>NW_027362764.1:763499935-763958519 GCF_046119375.1 Phyllobates terribilis
GAAAAAAAGGCCAAAAGCTGGATAATACAGAGATTTGAACCGTGGAACTGCAAAACCAAACTTCTAGTTATCTGGCCTACACCAGAATATTTTAAACAGATATATTTGTGTCTGAATAGTCAGGGAGACACTATTACTGTTTTTTTTTAACAGAAAAAAGGCCAAAAGCTGGATAATACAGAGATTTGAACCGTGGAACAGCAAAATCAAACTTCTAGTTATCTGGCCTACACCAGAATATTTTAAACAGATATATTTGTGTCTGAACAGTCAGGGAGACACTATTACTGTTTTTTTTAAAGAAAAAGGCCAAAAGCTAGATAATACAGAGATTTGAACCGTGGAACAGCAAAACCAAACTTCTAGTTATCTGGCCTACACCAGAATATTTTAAACAGATATATTTGTGTCTGAACAGTCAGGGAGACGCTATTACTATTTTTTTTTTACAGAAAAAAGGCCAAAAGCTGGATAATACAGAGATTTGAACCGTGGAACTGCAAAACCAAACTTCTAGTTATCTGGCCTACACCAGAATATTTTAAACAGATGTATTTGTGTCTGAACAGTCAGGGAGACACTATTACTGTTTTTTTTATGTAAAATAGGGCAAAAGCTGGATAATACAGAGATTTGAACCGTGGAACTGCAAAACCAAACTTCTAGTTATCTGGCCTACACCAGAATATTTTAAACAGATATATTTGTGTCTGAACAGTCAGGGAGACACTATTACTGTTTTTTTTTTACGGAAAAAAGGCCAAAAGCTGCATAATACAGAGATTTGAACCGTGGAACTGCAAAACCAAACTTGTAGTTATCTGGCCTACACCAGAAAATTTTAAACAGATATATTTGTGTCTGAACAGTCAGGGAGACACTATTACTGTTTTTTTTTACGGAAAAAAAGGCCAAAAGCTGGATAATACAGAGATTTGTACCGTGCAACTGCAAAACCAAACTTCTAGTTATCTGGCCTACACCAGAAAATTTTAAACAGATATGTTTGTGTCTGAACTGTCAGGGAGACACTCTTACTGTTTCTTTTTATGTAAAAAAGGCCAAAAGCTGGATAATAAAGAGATTTGAACCGTGGAACTGCAAAACCAAACTTCTAGTTATCTGGCCTACACCAGAATATTTTAAACAGATATATTTGTGTCTGAACAGTCAGGGAGACACTATTACTGTGCTTTTTATTCAAAAAAGGCCAAAAGCTGGATAATACTGAGATTTGAACCATGGAACTGCAAAACCAAACTTCTAGTTATCTGGCCTACACCAGAAAATTTTAAACAGATATATTTGTGTCTGAACAGTCAGGGAGACACTATTACTGTTTTTTTCACGGAAAAAAGGCCAAAAGTTGGATAATACAGAGATTTGAACCGTGGAACTGCAAAACCAAACTTCTAGTTATCTGGCCTACACCAGAAAATTTTACACAGACATATTTGTGTCTGAACAGTCAGGGAGACACTATTACTGCTTTTTTACGGAAAAGAGGCCAAAAGCTGGATAATACAGAGATTTGAACCGTGGAACAGCAAAACCAAACTTCTAGTTATATGGCCTACACCAGAAAATTTTAAACAGATATATTTGTGTCTGAACAGTCAGGGAGACACTGTTACTGTTTTTTTTTACGGAAATAAGGCCAAAAGCTGGATAATACAGAGATTTGTACCGTGGAACTGCAAAACCAAACTTCTAGTTATCTGGCCTACACCAGAATATTTTAAACAGATATATTTGTGTCTGAACAGTCAGGGAGACACTGTTACTGTGTTTTTTATGGAAAAAAGGCCAAAAGCTGGATAATACAGAGATTTGCACCGTGAACTGCAATACCAAACTTCTAGTTATCTGGCCTACACCAGAATATTTTAAACAGATGTATTTGTGTCTGAACAGTCAGGGAGACACTATTACTGTTTTTTTACGGAAAAAAGGCCAAAAGCTGGATAATACAGAGATTTGAACCTTGGAACTGCAAAACCAAACTTCTAGTTATCTGGCCTACACCAGAATATTTTAAACAGATATATTTGTGTCTGAACAGTCAGGGAGACACTATTACTGTTTTTTTTTACGGAAAAAATGCCAAAAGCTGGATAATACAGAGATTTGAACTGTGGAACTGCAAAACCAAACTTCTAGTTATCTGGCCTACACCAGAATCTTTTAAACAGATATATTTGTGTCTGAACAGTCAGGGAGACACTATTACTGTTTTTTTTTACGGAAAAAAGGCCAAAAGCTGGATAATACAGAGATTTGAACCGTGGAACAGCAAAACCAAACTTCTAGTTATCTGGTCTGGCCTACACCAGAATATTTTAAACAGATATATTTGTGTCTGAACAGTCAGGGAGACACTATTACTGTTTTTTTTACAGAAAAAAAGGCCAAAAGCTGGATAATACAGAGATTTGAACCGTGGAACTGCAAAACCAAACTTCTAGTTATCTGGCCTACACCAGAATATTTTAAACAGATATATTTGTGTCTGAATAGTCAGGGAGACACTATTACTGTTTTTTTTTACAGAAAAAAGGCCAAAAGCTGGATAATACAGAGATTTGAACCGTGGAACAGCAAAATCAAACTTCTAGTTATCTGGCCTACACCAGAATATTTTAAACAGATATATTTGTGTCTGAACAGTCAGGGAGACACTATTACTGTTTTTTTTAAAGAAAAAGGCCAAAAGCTAGATAATACAGAGATTTGAACCGTGGAACAGCAAAACCAAACTTCTAGTTATCTGGCCTACACCAGAATATTTTAAACAGATATATTTGTGTCTGAACAGTCAGGGAGATGCTATTACTATTTTTTTTTTACAGAAAAAAGGCCAAAAGCTGGATAATACAGAGATTTGAACCGTGGAACTGCAAAACCAAACTTCTAGTTATCTGGCCTACACCAGAATATTTTAAACAGATATATTTGTGTCTGAACAGTCAGGGAGACACTATTACTGCTTTTTTACGGAAAAAATGCCAAAAGCTGGATAATACAGAGATTTGAACCGTGGAACTGCAAAACCAAACTTCTAGTTATCTGGCCTACACCAGAATCTTTTAAACAGATATATTTGTGTCTGAACAGTCAGGGAGACACTATTACTGTTTTTTTTTACGGAAAAAAGGCCAAAAGCTGGATAATACAGAGATTTGAACCGTGGAACAGCAAAACCAAACTTCTAGTTATCTGGTCTGGCCTACACCAGAATATTTTAAACAGATATATTTGTGTCTGAACAGTCAGGGAGACACTATTACTGTTTTTTTTACAGAAAAAAAGGCCAAAAGCTGGATAATACAGAGATTTGAACCGTGGAACTGCAAAACCAAACTTCTAGTTATCTGGCCTACACCAGAATATTTTAAACAGATATATTTGTGTCTGAATAGTCAGGGAGACACTATTACTGTTTTTTTTTACAGAAAAAAGGCCAAAAGCTGGATAATACAGAGATTTGAACCGTGGAACAGCAAAATCAAACTTCTAGTTATCTGGCCTACACCAGAATATTTTAAACAGATATATTTGTGTCTGAACAGTCAGGGAGACACTATTACTGTTTTTTTTAAAGAAAAAGGCCAAAAGCTAGATAATACAGAGATTTGAACCGTGGAACAGCAAAACCAAACTTCTAGTTATCTGGCCTACACCAGAATATTTTAAACAGATATATTTGTGTCTGAACAGTCAGGGAGACGCTATTACTATTTTTTTTTTACAGAAAAAAGGCCAAAAGCTGGATAATACAGAGATTTGAACCGTGGAACTGCAAAACCAAACTTCTAGTTATCTGGCCTACACCAGAATATTTTAAACAGATATATTTGTGTCTGAACAGTCAGGGAGACACTATTACTGCTTTTTTACGGAAAAAATGCCAAAAGCTGGATAATACAGAGATTTGAACCGTGGAACTGCAAAACCAAACTTCTAGTTATCTGGCCTACACCAGAATATTTTAAACAGATATATTTGTGTCTGAACAGTCAGGGAGACACTATTACTGTTTTTTTTATGGGAAAAGGGCCAAAAGCTGGATAATACAGAGATTTGAACCGTGGAACTGCAAAACCAAATTTCTAGTTATCTGGCCTACACCAGAATATTTTAAACAGATATATTTGTGTCTGAACAGTCAGGGAGACACTATTACTGTTTTTTTTATGTAAAAAAGGGCAAAAGCTGGATAATACAGAGATTTGAACCGTGGAACTGCAAAACCAAACTTCTAGTTATCTGGCCTACACCAGAATATTTTAAACAGATATATTTGTGTCTGAACAGTCAGGGAGACACTATTACTGTTTTTTTTTACGGAAAAAGGCCAAAAGCTGGATAATACAGAGATTTGAACCGTGGAACTGCAAAACCAAACTTTTAGCTATCTGGCCTACACCAGAATATTTTAAACAGATATATTGGTGTCTGAACACTCACAGACACACTCAATTTTTTTTTGGGGGGGGGGGGAATACCAAAAGGCTAATAAGACGCGTATTTGTACAGTCTGACTGAGGAAAAAAAAAATACAGGATTTAGATGAAAAAAAAAGGGATTTTTCCTGGCCCCTGAGACCGGAGGATAAGTCTAGCAATTTGACCAGCAGGAGCACACAGGACTGTAATGCACTGTTTGTTGGTATAACCACTGCGTCTCTTATGCAGCCTGCCTGCCTGATATCTGGGATGGATATTAGTCCTGAGAAGGACTGTTTGTTTGATTTGGCAGGTTTTAGAGACCCTACACTAACTATTTTGCACTTTATATCTCACCCTAACTCAGCAGCACTCTCCCTACACTGTCTGATCCCGGGCAACTGTGTCCAAGATGGCGGCGCCCGGTTTTAAACACTCGAGGTGACGCTCTGTGGCCAGCCAATCACTGTAATGCCCACAAACAACATGGCTGCGGCATTACAGTGACTGGCTGGCAATCCCTGCATGTTCATTGGCTCTGTAAAGAGCGCCAAACGTGCAGGGCGGAGACCCGAGCTCCCTCCCGAGTAACCCGGAATTGCTCGGTGCTCGCCGAACATCCCGAGTAGCAAGATGCTCGGGCGAGTACCGAGCAGTGTCGAGCATGCTCGCTCAACACTACCTCATACTATTATACCAATATACCTCGTCCGCCAAATTTTACAGTAGGCACTATATATTCCTATTTGCAATTGCTGAGGACAAGACATCTAAACTATGTGAAAATAATTAAGAGTGATGTCCACATATTTTTGGCCTTTTTTAGTACTATACTTGTATACATATTTATTTTTACATCTTATCTTTAACTATCTCTTTTAATTGTAACTTTTTTCTAAATTACATTTTTTTGTATTCAAATCACCTGTGGATTTTTGATGGAATTTCCATATCAAGTGGTGGAGAATGCGGGCACGTAAAGAAATATTGTAAAAAGTTTAGATTATAATAATATGCAGTGTAATGTCAAAACGACTTTTTATGCATATGTTCAGTCTTATTTAGCTTATTTTAATTGCTTGAGGCTATAAAAGCCATGAAGCTTCTAAAAGAAATGACCGCTTCAAAAACAAGTAAAAGGGTGCCGAAGAAAATGCTTCAGTAAAAACACCACCAGCAATTTCCTGAAGCGTCTTCTTCTTCAAAAACTCAGTGGCTATGCCAGCGTCCAAAAGATGCTGTGTGCACCTATGCTAAAGGTGAAAGCTATGTACCTTACTTCCCATTGGAGACCAATGGTGCTTACAATATACAATGCTGTAATTATATTTACAGCATATGGCATCTGTTAGTTATCAGATTCTCATTTTATTGTTGTGGTGTTTCAATTGAGTATTGCAGGAGAACAACACATGAATTGGTAAATTTGTATCTCAAATGCCAAAAATGTTTTACGATTCTGATGCTGTAGAGTCTGTGCAACTCCTATACATAGCTTACTGTGCTGGTGCTGTTGGCAAAGGGCTGAGACATCCATCTGCTCTACTGAAATGTTTGTTAATCTCTTTTACCCCTTCTTTTTACATTAGCACAGTGTTGTCAGCAGGGTGGAGCTATATTAGGGAGTACTGTAGGAAGAAAACAAAGGTAGCCATAGTAGACCCTCAAGTGGGGAGAGGGGTTATAGAGAGAGAATAAAGCACATATAGCAGTCTTCATGGGATTGGGAACAATACATATGTTTTGTCAAATCGATGTCTACAGAGGAGACAGGAGATATAATGCCATTTTATTCATTAAAATTTTGGGTATTTGTATGCACATGAGTTCAGTGGATGGTCCTGTTCTGTGATTAACAGTCTTCCCTGTATGACTGTGCATGCAGAGATAGCTGTCAATCACTGAGTAGGACAGCCCACTGGACTCATATGCATAATAACACCAGGGATTTCAATGAATAACATACAAGTTATGCTGAATCATTGTCAACAAACCTATATTCTTTCTGCTCAGCTTTTACTTCTCTATACTGTTCTGTCCCCAGACCGGTCTGAATGTACAATGTGGCAGGTTGCATTTAAAGTAAATCAATTATTGGAGATTACAGTCTGTTATTTAAGATAACTTTTTCTATTCAATCACACATCCTACATTCAGGATACAATTTTTTTTTCACAACTTCTGATTAACTCCTTAAGGACAGAGCCAATTATGTACTTAATGACCAAGCCAAATTTTACAATTCTGACCACTGTCACTTTATGAGGTTTTAAATCTGGAACGCTTCAACAGATCCCACGGACACCATATGGTGGTTTTGGGGAGCCCCTGATGTGCCTAAACAGTGGAAACCCCCCACAAGTGACATAATTTTGGAAACTAGACTCCTCAGGGAACTTATCTAGATGTGTGGTGAGCACATAAGTTTATAACATTGAGCCGTAAAAATAAAATTCTCACATTTTTCCCACAAAAATGTTTTTCAGCCCCCAATTTTGCGTTGCTAACCCTAACCCTGGGCTAACCCTAACCCTAACCCTGGGCTAACCCTAACCCTAACCCTGGGCTAATGCTAACCCTAACCCTGGGCTAACGCTAACCCTGGGCTAACCCTATCCCTAACCCTGGGCTAACCTAACCCTAACCCTAACCCTGGGCTAACCTAGCCCTAACCCTAACCCTGGGCTAACCCTAACCCTAACAAAAAATATATATTTTGTATTTTATAATTTTTATTTACCTAAGGGGGTACAAAAGGGGGTTTGATTTATTATTTTTTTTATTTTGATCACTGTCATAGGGTTTATCACAGTGATCAAAATGAACCAATAGCAAAAATTCCCTTTTGTTGCCGGGCATCGGCCAGCAGATCTCGGCGGACGCACTGCACATGCGCCCGCTATTTTATTTTCTGCAACAAGATGCCGGAGAGCTGGGGGAAGATCCGGGGGTGATCAGAGGAGGGCGGAGGTACTGGGGAGCTCGGGAGGCTTCATTAGCTTTCCTCTGACATGTATATCATGTCAGAGGAGAGAGAAATGATTGAAAACTGTGGGCACCCTTTTTTTTTGTGAACGCCGTTATTCGGTGAATAATGGTGATCATGTGACAGGGGACCGTAAAAAACAGCTCTGATCATATTCTCCAGGGTCTCAGCTAGCCCCGGTAGCTGAGACCCCGGAGAATTTCCAACTCTGGGGGGGGCGCTACAGCCTTATTCCTCAGCGATGTATTTTCTCCGTGCTGAGGAATAAGTACCCTTAACTGCCGCCGTGAAAATGCATTACAGCGGTCGTTAAGGGGTTAATTCTTAATATGCTGTTGCCCCCAGGATGGACACTAAAGAAACAAGACAGAAGAAGAATCGACGCCTTCGAAATGTGGGCTGAAGAAGGATGTTATCAATACCATGGATGGCAAGAAGAACAAACAAATCAATTTTGGAACAAATCAAGCCAGACATGTCACTCGAAGCAAGGATCACCAAGCTATGACTTGCCTACTTTGGACACATCATATGAAGAGAGCAATCACTGGAGAAGGACATCAGAAGAATAGAAGGAATAAGGCGAAGAGGAAGACCAGCAACTCGATGGCTTGATACTATCAAGATAACGGCGGAGAAGACCCTGGTGGACCTATCTAGGCTTGCAAAAATCGATCTTCCTAGAGTATTCATCCTTCAAGTTGCCATGGCTTAAGATCGATCAGAAGGATGTTAAATAAATAGTTATTTGCCAATTGATTCTGGGAGTTCGGTTGGTTTAGCCAAGTGTGACATTGGGTGGCAGTAACCCCGGGTCTGACTTCTGTACACTAATCAGTTCACAAAAATGTCCTCATGGCGTGTCCAGAACGGGCAGGCCATCTACTGTATCTGCCCATGTTCCTTTCATTGAAGAGGATAGTGTCCCATAGATCATCCATCTAGGACTCAAAAACTCTTACCTGCACCTCCTCACAGCATGGGATCAGCACATATGCAGTTTGTTTTATGCCTATACTAGCCAGTGAAAGCAACTTTCTTCTGTGCATGCGGCCAACCAGATGTCGCGTAAGGGTCAACAGCTTCATTATTCTACAGCATCTCTGGAAAACAGACTGCACTTCATTGAAAGATATAGTGGCTAATGACGATGCAAGTGACAATGGCACAAGTGCAGTTGATTCCTCTACCCAGAACAGATGTAAACTATGTACCTGCCATCCTAATGTATGCTGTAGAGTGCAAGTAGGAAATTTTGAGCCCACGCTGTACACAGCTGATGCTGCCAACTATGGCTGCATTCGATCACTGCTGTTAACCCTTTACATTCTGCTGTCATTGTCAACAGCATTATTTAAGTGGTTAGAACTGGTAAAGCTCTTCTGCCACGTATCACCTCTCCTCCATGGCGCGATCGCAGGGTGCTGATGGTATAGTGATGGCAGCTGGGGGCCTACAAAAAGCCCCATTATCTGCCTTGTAGGTTCTCCATGGCTGCATATAAGATGGTCAAGTTTACAGTAGATATCAAGAATAAAGCCATGTGTAAAATAAAATGTAAAAAACAAATTCAAAAATCAAACTAAAAGTCATCCCACTTTTCCGATTAAAAAAAATTATATGTAAGCATATATGGTATCGCCGCATCCGTAGAAATCCAATATTTTCAAAGTTTTTTGGATCATCTCGCCTCCCAGAAAAATTTAATAAAAAGCGATCAAAAAGTTGCACGTGCCCTATAATGGTAACAATAAAGGCAACAGTCCATAAGCAAATCACAATGGTAATAACCAGCAAAATAAAGTTTTAAGGTTGCTTGTACCGTATAGTGCATGCTGCAAAAAAGTTATATCTCTAGGGAGTAGAGGAAAAAAACGAAAGCGAAAAAAAAGAATGAATTGGCCGCTACAGAAAGGAGTTAAGAATTAGCATTTCCTCCTAAAATTGCTGACGCTGTGTACGTATCTCCATATCCATGTCAGGTAAAAAGGAACTGTCTCGGAAACTTTCGGATTCCTTCTGCAGATTGCTAACGACATGCCGTCCCCTCTTCAGTTCTGTTACATCGCTGACAACATGACCTTCTGATATTCTTTCTGACCGATTGAATTCCGAATATCATTTCTCCATATTGCCAGGAGATCATACACTAGTAGGATGCCGAGGATGCCGAGGAGCATCTCATAATTTTTTTTATTTTTTTTATTTCGGACTTTCAATGTCACCTTTTGGAATCACAGACAAGATTGTAAAGTTGCATTAATCAATAGAACAATGAAAAGAGCCACGTTTTATTGCTATGTGGAATTCCTCATGTGCTGCACAATAAGCAACTCATTTCTGAGATATCGATTGATCAGCGGCGTCAGCTCTGGAATGGGATCCAAAAGTGCAAGTTCACCTGTCAAAACGAATTTCGCTTTGGAATGAAAAATGGGCATTTTCTTAATATTAATATATGTAGCGCTCGGCTGAAAAAAATAAAAAAAGTTTTAAAATGAGCGAGAAGATCCGAGATACTGGAATTGAATAGAGGTATTAGAGAGTTGTGGAAGCCTCCAGGGATTCCCATCATCCTTATTTTACACACAATCTTCGGTATGATACACTTAATTTCCATATAGACCGGAATATTTTTGTACCGGCTGACCCCTATATAGACGGCGGCTCCCAGTTCCAGGGTTCCATTAAGGAAACTCATCCGATTGACACAGATGACAACAGTTTTCTGAAACATCTTAAATTGTATAGAAGTGAATTTTTTCTTTCGGAAATAACAAATATAGATGGAAACAGGTAAATTCTGAACAAAAAAAAAAAGGAGAAAGAAGAAGACATGAAAAAAGTCATCTAACTCTTTGTGCATAGGACTTCATTTTTCTTTGGTTTCGAGTTCTTTTAGTTTCATATTTGGATTAAAAAGTAATTTACGAGATTAAAACGTTTTAAACAAATGTAATTAATAAAATGCAAATAAACTTCTTTTGTTGCGTGTTGGTGCACATGTTTAATCATATATTCTTTTGTGATAAATTTAATTGATTCCACTTTATAACTACTTTTGGGTCACCCTGTATTAGTAATGCACTGTATGGCAGCTATATTTTATTACTAACGCTATGTTCACACGTTGCGTTTTTGCAGGGGTTTTTTCTGCAGGCAAAACCTGTTCTCTTGGCAGTAAAAAAAAATCTGTTACTAAAAGCAAGTTTTGTTGCATTTTTGCTGAATTTTTTTGATTGGTTTTTCGTGCATTTTTGCTGTTTTTTTGCTGCCTTTTTGTTAGGCTACAGTACATTTTTAATAAATTTAGTTTTATTCACCACAAATGCATTAAAAACATATAGTTGCGTTTTTGTACTTTCTCATTGCTTTCTATGGTAAAAAAAAAAACCTGAAAAAATGCCGAAAGAATTGACGCTGTAGATTTTAAAAAACGCAGCAGTTTTCCAATTCAGACAGGAAGAAAAAAAACAATTGATTGCTGGAATCTGATAGCTGTTGCTGGTACTGTAAAAAGTAGCTTTTAATTTGCATATAAAAAGCAGCCAAAAAAAAAACAGCTACAAAAATGCAACATGTGAACATAGTCTAATTTTTCAGTTTTTTTGTTGGACTTTATAATAGTTTTTTCAGACATTATTGTTGTGACTGTTCAGAATGAAAAAAAACTTGGTTTCTCTCCAGCTATCGGAAAAACACTGTTAAGGACAACCTTTGGTTTGCAAATAGAATGATCTGCAATATATATCATGGTAGGAATGAGACCTGTGCGGTTCAGAGTGATGCTGTTTGCATGGTGGTCTTTTATTCCTGTTTTACTCACTGAAAAAGACTTGAGAGTATTTATGGACAGTAAATTTAACTTTAGCACACAGTGCCAGGGAGCTGCTGCCAAGACAAATAAAATGATAGGATACTCATCAGACGAACATAGTTATGTTGACACTTTTGCACCTACTTAGAGGTTTTAAAAGCATCTGGAATAAACAGTGTGCTGAAGAGGAGTGAAAAAATGTGCCAGATTTCTTACCAGGGTACACCATATTTTTTTGTGCAAAATAGTGGTGGCAAGTGCCATGGCCAAGAGATTGCAATAACACATTGTTGATCCCCATCATGCACTATTTTGATAAATTTGGGGCACTTGCTGCCAGACTGGTCTCATTGTATACTGTCTAAATCTTAAGGGGTGGTCCAAAAGTAAAGACTATTTTCATCCTAAACGCCAATCTATTTAATGCAATAAAAAGTTCTGACCATCCTCTCTCTACTCTAACTACTTTGCTACTGTATTTTGTATTTTTTTTTTTTTACTACTGCCTCTGATGATGCTTTGTTTGAGAATCCCAATGCATGCTGGGTTAGTCAAACAAAGTGTCATAGCCAGCCACTGTCCCCTCCCTGAAACTAAGCATAATCAGGGGTTAGAGGCTGCACTCACTGCCGCAGTCTCTGCCCCCTCCCTGAAATGAAGTATCATCAGTGACGTCCATTTCAGGAGTTGGGCTAGTCCCTGCTCTACTGAACATGCTTCAATTGTCAATTCTGACATATGCTCGGTAGGATCTTGTCAATAGACTCTGCCACTAACTCTCCAATACTGTCATTCCAGCTGTTTTGAATCAATTTTCAAATGTAAAAGTTCTACTTTGATTTAGATTTTCAGTAGATATGCACAGTGACAGTGCGCTCCTTTGCCGGTTTTGAACAGAAGTAATGAGCTGACAAGTGAGCACACTGTCAGTGTGCATTGTAAAGTTACTCAGAGTCATGCAGGAAAAACAGAGACCAGTGCCGCTTCCATAAGTGACTGCTCTTTGCTTTTCCTTCACAATGTCGGGCGACCTTACAATGCGCGCTGATAGTGCGCTCTCTTGCCAGCTCATTACTTCTGCTCACAGCTGGCAAGGGAGCACATGGTCAACTGCAATTTTGCTGGATTCTATTGAGGGCATGAAAGAGGTTAAAATGATTTATTAAAAAAAACCTTCATACATACTTTTCCTTACCTGTTCTTTTGCTGATCCCCTGCGTCTGCTTATGCCCCTAGTCTTCTGCTTTTCCATTGCTCCATTCCAGTGATAGAAGAACAGAAGACTGAGAAGCTTCCGCAGCAGAGGTGGTGCATAAGAGTAGGTGAGTAATCTCTTTTTTTCCCTCACAGCTATAGGGATAATTTTGATTCAGAACTGAATTTATTTGGACCAAATCGAATCTGATGAACTTTGGTAAATTCCAGAAATGATCTCTCCACGCTATTCTGAGCCATCAAGTAGAGAGCACATTCTCATCAGAAAAATGAAGACCTTTTTTGGCGGGTGAGGATCTTTTTATTGTATTACCTCTGTAACCTCTGCTTACAGTATTTCATTATGCATTCAAAAACTAGAAAAAATGGCACTCACCATCCATAAATATATATTTTTTTAAATGTTTCGCATCTAACCACGCTTCTGCAGGTCCCAATTTTTATGCATTGTTGCATTGTCTTTTCTTTCAGTGCATCTTGCTCTGTGCCTAATGGAGCGCCGATAAAATCACAGAATTATACGCCAGACTTAATGTCATACAGAATATTAAAAATACATTTGATGTAAAAGAATCCACTCCGACGACGTCCCGTATCCGGTATTTTACAAGCGGCGTGGGAAGCTTTCCCTTCTTACAAGGTAATTAATTAAATTACAATCCTCCTGCTGTAAAAAATGTTGGACTTCAGGGAGTCATTGCCTCAACAAATTATGGTGGAAAGTGTCGACAACACAAAATACATTGTTGTTTTATGGGTTTTTTTTCAGCTTCTTGGAAAATACCAATTAATAAACTAGCGTGGGCTCTGATATTACAGGGAAGCTGTACAGAGACCTTCCAAAAGTTCTGTGACTTGGACGAGTTTTCGAAACGAGGATCCAAAGGGAGACAACACCATTCGGAGGAGAACCTTTAAGGGGTTAAACTGTTGAGTCTGTGAAAGGCAAGTAAACAAGTTTTAATATATAAAATGTAAATGCTGATTTCCCGCTGCGTCATTAGTTTCTTAGTCATTTTTCTAGGCTTTATTTGATGTTTGCGTGGCCACACGAGGTAACGAGAATGTTAATGATTCCATTGACATCCATGACTTTGGCCGTCATGTTCTACATGAAGTCATTATGTTTGGCGGCTGACAGATTGTTGGCTTTTTTTTTCCACAGCTCAGGCAATTACCTTGTGATGTATAAGGATTAGCAACTGCCCAGCATGAACTCTCACCATTGATTATATCACATTCGGTCAAGCTGGAGTATAGAAGCTAAGTGGAAGTGACTCGAATATTCATCATTTCATCACTGTAATAGGAGTAAAGGCGACAATAGATGCTCTCAGACTTCTCCAGTCCAGTGATCCTCTTGGACACTGGTTTCCAATCTGTGACTCCCCAACGTTGGCAAAACTACTACTCTCATCAGGCTTTGACATCTGCAGACGTCTACCATACTGTGGTTCCCCAGCTATTGCTTCCCAGCAATTCTCACCATGCCCTGACACTCGTAGACCTCTAGGACATTGGTTTCAACCCGTGACACTTCAACTGTAGCAAATCTACATCTTCCAGCGAGACCATTTGTCCCACTGTTAATTCCCAGGAGATGACCCAAGACTTTTTTGTTTTTAAAATCAATAATAAAAATCTGGATATTCTATGTTTTTTTTATTGGATTCATTGTCTTGCAAGCAACACATTCCACTTATTTCAGTATCAAGAAGAGTAAGATGAGATTTTAATTACTACAGTCCTTTACTTCCTCCCTGCTAAAAGATATAGGGAATAACAGCTGTCTGCTAGTTAATAAAGTCCTGTGATTACAGCAGTCTCTGCCCTGTTTCAAGTAGGCAGTCTTGTATGAAGTATGGTACAAGTGTGGCACCCTGCTACTACAAGTACCACAGGACCCAAAAGGGTGCATAGACGGACTTCTCCACAAGAGGCCCTCACTACAAACAGACACCTCCACCCTTTCACCTCATACCACCAGAGGGAGCCCTGTTAGGGATATATATACTGGAGGGTGGAGTTAGGCAGTCAGTCTCTCAGTCTGAGAGTGTGCTGACACTGAGTTCAGTGAAGAAGCAGCATGTGAGCTGCTGTGCTGAGGGCCAGCCAGGGCCTAAAGCACATGCTGAAGCCTCAGGGCCTAGAGCGGGGCTGGAGGCAAGGAGAAGAGTGAGAGGAGTTATGGGGGCAGAGGAGCATCTTAGGCTCACCCCAGAACACAAGCCGGACACCGGGTCCGCGCCTACAGGGTCCTCTACGCCCAGTAGGAATAACCGGTATACCAGGAGGATGCTAAACCCCTGGTCAACCTGAAGCTACAATCATTTAAAGAACTAGGAACCATGAAGGCCCCAGCGTCCAGGGATAGTGGTAGCCAGAAGAAAGTTCTTACCACCAAGCATGCAGGTGAGGAGAGTGAAAGAGTACAGAAGCTAGGCCTAGTTTCAGGCTGGTCAGAAGCTTCAGAGTGAGAGGAAGAAACAGATCAGGAGGCCTTATACCCGCTCACTGGGGAGAGTCCAGAAGTGCACCCTTCCTATCAAGTACCCTGGACCGTAACTGCCATCTACACCAGTAAAGGTACTGAAGCAAACCCCCTGTGTGCGTGTCTGTTATTCTCCCCTGGCCCGGCTGGGCCACCTCTCACCTGCATCCCTTTCATCAACACTGCCCCGGGGGGCCCGCTCCGCCTGTGGGGAGCAGAAACATCTCAGCTGCCATCCCATCACCCCCGGAGGTCAGCAGCAGCGCTGGTAACCATTACCAGGAGCCACAGGTGGCATCACGAGACAAAACTGTTAACAAAACCCCTTCTAAAGAGTGACCCCAGGGTACGGACCCTGGAGCCGACTGCCGTGACATCCCACAGAAGGTCAAGGCCCGGGTACCGAGTAACCCCCGTATCCCCCTGGGCGAGTCACAAGCGAGGAGGTAGGAATAGTGGTAAGATTAATGTTATCTGGGAGGTTGTAGAAACATTGACCGGTGTCCGAGTTACAGCTCCATTGATTCTTTTAAGACCCCCATATACATTAGACTAAAGGCATCCGAACCCCTTGACATTCTATTGTTTATTAAAAGCCCTCCGACTCTCACCGACAGATGATGTTGAGGGAGAAAAGGATCCAGACAGTTGGATTTCCAACAGCAGATCTTTTTGTTCTCTAAAAAATAAATTGCTATCAGAGGAATCTTACAGCGGCTCGGTCAGACGCCTCTCACCCAGCCAAATCAGATTTCACACTTTGCGCTGACGAGGGGCAGTACTCCGAAACACGTGTCTGCAAATTGAGATTCTGGAAAGAAGAAGAGGTCTGCAGCACACAAGGCTAGGCATTGGAGAAAAACAGTTCACATGCAGTAGGTTCAATACATGACGATTTAAGAGTACTGTGATGTTTTATTTTAATAGAGATGAGCTGAAAAAAAGTATCTGCAAAGTGGAGATTATCACGATGTGCTGGCCGCCCTCATGGAAAGGATGAGATTTGGAGAGTATAAGCAAGGTTTTTTATTTACACCTACGCGTTTTGGCACCTTTCTTAAGGTATTTTACTCCACTCCAGCCACGGGTCTGCAGCTACGACACATTAGACTTTCAACCCTTACAGGTGAGCGCTACCATTATCCTCACTCCATCTTGTTCCTTACAGTACTACCCTATCTGTGTGCATTTATCCCATCTAGAACTTCCTGAAAAAAAGTATTGGACACACATTAAGGCTAAGTGCAGAAATGCTGCAGATTTTTTCCGCTTCTACGTGGCAGGAAAAACGCATGCGGATTTTACATGCGTTTTTCCCACCAGGTAGAAGCGTTTTTGCATGCATTTCCGCACTTTGGTAAATTCCACAAATGATCTCTCCACGCTATTCTGAGCCATCAAGTAGAGAGCACATTCTCATCACAAACATGAAGACCTTTTTTGGCGGGTGAGGATCTTTTTATTGTATTACCTCTGTAACCTCTGCTTACAGTATATCATTATGCATTCAAAAACTAGAAAAAATGGCACTCACCATCCATAAATCTATTTTTCTTTTGTGTTTTCATTGGCTGTAAGCCATAATCATTAACATTAACAGAAATAAACACTTGAAATACAGTGCTGGCCAAAAGTATTGGCACCCCTGCAATTCTGTCAGATAATACTCAGTTTCTTCCTGAAAATGATTGCAATCACAAATTCTTTGTTATTATTATCTTCATTTAATTTGCTTGCAAGGAAAAATCACAAAAGAGAATGAAGCAAAAATCAAATCATTGATCATTTCACACAAAACTCCAAAAATGGGCCGGACAAAAGTATTGGCACCCTCAGCCTAATACTTGGTTGCACAACCTTTAGCCAAAATAACTGCGAACAACCGCTTCCGGTAACCATCAATGAGTTTCTTACAATTCTCTGCTGGAATTGTAGACCATTCTTCTTTGGCAAACTGCTCCAGGTCCCTGATATTTGAAGGGTGCCTTCTCCAAACTGCCATTTTGAGATCTCTCCACAGGTGTTCTATGGGATTCAGGTCTGGACTCATTGCTGGCCACCTTAGAAGTTTCCAGTGCTTTCTCTAAAACCATTTTCTAGTGCTTTTGGAATTGTGTTTTGGGTCATTGTCCTGCTGGAAGACCCATGACCTCTGAGGGAGACCCAGCTTTCTCACACTGGGCCCTACATTATGCTGCAAAATTTGTTGGTAGTCTTCAGACTTCATAATGCCATGCACACGGTCAAGCAGTCCAGTGCCAGAGGCAGCAAAGCAACCACAAAACATCAGGGAACCTCCACCATGTTTGACTGTAGGGACCGTGTTCTTTTCTTTGAATGCCTCTTTTTTTTCCTGTACACTCTATGTTGATGCTTTTTCCCAAAAAGCTCTACTTTTGTCTCATCTGACCAGAGAATATTCTTCCAAAACGTTTTAGGCTTTCTCAGGTAAGTTTTGGCAAACTCCAGCCTGGCTTTTTTATGTCTCGGGGTAAGAAGTGGGGTCTTCCTGGGTATCCTATCATGCAGTCCCTTTTCATTCAGACGCCGACGGATAGTACGGGTTGTCACTGTTGTACCCTCGGATTGCAGGGCAGCTTGAACTTGTTTGGATGTTAGTCGAGGTTCTTTATCCACCATCCGCACAATCTTGCATTGAAATCTCTCGTCAATTTTTCTTTTCCGTCCACATCTAGGGAGGTTAGCCACAGTGCCATGGGCTTTAAACTTCTTGATGACACTGCGCACGGAAGACACAGGAACATTCAGGTCTTTGGAGATGGACTTGTAGCCTTGAGATTGCTCATGCTTCCTCACAATTTGGTTTCTCAAGTCCTCAGACAGTTCTTTGGTCTTCTTTCTTTCCTCCATGCTCAATGTGGTACACACAAGGACACAGGACAGAGGTTGAGTCAACTTTAATCCATGTTAACTGGCTGCAAGTGTGATTTAGTTATTGCCAACACCTGTTAGGTGCCACAGGTAAGTTACAGGTGCTGTTAATTACACGAATTAGAGAAGCATCACATGATTTTTCAAAGGGTGCCAATACTTTGGTCCACCTCCTTTTTTAGGTTTGGTGTGGAATTATATCCAATTTGGCTGTAGGACAATTCTTTTTGTGTTTTTTTCATTGAAGACAAATTAAATGAAGATAATAATACCAAAGAATTTGTGATTGCAATCATTTTCAGGAAGAAGCTGAGTATTATCTGACAGAATTGCAGGGGTGCCAATACTTTTGGCCACCACTGTAGATCACTCTGTGTGTAATGACTATATGACTATATAATATATGAGTTTCACTTTTTGTATTGAAGAACTGAAATAAATAAACTTTTTGATGATATTCTAATTTTGTGAGAAGCACCTGTATGTAAGTTATTTCATTGTCATTCTCTTGCATTTAATGGATTAGTTCTATCAGTTTAAACAAGCCAGAATCATAGGTGTTGTTGACCAATATCTTAAAATAGGTACTGTCTGTGAATTATGACTATTAAAACTAGACATAATCATGTAAATATTTTTTTTTTGTTCCTCCATTTTGTTACTCTGTTGAGCTTGTACTTGTTTTTATTGGTGATGATTATCAGTAAAGTTTAAGAATTTTAGAGACTGCATACACCGATTGTTTCTTTTTGCGGTATCCAGTATGTTATAAATGTCTAATTGATGGGGAATGTCTAACGATCTCCTTTATGTCCAGGAAGGGAGTAGCAGAAGGTGGGAGCAGTTTGGTCACTTCTGCTGCTCTCATCTATGAGAGCCAAGCTTTGGGTTGTAGTCCATTTTGCACGATAAAACAAGGGTCACAGAGCTCCCCAATCTCCAGATAGGATACGGTTGTAGAGTGGGACCATCACCTTCCTGAGCTCCACTCTTGTGTCCGGTATTGCAGTTCATTGAAGTGAAGAGTGTGACACCATCTGTGGCACCCCAGATCTGGTCGCCACAGTGGCAGCAATGTCATGTCTGAGAGCAGGTGGGAGGATCCCTGGTTGGGGACAATTAGCATGTAGCACCTCCTGCCTCAGTCCAGGGAGGGGAGAAACCTGCCCTTTATAAACTGGATCTGGGGCGGGGTTAGGGAGTCCAGCCAGAGACAAGTTCCAGACAAGTTGCAGATAGGGACAGGTCAGCAGCAGGCTGAGGAGTCCCTGTAGGCAGAGGAGGAACACGAGGCCAGGAGGGGAGCTAGAAGAGCTCATCCTGGCTAGAGACTTAGAAAGCCGGACACTGGAGTCCGAGGCTGTGAGGATTATAAGCCCAGCAGCAGAATCTCACCACGCAGGGGACTTCAAGTCCTCTGGCCCAAGGAAGCCTGGAGGGTCAGCCACACGAGAGGGACCACTACTACCCCGGAGGGGTGAGAAGTATGGAAGGCCCGAGTCGCCAGTCATACGGGTGAGAACAACACGGTACACTCAGAGACGTGGGATACCACTACACTACAGCAGGATAGTCAAGAAAGAGTGAAGTCAGCACGGTAGGCCTACAAACTCCCCCTGACCAGCGGGATTTCCCAGTTGCTCTCAGACTGACCAGGCCTCCATTGTTAACCTGTATTCCGGACGGGTCCCTTAATACCACCAACAGTAAAGACCCTGAATTGCATGACAGACTCCGTGTGGTTACTGCTGCTCCCGCGCACCATCACCACCAACATCCCCATTTACTGCCCTGAGGCTATACTTCTCCTGTGGGGAGTTATACTAAGCTCAGCTGCACCCACAACATCAGCCTCATCGGTCTGCCCTGCAGTGGCGGTTCACTCTGACCGCAATCCACGGGTGGCGTAGTCGGATATTCAGCTTATAGACTGCCATTTGGTTTGACCGCCCTGAGCCACGGGACCGGGTCCCCGCCACGCAAAGACTACAACCCCCAGCATCCACAACGGGTCTGGTACCGGGTATCCCCACACACACACACGGCCCAGGGGGCGCGTCACATCGAAAATATAGTAAAAAAGTTACATTTATTGTGTGATCTCAACAAGAACATGAAACCTTTTCTATCCAGGACAATGAAAACCTTATTAGCCAAGTGTCCGATTGAGCTTTGCCGGCTCTTGAGTATCCGTTGAATCGATCCCTGATTTTCTCATTTATCCACTGTCCTTAGAGACAGGCCATTTTTTTTCTCCTGCCATTCTCTCCATTATGGATAAATGCCTTCACATCATTGTCATGATTTGGGAAAATCACAAATTCAATCACAACTGCAATTATTCTCTAATGCGATGTGAAAGCTAACGAGGAGAGCAGCCGCCAGTGACGCTCTGCTAAAATTGTCACCTCAGTTTCCAGATAAATTAAATACATTTTCCCATCCAAAAAATGGCTTTAGCCATTTGCCCCTCAGTTGTGATGGGTTGTAGGGTTGATGGAGTTGTCTACAGAGATGAGCGAATCAACTTGTGACAAATCACATTCGATACAAATTTTCACGCAAAAAGTTTGGATTTGCCTGCCGCCATTTTGCTGGATTCAGAGGCCAAGAAAAGGGTCAAAAAAACAAAAAAATAATCTGTAAGGCGGCGGTGTTCACACCGTGCAGTAAGTGAGGCAGTGACCCAAGCAAGTCCAATATAAACAGCTTTTTATTTCAGCAACTCACGGGTTAACAGAAAGTCCTCCGGTTCGCAGCCGGGTTAACAGAAAGTCCATACACAATGGTTGCCGAGGGCAACGGCCGTGGCGGCCGCTCAGAGCCTGACAGGTGCAGAGGGATCCCAGGCAGGGGTTCAGCCACCCTCAGTCTGGCTGAGGTTTCCTGCTGTGCTCCTAGCAGGTTCCAACATAGAACAACACTAATCCTTAGTGCAGGGGTTTTAAAGGACTTGTGGCAAGAGCCACTGGAAAACCCGGGTTGGAGGGAGGAGGCCGCCCCACTGCCTCCTGTGACCTCCTCCCAGAAATGAAGGCCCTACCAGGTTTTACTAATCTGCCTTAGCCAGAAAGCCTGACTAGGTCCAATGGTTTTAATAGGTCTCTGTGCACATTCTGGGGGAGATATAACGTCCCTCGTATACGATCCCGGTCACTGCCTCACAAAATCTTATACCTTCTTTTCCCCGGCCTTCCCTATAAAACTCACCCCATCTTCTGTCTTCTTCTATCTATGGATCCACAGCGCTGATGCTCTTGTGGCACCCTGCTACACACAAGTACCACAGGACCAAAAAGGGTGCATGGACGGACTTCTCCACAAGAGGCCCTTAGTACACACAGACACCTCCACCCTTCCACCTCATACCACCAGAGGGAGCCCTGTTAGGGATATATATACTGAAGGGTGGAGTTAGGTAGGGAGAGTGTGCTGGCACTTGAGATCAGTGAAGAGGCAGCACCTGTTGAGCTGCTATGCTGAGGGCAAGCCAAGGCCTAAAGCACGTGCTGAAGCCTGAGGGCCTAGAGCGTGGCCGGAGGCAGGGAGAGGAGAGAGGAGTTAAGGGGACAGAGGAGCATCTTAAGCTCACCCCAGAACACAAGCCGGACACCGGGTCCGCGCCTACAGGGTCCTCTATGCCCAGTAGGAATAACCGGTATACCAGGAGGATTCCATACCCCTGGTCAACCTGAAGCTACAATCATCTACAGAACTAGGAACCACGAAGGCCCCAGCGTCCAGGGATAGTGGTAGCCAGAGAAAAGTTCTTACTACCAAGCAGACAGGTGAGAGAGTGAAACAGTACAGAAGCTAGGCCTAGTTCCAGGCTGGTCAGGAGCTTCAGTAAAGGTACAGAAACGAATCCCCTGTGTGCGTGCCTGTTGTTCTCCCCTGACCCGCCGGGCCACCTCTCACCTGCATCCCTTCCATCAACCCTGCCCCGGGCCCGCTCCACCTGTGGGGAGCAGAAACATCTCAGCTGCCATCCCATCACCCCCGGAGGTCTGCAGCAGCGCTGGTACCCATTACCAGGAACCACAGGTGGCGTCACGAGACAAAACCGGTTATCATCCCTTCAAGCAACAACCCCTTTTTAAGAGTGACCCCAGGGTACGGGCCCGGGAGCCGACGGCCGTGACCTCCCAAGAAGGTAAAGGCCCGGGTACCGAGTCCCCCATATCCCCCTGGGCGTGTCACTCTCCACTAGTGATGAGCGAGCATGCTCATTGCTCGAGATTTGCGAGCATGCTCGGGTGTTTTCCGAGTATTTCAGCGTGCTCGGGTGTTATGTTTGAGTCACTCCGTGTGCATGATTTGCAACTGTTTGACAGCTTTAATACATGTGAGGAATGCCTGTTTCTTAGACATTCCTCACATGTATTAAACCTGTCAAACAGTCGCAAATTATGCACATGGAGTGACTCAAACATAACACCCGAGCACGCTGAAGATACTCAACGAGCATCTGAGCATGCTCTCCGAAAGGGTTAACAGAACATGCTCACTCATCACTACTCTCCACTAGTTCCCATGGGGAGCGATGCACGCAGTCACATGAGATGCAACGCACGTCATTGATGTCAAAGACATGCAACGTTCCCCACGTGATGGCATGAGATATGGTGAAGAACGGCAGCACCGGAGGCTCGGAGAGTAAGAAAAGTAGAAAACAGTAGAGCGTTAGGAGGACCAGAAGAGATGGGAGATAAATGCTAGAGGTGAAGAGGGTTTTGTTTCACCACTTACTATCCGATTCAAGTCACAACTATTTTTTTTTGCAAAGAGAATTTCAAGTCAGAATTCGAGCCAATCTGACAAATTAGAATTTCAGCAGAGTTGCTCAGCTCTAGCTGTCAACTTTGGCCAATCTGTTTAACGCCTTAGCAACATATGTTGTACAGTTACATCATATGCCAACTCCTTGACTTTGATGCAGGCTCAGGACCTGAGCCACATCTATCACGGCAGATGATGACTGTGATAATCAGCCATCACCTGTTGCAGAGCTCCATCCACGGCTGTTAACCTGTTAAATGCCGCTCTGAATCTTTGACAGCAGCATTTACAGTGCGCCGGCAGAGGGACACGTCATGTCACGCGTCATCACGGGGCGCTGATGAGTTTTCATGACGGCTGGGAATCTACTGAAGATCCCCATGCCTGTCATGATGGTTCTCCTGTGAATGCCAGATTCTGGCAGGGGTTCATAAGAAACCGTGTTTTTTGCTATATACAGCAATATAGCGGTATTACTGTACATAGCACAAAAGATCGGATGAGCGGATGATTTTTATTAAAAATAAATAAAAAATACAGATATGTGTTATCGTTATGTTCGTAAAAGTCCGATCTCTCAAAATCTAAAATTAATTTACCCTATCGCTAAATGGCGTAATGAGAAAAAAAAATCTAAACATAAGAACTACGGATTTCAGACACTGCAAAACTTCAATAAAATGCAACAAGAAGCGATCGAAACATCTTCTCCAAACTGGTATAAAAGCAATGTCAGCTCAAGACACAAAAAATAAACTTTCACATAACCACATCGACCACAAATTGAAATTGTTAGGGGTCTCGAAAAATGGCAACACATTTTTATTTTACAAATTTCAATTTTTTTTTTCATCACTTGAACAAAAACTCTACATGTTTGGCACCTGAGTACTCGTACTGACCTGCGGAATCATATTGCCAGGTCACTTTTACCATATAGTGAACATGGTAAATAAAAAACCCAAAAAACAATTGTGGAATTTCATTTTTTTTCGCAATTTTGCCTCCACTTCAAATTGTTTTCCCTCTTTCTAGTACACTATATGGTAAAATCAATAGTGTCAGTCAGTGAAAAGTACAACTTGTCCTGCAGTTAACAAGCCCTCATATAGCTATGTGAACAGAAAAGTAAAAAAAAAGTTATTGCTCTTGGAAGAAGAAGTGGAGGAAAAAAACTAAAATGCAAAAATACAGAGAATAGTCCGGTCATGAAGGGGTTAAAAATCACCGTCTGTTCACATGTTTGTGCCTCCCTCTAGCACCTCCCATCTCCATAGAATATTACAAGAACCAGCTGTCATCTCTTATCTCAGTATTGGTAAAGTTTATATTCACTAAATACAGATTTTTCAGATTTCATCACTGAATTGAGAGTGAAAGATCAATCTAGAAGCAGAAAGAAGCAGATTTCATGTGAATTATTGATTTTTTTTTTTAAATAAAAATTAAAACAATTAAAACAATGACTAGAAGAAATCACCAGTAATGAGATGTAATTTGTAAAAGAACCTGGTAATAAGTATTCAGTTTCCTTGCTGGGCAAACTTATCATTATCAACTTTTCACTGAAATCAACAGAGTAAGAGATGCTTTTCTGTAGCCTCTTTCCACTCTGACTAATTAATGAAAAGTTCTGAATTATTGATTCTATAAAATGGGTTGATCAAAGATTTAAAGGGGTTGCTTCAGTGCTATTTTTTTCTCTCGAATGATATAAAAATAAAATTATAAAAGAAGTGATACACACTGATCCACTTCCCGCCATTCCTATGAATCACCAATCCCAGATAATCTCTACTTCCTTGTTTCTCTCTATACATAGGAAACAGGAAATTACCTCTCAGCCAATCACTGGCTGAAGAAGATCACTACTGAGGCCCGTCATTGGCTGAGCAATCATTTCCTGTGTATCGAGAAGAACCAGGAAGTAGAGATCACAGGAGACCTGGTTACAATCAGCAATCTGTGAAGTTCTCATAATTTTTATTTATTTTTTTAGTCCATTTTGACTCTGTTTTAAAGAGTAACCATCGTTATACTTTTGATTTTATAAATCAGTAGTACACATAAAAATAAGAAACTTTTTAACATATCTTATCAGAGAAATCTGCTTCTTTCTCCTTCTGGACTGATCTTTCACTCTCAAAATTCTCAATTGCCGGGTAAAATCTGTTTTTAGTGAAACAGATTGTTACATTATTGAGATAGGAGGTGACAGATGCTCTTCATAAGATTCTGTGTAGAAAGGAGGAGGAGCTAGAAACAGAGCTCCTCCCTCCTCCTCTCTCCTCCCTTCTACATAGAACTATATGAGCACCAACTGTCATCTTCTATCTCATTAATGTAAAAATATGTCTTTAATGAATACAGATTATACAGGTGAATTGAGAATTTTCAGAAGGAAAGATAAGTCCTGGAGAAGAAAGAAATAGATTTCTCTCATAAGATATGTCACAAAGTTACTTATTTTCATGTGTTCAATTGATTTACAAAATAAAAATTAAAATGACGATTACTCTTTAAAGTATTTCTCTAGACAACCTTTCTAAAGGATTATTCCCAAAATAACAAAGTATCCCCTATTTATGTGATAGGGGATAACTTGTTGATTGTGTGTAGTTCCAGTGGTCAGACCACCAGTGATCAGCAAGTTATTCTCTATCATCTATGTAGCATCGGCGTCTCTGCCTCCTGCCTGCAGAGACGCCGTCCCCCTTAGCGCCGCGGTCCTGCTCCAGCATCTTCTGGCCTCCCTGCAGCTGCTGCTGGTGCACGCAGCTTCCCTGGCCCTGTGCTTAGGGCGCGCGCGCGCTCCCGCCCTCTTAAAGGGGCCGCGCGCGCCGTCCTAAAAAGTCCCCCGCCAATGGCCGGAGGACTTCCGCTATAAAAGGCACCTCCTCCAATATGGAGGCGCCCGTGCAGGGTTGTAGCTTTGTGTGTGATACTCTGCTTCAGCCCTCAGGTCCCGCTGCTAGCCTGACTACCAGTCCAGCCCGCCAGCCAGACTACAAGTCCAGCCCGCCAGCCAGACTACAAGTTCAGTCCGCCATCCGGACTACTAATCCAGTCCGTCTGCTTGTCTACTCTCCAGCCCGACAGTCTGCCTACTGCCAGTCCGCACGTCTGTCTATGGGCTCTGCCCGCCTGCTTACCTGGAAGCACCTGCCTGTTACCTGCCATGCCTGCCTGACAGCCTACCTGGAGACTCCTGCCTGTTACCTGCCGTGCCTGCCAGCCAGCCTACCTGGAGGCTCCTGCCTGTTACCTGCCGTGCCTGCCAGCCCGCTTACCTAGAAGCACCTGCCTGTTACCTGCCATGCCTACCAGCCAGCCTACCTGGAGGCTCCTGCCTGTTACCTGCCTTGCCTGCCAGTCCGTCTGCCCGGATCACCCGTCAGCCTGCCTGCCATGCTCATCTGCTATACCGGTCAGTCCCTGCCTGCTGACCCGTGGGAGTCACCTGTTCTCATACAAGGTCGGTCCCCAGAGTAGTACCTGGTCCCTCTGCTCGGTCCCTCCCTGGTCACGGAGTCGATTGAGCCGCCGTACGACCTTGGTCGGTCCGAGTTGATACCTAATTACGCCCCTCTGGTCCCTCCTTGCACCACAGCACAGAGGTTCCATCACCCGGATCCGTAACAATCTAGATAAGGAATAACTTGTTATTTTTGGAAAAAAAAACATTTAAAGGGCTATCCAGGAAAAGTTGCGAATGCTGAACCTGCACTCCATTCATTACATATGGGAGTAATGGAGAAAGTTGAGAACATGTAGAACAGTGACTGTCTTGGGTTTCGCCTGTTTGTGGCTTCTTCAAGGGCACCAAAATTTAGTTAGCAAACCACACATCTGTTTTTATCCATCATGGATTAGAGTGGAGGATCTCCAATTGGGACCACCATATAATTTTCAGATCACAGAACAGTATAGCAACTCTTACTCTGGTAGACCCAGTCAGTCCATGCATTATAAGGTCAGTCAGTCACCCCAGCCACAAACCCCATCTTTGGGCAATAGCAAATGATTATTTTTTTTTTTTTAAATTTCCCAGAGATATAATTCATTGGGGTGAGTATCGGGGAGGACTGTATTTTCTATGCTGTTTCCCTTTAACATAAGAAAATTGAACGACTGTAGAGTGTAAGATGTAGGTTTCTCCTGACTCCCGGCATATACGTGTTGTATTACTGAGCGATGATTTGTATTCATTATCGGAGCTCTCCGGCTGTCAGACCTGTCATGGAGTTATCATTCTCCCCTCTGTCAAAACGCAGAGAACAAAACTCAGTTGACACGGCTCATATTTACACATGAGGAAACTTCTAGCACTTCAATTTAACAAAGTATTCTTGAGTAGAAGAAAAAAAAAGAAAAATCCGAGAATATACAGCAAAGTGTAGAAATAGGAAAAGTAGTGGAAAAATAAAACATTTGCATCTGCTCATGCATTTGCAATTTGTATGTGTCCACCATACAAATATACGGCCACAACAAGCCTTCCTGCCAGATATGCATGAGCATAGAGGAGAATTTCTATCCCTGACCATGAGTGCTGCATGATGGCAGAATAAGGAGTTCAAGAAGTGTTCAAAAATTGCAAGTTTTTCAAGCAGAAACTTACCGGAAAGTTTTTGAAATTTTTCTTTTCCTCAAAAAGTTTTGAAGAGTTTTGGAAGAGTTTTTTTCATTTCTTTCTGTAACATTTTTTGTAACCTTTTGATTGGACAATGCCTAGATTGGAGTGGATTCCATCAGGATCCATTTCAAAGTAGTGACATGGACTTTTTTTTTTCCTACCAGGAGTTTTTGAAAATGTCTTCCGGAAAACTAAAATACTCAAAAAAAACTCCTTCCATGTACAGGAAAGTGCATTGCCCGTAGAAATAAATAGGAAGATTTTACCAAGTGTTTTTGAAATAGTTTGTGAGGAAGATTTTGGAGAACATCTGCTCTAAAAATAAAAAATAAAAATCTGTGTGAACATAAGAAAAAGAGATGGAAAAATACAATGTGGCTTTCAAGAAAAATCCATGTAAGAATTCCATGTATTTTCTGAGGCTTCGTTTTTCACCAGCCTGTCTTTTCAACTGGAGCTTTGTATGGAATTTTCTGGCTAAAAAATACATGCAACAAAACCATATAAAAATCAAGTTTTTTTAAGAAAGTTCTTTTCTCCTTCATGGGGCTTCTAACATGACTTTCCAGTTTTTGCACAGCTACAAATTGGAGGCCAGTGCTTGCATCGGAGATGCACAATTTGCAGCTTTTGATGCTGTTCTCTGTGGCCTCCAGCCATCTTTGGCCTTTTTATTTTTTGGTGGCTTCTCTTTTTTTGGCACTCCAAAGAGAAAGATATGAAGTGCAGATGTGGCCGCGCATTGTGTGTTCATTTCCAGAAGTTAACTGTTTTAGGAACAGAATTCTGTGAAGATGGCTGCACCTATACATACTGAATGGTGGGGCAGGAAACCTTATCCTCTCAACAAGTGGAAGTCCCAAAAGAGTCATCCTCGCCCTGCCATATACTATCAATGTATCAGAGTTTGATTGCAGCTCTTGGGAGTGATATTGTCTGACAATGCAGCCGCTGGTGTAACTAGATTCTGATGGGCCCCTGTGCAAAATTTGGACCTGAGCCCCCACCTAAACGTTGTTCAGATGTATGAGCCCTTGTAGCATTCTAAATCCTATAAAGACACACACGTGTTGCCCCCCCTTCATTATGTAGCAATGTCCCCCATCCTGGGCCCCTTCCCAGCATATATGTCCCCCATCCTGTCATATATGTCCCCATCCTGGGCCCATTCCAGATATATAGGTCCCCAATGATGGGCCCCTTCCAGGTATATATGTCCCCCATTCTGGTAAATATGTGTCCCATCCTGGGACCCTTCCTGGTGTATACAGTGCATTGTGAAAGTATTTGGCCTCTTGAACTTTTCTTCCTTTTGCCACATTTCTGGCTTCAAGCATAAAGATATAAAATTCTAATTTTCTGGGGAAGAATCAACAACAAGTGGGACACAATCGTGAAGTGGAATGAAATTTATTGTATATTTTAAACTTTTTTAACAAATTAAAAACTGAAAAGTGGGGCGTACAATATTATTCGGCCCCCTTGAGTTAATACTTTGTAGCGCCACCTTTGGCTGCGATTACAGCTGCAAGTCGCTTGGGGTATGTCTCTATCAGTTTTGCACATCGAGAGGCTGAAATTCTTGCCCATTCTTCCTTGTAAAACAGCTCGAGCTCATTGAGGTTGGATGGAGGGCGTTTGTGAACAGCAGTTTTCAGCTCTTTCCACAGATTCTCGATTGGATTCAGGTCTGGACTTTGACTTGGCCATTCTAACACCTGGATACATTTATTTTTGAACCATTCCATTGTAGATTTTGCCTTATGTTTGGGATCATTGTCTTGTTGGAAGATAAATCTCCGTCCCAGTCTCTGGTCTTTTGCAGACTCCAACAGGTTTTCTTCCAGAATGGTCCTGTATTTGGCTCCATCCATCTTCCAATCAATTTTAACCATCTTCCCTGTCCCTGATGAAGAAAATCAGGCCCAAACCATTATGCTGCCACCACCATGTTTGACAGTGGGAATGGTGTTTTGAGGGTGATGAGCTGTGTTGCTTTTATGCCAAACATATCGTTTTACATTGTGGCCAAAAAGTTCGATTTTGGTTTCATCTGACCAGAGCACCTTATTCTATATGTTTGGTGTGTCTCCCAGGTGGCTTGTGGCAAAATTCAAACGAGACTTTTTATGGATATCTTTGAGAAATGGCTTTCTTCTTGCCACTCTTCCATAAAGGCCAGATTTGTGCAGTGGACGACTGATTGTTGTCCTATGGACAGACTCTCCCACCTCTGCTGTAGATCTCTGCAGTTCATCCAGAGTGATCATGGGCCTGAGCTCTCTGATCAATCTTCTCCTTGTTCGAGATGAAAGTTTAGAGGGACGGCCAGGTCTTGGTAGATTTGCAGTGGTCTGATACTCCTTCCATTTCAATATGATCGCTTGCACAGTGCTCCTTGAGATGTTTAAAACTTGGGAAATCTTTTTGTATCCAAATCCGGCTTTAAACTTCGCCACAACAGTATCTCGGACCTGCCTGGTGTGTTCCTTGGTCTTCATGATGCTCTCTGCACTTGAAACAGAACCCTGAGACTATCACAGAGCAGGTGCATTTATAGAGACTTGATTACACACAGGTGGATTCTATTTATCATTACCAGTCATTTAGGACAACATTGGATCATTCAGAGATCCGCACTGAATTTCTGCACTGAAAGTAAAGAGGCCGAATAATATTGCACGCCCCACTTTTCAGTTTTTAATTTGTTAAAAAAGTTTAAAATATCCAATAAATTTCGTTCCACTTCACGATTGTGTCCCACTTGTTGTTGATTCTTCCAAAAAAAATTAGAATTTTATATCTTTATGTTTGAAGCCAGAAATGTGGCAAAAGGTAGAAAAGTTCAAGAGGGCCAAATACTTTCACAATGCACTGTATATGCCATGTAAAAGTTTGATGAAATGATCTCTAAAAGGCCTGAAGTTAAAGATAACACATTTCCTTTGTATTTTAGGAAAAATAAAATTAAATTTTTTTACATTTTAAAAATTACAAAAAGGAAGATAGGCTGATGCAAAAGTTTAGGCACCCTGCATGGTTAGTACCTAGTAGCGCCCCCTTCTGAAAGTATCACAGCTTGTAAAAGCTTTTTGCAGCCAGACAAGAGTGTTTCCATTCTTTTTGAGGGATTTTCATCCATTCTTCCTTGGAGAATTCTTCCAGGTCTGTGAGATTCTTGGGTCATCTTGCATGCACTGCTATTTTGAGGTCTAGCCACAGATTTTCAATGATGTTCAGATCAGGGGACTGTGAGGGCCATTGTAAAACCTTCAGCTTGTGCCTTTTGAAGTTGTCTATTGTGGATTATGACGAGCCATCCTCTTTTCACCTTCAGCTTTTTTACAGATGGTGTTATGTTTGCATCAAGAGTTTGTTGAAATTTCATTGAATCCATTCTTCCCTCTACCCGTGAAATGTTACCAGTGCCATTGGCTGTAAAACAACCCCAAAGCATGATTGATCCACCTCCATGCTTAATGGTTGGTGAGGTGTTCTTTTCCTGAGATTCTGTGCCCTTTTTCCTCCACACATTGTGGCTAAAGATTTCTATTGTAACCTCATCGGTCCACAGGACTTGTTTCCAAAGTGCATCAGGCTTGTTTAGATGTTCTTTTGCATACTTCTGACTCTGAATTTTTTTGGTGAGGACGCAGGAGAGGTTTTTTCGGATGACTCTTCCATGAAGGCCATATTTGTCTCTGAACAGTAGGACAATGTACCACAGCTCCACAGTCTGCTAAATCTTTCTGAAGGTTTTTTGGAGTCAAGTGGGGGTTCTGATTTGCCTCTCTAGCAATCCTATGAGCAGCTCTCACTGAAATTTTGCTTGGTCTTCAAGAACTTATCATGACCTCCACTTATCCTGGTAACTGCTATTTCTTATTTACATTTCGAACTGAGGAAAGGGCGACTTGAGAACGCTTTGCTATCTTCTTACAGTCTTCTGCTGCTTTTTGGACCTCCACCATTTTCATCTTCAGAGTGCTCGGCAGCTGCTTAGAAGAACCCATGGCAGCTGTTTTTTGTTTTTTATAAAGCTGGGAAATTTCCATCACCGGCCTTTCCTAACAATGATAGTGAACAAGCCATAACCCTAACAGGCTAATTAAGGTCTGAAACCTTGGTCAAAGTTATCTAAGCACACAAATCTCCAGGGGTGCTCAAACTTTTGCATCGGCCAATTTTTCTTTTTGTAATTTTTAAAATGTTAAAAAATGACAATATTTTTTTTTTGCCTAGAATACAAAGGAAATGTGTCATCTTTAACTTTAGGGCTTTTAGAGATCATTTAATCTTCAACTTGTTTAACTATTCACAATAACAGTAATTTTGACCAGGGGTGCCCAAACTTTTATATGCCACTCATGTCCCCCATCCTAGGCCCCTATCAGATATATGTGCCCCATTCTGGGCTCCTTCCTGGTATATATGACCCCCATCCTCGGCCCATCCTGGTATATATGTCCCTCATCCTGGGTCCACCCTGGCATATATGTCCCCCATCCTGGTATATATGTGCCCCATCCTGGGCTCTTTCCTGGTATATATGTCCCCCATCCTAGGCCCCTTCCAGGTATATGTGCCACATCCTGGACTCCTTCCTGGTATATATGTCCCCCATCACGGGCTCTTTCCTTGTATATACGTACCCCGTCCTCGGCCCATCCTGGTATATATGTGTCCCATCCTGGGTTCTTTTTTGGTGTATATGTCCCCTATCCTAGGCCCCTTCCAGGTATATGCGTCCCATCCTGGACTCCTTCCTGGTTTATATGTCCCCCTTCCTCAGCCCATCCTGGTATATATGTCCCCCATCCTAGGCCAATCCTGGTATAAATGTCCCCCATCCTGAGCCCATCCTGGTATATATGTCCCCCATCCTGGGCCCATCCTGGTATATACGTCCCCCATCCTAGGCCCCTTTCAGGTATATGTGCCCCATCCTGGGCTCCTTCCTGATATAAATGTCCCCCATTCTGCATCACCTTCCATGATATGTGGCGTCCTCCTCTGTAGCTGGCACAGTGGCCGGCAGCTGACATCAGCAGTGCCTGCTATGGAAATGCATCACTTCACTGTCATGCAATGTCAATTCCTAGCACTTCAGCTGCCAGCCTCTGATTGGCCAGAGACGTGTAGTGCAGTGCAGGGACTCGGCGAATCTCTGAGCAGATACTCTAAAGCTGATGCGCATCCATCTGAAACAGGCACTGGGTTCGGTGGGCCTCCTCCCGCACCGGCCTTGTCGTGGTCAGGGATCGTTACGCCCCTGAATACAGCCCTAACAATAAAAACGTTGCACAGCGCCAGATATAGATGACGCCCCTGGTATAGAAGAGATGCAATTCTCTTTTTAATTTCTAAATCTCTCCAATAATGAAACCTTTCCAGCACGGACTCGATGTCAGTCAGCACAGTGATATATTAATCTGTCTCCGGCTTCACTGGGAACTGATTGCCTGTCACTGAGCATTGCCTGAAGGGCTCCATCACCCATCACTGGGGAGCGAGGGGAGCAATATGCAGTAATGCCGCTCTTATGGCAGCCAGCAACTGGACCCAGGTTACGTACAGTCAGTGTATATATGTCATTTACAAAATAAATGAAACTCAATAATGAATACAAAATGTACAAGATCACCCATTATAATGGATGAGGACAGGCACTGATGAAGGGGTTTCCCTATCAAGACCAGATTTGCAGACCATATCAATAGGAATGTAGTAGACTGTCATAGGAATCAATGGGAATGTAAAGCACTAACATAGGAATCAATGGGAATGTAATATACTGCCATAGGAATCAATGGGAATATAATACACTGCAACAGGAATCAATGGGGATATAAAGCACTGCCATAGGAATCAATGGAAATTGTAACATACTGCCATAGGGGTCAATGGGAACGTAATATGCTGCCATAGGAATCAATGGGAACATAATATACTGCCATAGGAATCAATGGGGATATAAAGCACTGCATAGGAAACAATGGGAATGTAACATACTGCCATAGGAGTCAATGAGAACGTAACATGCTGCCATAGGAATCAATGTGAACGTAATATACTACCATAGGAATCAATGGGAACGTAATATGCTGCACTGGGAATCAATGGCAACGTAATATAATGCCATAGGAGTCAAATGGAATATAATATATTGCCATAGGAATCAATGGAAATGTTAAGCACTGCCATAGGAATCAATGGGAATGTAAAGCACTGCCATAGGAATTAATGGGAACATAACATATTGCCATAGGAGTCAATGGAAACATTATCTACTGCCATTGGAATCATTGGGAACATAATAAACTGTCATGGGAATGTAAAGCACTGCCTTAAGAATCAATGGGATCGTAATATACTCCCATAGGAATCAATGGGAACGTGATATACAGCCATAGTAATCAATAGGAATGTAATATACTGTCCTAGTAATCAATGGGAATATAATATACTGCCATAGGAATCAATGGGAACGTAATACACTGCCATAGTAATCAATGGGAATATAAAGCACTGCCATAGGAATCAATGGGAATGTAATATACTGCCATAGGAATCAATAGAAACGTAACATGCTGTCATAGTAATCAATGGGAACATAATACCATTGATGCCATAGAAATCAACGGGAATAAAAAGCACAGCCAAAGGTTTTGCTGGGAATGTAATACAATGCATATGGAATAAACTCAATATGGAAAAGTTCTTGCATAGAAATCAATGCGTTTGTAATCCACTGCCATAGAAATCAATGCTGTAAGGTCCCATCCTAGGAGTCAATGGGATTGTAATGCATTTCCATAGAAAACAATGGGACCATAATAATATTGAGTCGTGTAACATCAACAATGGCACAAATATCCCTAAACAAGTCCAATCTAAAAGATGAATCGGCACAAACATAGACAAGCGACGGGGGCAACTATTGTGCAAACCCATCCGATTCCTAGACCCAGAGTGTCACCTTCATGGCTCCATAAATAACTATAGAAGGTCATTGTCCCCCGTGTGTCACCGGCCGCGCGCTGATTTACTGCGGCTTTACACTTTATTCAATGGCCGGGATAATTGGACTTTTTTGTATTATTTTGTGAGAAGAAACAATAAAATGAGAGGGATGTGTGAAGCGCGGTGATCGGTGTGGCAGGAGACCTTCTGCAATCGTTATCTCGCCGGAGCAGTCCGCTCCACTCTCAGATCTGATTGACGTCGCCTTTTAACTTATTTTTGGATTGCGTTTAATGCATTATGGAAGGGCTTCCATTACACGGCCCCTAATCACCGCCCGGCAGTGGATGCAGCTGTCGCAGTCACATATTTTGTGTTAGTTTTTATCTCGCTCAGGCTACTTGTGCCACATACAGATGCCGTTATTTTATTGGAATAGCTGCATGGACTTGATAATAAGGGGGCTTAAAGTTCTGCTACAATAGAGGGATTACGAAGGAAAAGTGCTTGGTTTTCAGCCCTTCTATTTATATATATATATTTTTTTATACTTTTCCTGAATAGCCTTAGATATTATCAGGTGCTGGATACTACACTCACCACTAGGGGGAGCCTGCTGCTAATGCATTGAACTCAATAATAAAACAGTATGCGGTAAACTCCTGAGCTCCCTCTAGTGGTGGCTGGGGGAAGCCGTATTTTGTTTGCAGAGGATTTTGAGCTCTGTATCAAAAGAACAGAATGCTAATCACTATAAAAGCATTGGGGATTAGCACAGAACTTAGTGTTACTTACTCACTACTACCTCCGTCTCTGATCACCACTGTAATCACACTCTGTTCCTAGGTTTGGCTTATGTTTAATCTGGTGCACCAGTGGCATGTGCAATGACCGTCTAATTTTCCCAAATTACCAAATTTATCAACATTAATGTTGGGGGAATAGTAATAATTAAGTCCCAGCGCCATTCTGGAACTACCCCAACCTCATAGGACGACCAACTTTTGTGCATGGATTCAAGAAATCCCATTGGCTCAAAGTGGCCCGGAATTGTAATTAAAAGTTGTTGACAGTCCTGACAAACTAGGGTCAGTTGGCAAGTATGCTATCACTAGAGTCATTAGCAGTCCTATCAGAAGGTAGGTGTTGGCGGCCCCTAAGAGTCCTATATAAATCCCCATATCTCATCCTCTTCACCAGTTTTAGTTTTATTATATCACCCAGGTGCTTTGTTTTTATATTGACATATTGTGTTCCTTGTTGCAGACTTTAACTTTCAGCAGAATCCTCAGCACTCAAACACAGTGGGAGGATGAATGTCCCTCCAGCACAGCTGCTGCTGTTGTTATAACTCCAACATTCCTAATTATTTATCTGATTAACCAGCGGATACCCTATTAGATTGACCATTGTTTGACCTCTTGGACTTGAACTTCACTTCCCCTTACTACTCTTCTAGTTTCCGCTTTTTACGCTTGTCTCCATCTCTCTGGTTCTGATCCATAACATTTAGTTTTTGTACTCAACTCACTCCACCAGCCAGCATCTACTCTGTGGAAACAACTAAAGGGCTCCTGCAGCAGAAATAAGATGCCCGTAGCGGTGAATACTAGGGTGCTCTTGAATCCTTTTACAGTGGAGTGGCCACTACTATGCCTGTGCGAAGTGTAGCTTCTAGGCATGCACAGGAGAATGAGTGTGCATCGATCATTGCAAAGAGGATATGGGGAAAGATTAGCACTACTGTGCATGTGCAGTGCAAAAGGTGTTTCCTTGTCATGAGTGGGGGTTGTGCCTGTCATGGGTGTGTCAGGTGTAATACACAGACGTTCTGGATCTGGCTGTAGAAGGTCACTGCACTTGGCATTGCAGACACCTTCTTAATCCTTCTTCCTTTAAGACCCAGTGGTGACCTCCCTCCTGCTGCTGATTGACAAACCCTTACATGGGAGTTAAAAACCCTCAGTTTGCTCCAGGCAATCGCCGGTGATACTTTTATGTACCTTTGTGCATGCTTGGAGCACTAGCTGTTGGCTGGCTTCTTCTCTGGTGGCCCTTGGAGGACAGTTGGCGTTACTCCTCTGGTGTCTGCTCAAGCTAAGTTAATTCCCTTTGTTTGTCTATCTTGTTGTCTTTAGTTTGTAGTGGGGCCTGACTAATGCTCACTCCTCCCCCTCCCTATCTAGGGCCAAGCTCTAGGAACATACAGGGTTTAGGGTCCTGCTTGGCGATAGGTGTATAACATATATAGGGACGGTAGGGTAGGCAGGGTATTATTAGATCTGCCTAGGGGTCTCCACTCCCCCTTTCCCTAGTGTCTGGGCTTCCTCCCCCTCTTCCCTTCATGTTGCACTTAGTCTTTCCCATAACTTGCATGACAGTGCCCTAGGTGTAGTGCACTAATGCAGTGATGAACACCAGTAGCGTACCACATATAGCAGAAGACTATGTGACTGCTACAGGACCTCTATTTTGGGGGGCCCAATTCCAATGTTTTCACAGCCCATCCACCCATCTCGCTGTCACACTTTCAATGGTATCTGTTTCCTAGATGCAGATACAGGTGAAAGCAAAGTACTGTAGTGCTCTTATGCCGGCTTTACCGATTTTGTCTCTCCCGGCACATGTGCATTACAGTACTATGCTCTGCCATCGGAAAAACGGAGAACTCTGTGTGGATGACGTAGGATGCATAATCTACACAAACTAGGGAAGGAGGATGGTAATTGTAAAGAAGAGAGGAGGTGCTGGATCAAGACCAGAGACGCCCATTGGACCTGACCTCATCGTCTGTGAGTAAAATAAAAGGTCTTATTTGGGATCTGCAGAGTGGATTGGGGACTTTTCTACAGAATTCTAGAATGCTGTAACATAGGCCTTAATGGTGGTGGCTGTACTTTATATGGGGAAAATCTGGTGGCAGGTTCCCTTTAACACTCCAGCTATCTGACAAATCTTCATGCTATGCAGTGGAATAGCAATATTATCAGCAGCTCTTCCTTCTCCATCCACTTTCCTGTAGGGGAAGCCCTACAAGAAGGTGGATGGAGAAGGAAGAGCTGCTGATAATATTGCTATTCCACTGCATAGCATGAACATTTCTCAGATAGCTGGAGTGCCAGTGCAGTGCGCCTTTTTCAGTTCTTTCCAAAAGGCCCCCCATACTTAGTAGTGGCACTGTCTGAGGATGTCATGGCTATCAAGCTGCTTGGACATCATCACAATGAGGCAAGGTGAGCGTTACAAGACCAAAATCCACATTATTTATTTCTATTAATACAATCTAATACTGTAGTAGCAATCCTCCAAATAACAAATTGGATTTATTCCAATCAATGATGCCTCAGCCAAGATTCAGAAGATGCAGAATTTGCTGACTTCTTTGAAAACGCTGTTAACAGGAGAGCGGTGGCTTATTGCAAGCTGTCTCTTTTTAATTTGCTGCCGGTGATACACATCCATTTAGGAGGACAGTATCTGTTCTCATTGTCTGTGAGAGCTGAGAAATCAATGTCTATTTACTTACAGATCATTGATTAAAATGTTGACATCTTAGCCCAATTATTCAGCTGCACATTTGAAGCCTTTCACTCCGCTGACACGTCTGCATTTACACACCGGCAGCTTCTCTGGGTACAAATCACGTAAAAGGAGGTCCTGGATCGCGTCTGCGGAGCGGGAAGAGCTGAATTATGGCTGGCGTGAAGAGGGAACGTCATGACTCACACAATTTGTTATTAAATCACTTGGTATCAAGAATTTTATTCAAAAATGGGGGATTTTTTATGTGATTAAATTAAACCGATCAATCATGAAGTCCTATCTGTAGGTTTATACAGTGGCCAGAGCTGAGCAGATTGATATATAGCTTTATAGGAAAAGATTCAAAATAACTTGATGTTCAATATAACTTTAAAGGAATCTGTCAGCAGGTTTTTGCTATGTAATCTAAGAGCAACATTATGTAGGGACAGAGACCCTGATTCCAGCGATGTGTCACCTACTGGGCTGCTTGCTGCAGTTTTGATACAATCTCTGTTTTCTCTGCTGTAGATGTAGCAGTGCTATGAATGCTGAGCAGTATATAACCCGCCCACACCTCTGACTGGCAGCTTTCTGTGTACACTGTGCATAGGCTGAAAGCTTCCAATTAGTAAAAACGACCAGAAGAGTATCAGGTAACTACCCTACATTTTGACAAATGAGAAAATAGCGCTAAGTGTGCACAGTGTTGACAGAAGAGACAATTGGAGGACCAGCTACAGTGGGACAGGATGCGGGGTGTGAAGACCCGGGGGTCTTCCGTGGGTGTAACGCTACTCAGACAACACAGGATGAGGGTAAAACAGTGTTGCAATACTTTATTGAATCACAAAGCGGACAATAAACATATAGAACAGTCCCAGCAAATACCCAAGATGGTACAACATTACACAGTCTCACCCGTCCTTCTCTGCCCACCTGGGATAGAACAGCTGCGCCTTCGGAGACTTCCAGGGCCGACTACCTCAGCCAGTGGCTCTCTGCTTCTGGTGGGCCCCCACAGAGAGGAGGTTGAAGAAGCTTAGAAAGCTAGCAGTCCATCGACGTACTAGGCCAGGAGATCCGAGGGTCTCAACCTGGCCTCTCCGAAAGTTTCCATGGAGCCAGATGACCGGTGGGTCCCAATCTGCCTTCTCCGAATGTCTCCGTGGTTTGCAGTGACCAGTGGGTCCCTCCTGGTAACCCCAAACAACATATTCATAGGTCCAGGTGACTTTTTCATCCCAACCCTGGTTTCCCCAAAATTTATCCATGTCTCTCTGATGGTCAAATGGAGCAGATCCATATCTTTCCAGTCAGAGCCGATACCCTTAGACTAGAATCATATAGAATACAAATCTGTGTCTCTTTGGGTGCCATGCAATCCATCTGCTGTCCTGAAGGATGTATCTCATTCTCCTTGTAAAGTGTTTCTGATGCTCCTTGATTCTGTTACAAAAACACATGTTCCTTCTGCTTCCCTGGGCTCAGCCCCCTGAATGGCAGAACTGCTCTCACCCCCCTCCCCCCCAAAGCTAAGTGTGCATTAGTGGAGGTATCTTTCTCAGGTTGACAGCATCACCTGGGTCTACATGTGAGACTCCCTGTGGTGAAGACTCCGCTGGATCTTCTTTTTACACTTACACAATGGGCCTAGACGATTTTTGAACAATGGTTAGAGGCTCCGTAGATACTAATGAGATTAGTGGAATGCTAGACACTTTACAAGTTAAATTAGTGTACATAAACTGGCGAGCAAGCAGAACATTAATAAAACACAGCCAGCAATCTCTAATAAAACACAGTAAGATATTTCTCTTGGATTAACAAATCTAATTGTCTGGCTAATTAAGATTTTACGCTGTATCGTCACACGGGGTACACCAAAAAGATTTGCATAGAATTTATTTTAATTTTGCCTTGAATTATGCAAATCTGCCTTAATTTCAGGTGATTTGCTCCATTTTTATAGGGACTCATTGTAATAAAGGTGTACTGCATGGGCTATAGTTAGTCATTGGCAATGTGCTGGAACAGTGTTGCAATATCACAGTACTTTATATACTATCTCACTCTATCTGCTGAGGACTGGCATAAATTAAATTTATGGGATCAAATAACTAAAAATTGACCTGTGCATATGTATTCACCCCTTTTGCTGTGAAGCCCCTAAAAGTTTCAGGTGCAAGCAATTCCCTTCATAAGTCCCATGCTCAGTGACAGGATGCCCACCTGTGTGCAATCTAAGTGTCACATGCTCTATCAGTATATACACTTTACCTTTGCTGAAAGGCCACAGAGGCTGCAACACCATTAACAAGAGGCACCACTAACCAAACAACACCATGAAGACCAAGGAGATCTCCAAACAAGTCAGGGACAAAGTTGAGAAGTACAAGTCAGGGTTGGGATATAAAAAAATATCCCAATTTCTGATGATCCCCCGGAGCACCATCAAATCCATTATCATGAAATGGAAAGAACATGGTACCACTACAAACCTGCCAAGAGAGGGCACCCATCAAAACTCTCAGCCCGGGCCAGGAGGGTACTAATCAGAAAGGCATAGCAGAGACCAAAGGTAACCCTTGAAGGAGCTACAGAGATCTTAAGCAGAGACTGGAGTATCTGTCCATATGACCACAATAAGCCGTACACTCCAAAAAGGTGGCCTTTATAGAAGAGTGGGCAGAAAAAAGCCTTTACTTACACACAAAAATTGTAAGGCTTGTTTAGAGTTTGCCAAAAGACATGTGGGAGACTCCCCAAATGTATGGAGGAAGGTGCTGTGGTCAGATGAGACCTAAATTTAACTTTTTGGCCACCAAGTATGTCTGGCGCCAAACCAACATAGTTCATCACCCCAAGAACAGCATCCCCACAGTGAAACATGGTGGGGGCAGCAACATGCTGTGGGACAGGGAAAATGGTCCAAGTCGAGGGGAAGATGGATAGTGCGAAATACAGGGATATTCTTGTGAAAAATCTGTTTCAGTCTGTCAGTGGTTTGAGACTGGAACGGAGGTTCACCCTCCAACAAGACAATGACCCAAAGCATACTGCTACACTCGAGTGGTTTAAGGGAAAACCTGTAGATGTTTTGGAGTGGCCTCATCAAATCTCAAACCTTAATCCAATTGAAAATCTGTGGTCAGACTTGAAGATTGCTGGTCACCAGAGGAAACCATCTAACTAGAAGGAGCTGGAGAAGTTTTGTCTTGAGGAATGGACAAAAATCCCAGTGGCCAGATGTGGAAAGCTCATAAAGACTTATCCAAAGAGACTGGCAGCTGTAATTGCCACAAAAGGAGGCTCTGCAAAGTACTTTTCTTTTTCAGTTATTTTCTCCTATTTGTTGTTTGCTTCACAATAAAAAGAAAACCAAATGTTCACAGTTGTCGGCTTGTTCTTTACATGAACTGATGCAAACCCTCAAGAAAACCTGAAACTCCAAGTTGTGAGGTAGCAAATACGAAAAATGCCAAGGGGATGAATACTTTCGCAAGCCACTGTACAGCTCCCCATATCCCAGAATGTTCTTCATAGCAAAAAATGTAATGATTTCCGTGTTGGAAATGTGATTTACGAGTTTGTTTGTTCTTCTCATGATCCCTTCAGGTGATGTTTTCCTTCCAAACCATATTGCTAAGTTAATTGGCTTCGGAATAAGATTGCCCTGACGTGTCGCTGCTGCCTATGCTAGACGCAGCTAGGTTCACTGCGGAAGGAATTGATCTGTGACACGCGGAATTGTTTGGCCCCAGAGAATGCCACGGCGTTATTAGTATGTGGAAAAGCAAATGGTATCGATATGGGCAGGACTTTGCTCAATGTAGAAGATAATGGCTCATTCGGATGGCTGAATTATTCATCTGTGGAATATGGCACCCTGTGAATTCAGTAAGCCAGTATGGAGCTTCTGGAGATAATATGGTACAGACACAGGAATGACGATCACGGTCGCAGAGGATGTGAGTGAGACCCGGCCTTTGCGACAGCGAGGCCTGCCGACACCAGCGACTATTTCAGCTGGATGTGCATCCGAGGACGTACATTCAGCTGAAATGTATTGCTGCACAGAAACGAACCAGCTTCTTGCACTGCAATACACGCAGTCAGCCAATCAGAGGCCGACAACTGATGTCAGCGTGCAGGTCACAGGCGGCAAAAAGCAGTGATGTCATGGGTTTCCATAGTAGAAGTCATCTGACGGCCTCTGCGCTGGCTATATAAAAGCGTCGTGGAAGCGGGAAAACGTGAGAAGAATCTTTTTTATTTTTTTTAAATGTGTTAGATAACAGCGGCAGAACGAGGAAGATTAGTACAGGAAGGGGCACAGGGTGGGAGAAATATATTACTGGAAGGGGCTAGGATGAGGACATTACACCAGGATGGAGTGACATATATTACTGGAAAAGACCCAGGATGGGGGACATTATACCAGGAAGGGGACAAGGATGGGGGACATTACTACTGGATGGGGCTCAGGATGGGGACATTATTACAGGAAGAGCTCAGGGTGGTGGGCAATATAGCTGGAAAGGGCTCAGGATGTTGGACATTATAGCAAGAAGGGGGCCAGGATGGGGAACATTATACCAGGAAGGGGCTCAGGATGTTAGACATTATTCCTGCCAGGAACCCAAAGTGGGGGACATCATTACTGGAAGGGGCCCAGGATGGGGTACATTATACCAGGAAGGGGTCCAGGATGGAGGGAATTATTACAGGAAGAGCTGAGGATGGGGGGCAATATATCTGGAAAGGGATCAGGATGGGAGACATTACAGCAGGAAGGGGCCAGGATGGGGGACATTATACTAGGAATAGGCTCAGGATGTTGGAAATTATTACTACAAGGAGCCCAAATTGGGGGACATCATTACTGAAAGGGTCCCAGGAGGGGGGACATTACTACAGGAAGGGACCCAGAATGGAGGACATTATGCTAGGAAGGGGCCCAGGATGGGAGACATTAGTACAGGGTGAAGGACATTATTACATTATGGGGCGGGTCAACACATTTGTTTTTGTAGGATTTAGATAGTTACAACAGCAAATAAATCTAACCAACATGTAGGTGGGGGCCCAGGGCCATATCGGACTTTAGTTATGCCACTGGATACAGAAAGACTATGGAGCTGTGTACAGAGTGCTCTTGGGTTCATAGTGCACAACGGTAAGGACTCTGTGGCACATGGTAGATGAGGGGCCTATTACACATTTTGCAATGGCGTCAGGAGCTTCATGGTTCAACTCCAGATCAGTCTATTAAAACCCTCAACAAGGACAAGTCCTCCAGAGAAAAGAAAACTTTGTCCCACTGATATCCATCTTGGCTAGCAGAGCGGGATCTTATGCGGTGGAATCTGCTCCATGATGTCTTTAAAGCAAAAGGATAAAAGTTGTCCAGAAGGGTAAATAGAGTTTTGATATCCAAATATACGTCTGTCGTCCATCTCACTGATAATTTTTATGATCGTCGAAATCTATCTATAATCAAAATAAATAGAGAAGTAATCACTAGTCACGTTACTCAATGGGAAACTACTGTAAAAAGATGGTGGACCCAGCACCTGCCCGCATTACATAGTCAGCCTAAAGGATATCAATGAGATCTGTATATTGCTTCATTTTTCCAGTCATTACGCTGGAAGAACATTGAAAGCTTGCTACCTGGTTCCCTCAGAAGCTATAGCTGATCCCTGGGGCTTATCAACAGAACATTTTGCTCTCAGTTTAACATAAAAGTTAATGTCAAGTGAACCAATGGGTTTGCTGCTCATCAGGGGACCTACTGAAGGCCCCCATAACTGTTATCTTTTTGTCGTTGTCCTCTGGCAGAGCTTCATAAAGGATTAAGTTCCCTTTTTGCTGCAATAATGACGTATTGCAGTATATAGCACTAGTCAGGTGGTTCTATTGTCCTAGAGGGATTCCTCCACCCCCCCAAAAAAAACTATTTATATGCATGGGTAGCTCTTTCAAAGACAAATCCTGCAATACCTTTATATGGCCACTCCGTTACTCCATTACTGAGAAATCAGCATTTGAATTAATATACAAATTGCTGTAGTAGATCTGAAGCCTCTGTCACTCCAGCTCTATTTTAGCCACCCAGGACTGCCTTCACCTTCTTGAGTGATGGCTCCTCTAACTGAAGTGACACAGCATAAAGGATGTCAGTCAAGCAGGTAGATGTGGTGCTGAGTAGGGAATAGAGTTAGAATGACAGGGGCTTCCTTCCAATCTACCAAAATATGTACGGTAAACACCGTAGAGAAAGAAAATCGAAATTACAGAATTTGAGTTTTTCAATGTTATTATATCCCAAAAAAAGTAGAGTAAAAAGAGTTTAAAAAATTTCCACTTCCTTGCGCCTTGCCAAAAATCTTATTCCAGTCAAGGGTTAGAGTAACATTATTGGAGTGATATACACCTCCACTTTTGTTGAATTTGCCGGGCGGGTGTTGCCACATCCCAGCCTGGCTCCTCCCTAGCTCTGTCCACTGTGGCGGAGTCGGCTGAAAATTGCAGAAAAATACCAAAAGTCCCCCCTCATCAGAGTCACCGTCCTCTATGAAACTCGGCTACTCTGATGAGGGGTTTAGTTACTGAAGTCACTGCTGCTCAGAGCCGCCGGGTCTTGTGGGAGTCGGTGGGCTCGTGTTTGATGAGGGGAGGGGATAGGGATAGTTCAGAGGAGCGGCGGACTGTTATTCTTAATTTTTTTTTCTTAACTTAATGTGTGGAGATTCCAGCAGCCAATCAGGGTGCAGGAACCATCCACAATGTCCAGACAAAATGGCTTGTGTCATTGGCTGCCGAAGTCACATGACCCTCTCCATATAAAGATTGTACATGTTGTTTTGGTACCATTTTGTCAGTGTAACAGCGAAGAGTGGATGCTCCTACTGCTGCTACGGAATAGGCAGATAGTTAGCTAGGCAGTGGATTGTCAGTCAGCTAGTTCAGATATGTGACACCCCAGGGGTCTGGTTGCCACAGTGATAGAGATATTATGTCTGAGAGCAGGTGGGAGGTCCTTTGGTCAGGGATCCTGTGCATGCCACACCTCCTGCCCAGTCTTGGGAGGGGAAGAACTTCCCCTATATAAACCCGGGGCTGAAGCAGGGTTAGCAGTCAAGGAGAGTAGAGACAAGAAACAGCAGAAGCAATACTACTACGAGTCAGGGGCTGGCAGCTGCAGAGCTCGCCCTGACTGAGAAGCTTTCTTACCGGACCCGGCGTCCGAGGCTGTGGGGACTAACTCTTACCCAGCAGCAGAAGCCGACCGGCAGGGGATTTCAGGTCCTCAGGCCCAGAAACCCGAAGGCACGGTCACACGCGTGGGACCAGCACCGCCATCGTGGAGCGGAAGCCATTAGAAGGCCCCAAGTCACCGGCCATACGGGTGAGCACCACACGGTACACTCAGGGACGTGGGCTACTTATATCCGCTTCTAGCAAGGTAGCCAGAAGAGTACAGTCAGTTTGGGAGGCCTACAACTCCGCCTGGCCAGGGGAGATCCCATCTGCTCAAGGACTGACCAGGCCCCGTTCACTAGCAAGTACTCCGGGAGGGTCTATCGTTGTTACCAGTAAAGACCCTGAATTACACCGCACCGTCTCTGAGTGGTTCCTGCTACCCCCATCATCCACATCTGCTGCCCTGAGGCCATACCCCTCCCGTTGGGGGTTATACCATCTACGCTGCACCATCCATCCACTGGCCTCAGCGGACTGTCCTGCAGCGGCAGCTCCACAGCTGCATTCAACGGGTGGCGTAGTCGTCCTACATCTACCGCTGTTACATCGCCGCTCAGTTTGACTCCCTGGGCACGGACCGGGTCACCGCCACGAGACTACAACCCTCAAGAGATCCGGCTCCGGGTAAGCTCCCGCGTGCGCAACGCAGCGCGACACAGGCCCAGGGGCGCGTTAACTTTGGCGTAGTCGGCAGGATTTCGTGCCCGCAACCACCGGGTACTGCGTGCCTGGAAAAAGAGACTTTTCAAACTTACCTGTGGTGAAGATTCCCGCCATCCGGCGCCATCTTCAGCCTTCTTCCTGCCATCGGTGAAGTTTCCCGCCATCCGGCGCCATCTTCTGCCTTCTTCCCGCCATCCGTGGAGTTTTCCCGCCATTGGACGCCATCTTGAGGACGCCGCGCGGGAAGAAGAGGGGCGTGGACTCCGAAAGCGCGCGAGAACTGAAGCCCCGCCTCACGTCCGGACGTTGCGTAAGGTCCTGGAAGGAGCCCAGCAGACGCCGACGTCACAGGAGCGCGACGGAAGGTCCTCAACCCTGACGATCCACTGCGGAGCCGCGGCCTACGGAAGAGGATCATCGCAAGGTAGGCCACGGTCCACTAGGGGGGAGGAAGATGTCGGATACGGAGGAGAGCTTCACTGCCTCAACCCCCGCCAGCGCTACCGCTGCTGCAGTTATGCCCTTCACCATGCCCTATATCCCGGGAGCAGCTTGGCTACCCCAGTACTCAGGGGAGTCACATACCCTGCATGACTTTAGAGAAAAGCTGGATAGCCTCTTCCAGGTGTACCCCCTCACAGAAGAGCAAAAAGTGAGCATCCTGGTGGCCCAACTAACCGGGGCAGCCAAAAGGGAAGTAAAATCCTGGCCACCTGGGAGGAAGACTGTCGCAGGGATACTAACCCGGCTGAAGGACACCTTTGATACCCGCACCTCAGCCGAGATTAAGCTTAGATTCTACGGGTGCAAGCAGCGAGCGCATGAGAGTATAAGGGACTATGCACTAAACCTACAAGAGGCCCTGAGGGCCATTAAGCAGACCGACCCTGATGGAGTGGGAAACGAGGACAGGCTGTTGACCGAACAGTTTATAGAGGGACTGTATTGTAATACCCACCGAACCCAGTTGCGGGCAATGGCCTTACAGGATCCCCATCTGGGCTTTGCACAGTTCAAGGACAGAGCCATCCGGGTGCTCCGAGAACCGGCACCGGATGGCGTTGTGACCCACAAGCGCCCTGCTATCACTTACCACCAGGAGGCGGCGCCCTTGTCGGCAGGGCCTGTGGGAGCTGATGCGCAGGCTTTGGACAACGACCCGGCTCCAGACCTACACCATCAGGTCCAAGAGCTAGCTAAGAGCGTTGCTGCGCTAACCCGAACTGTGCAGTCTTTACAGGCTTCCACCCCAGGGAAGATCCAGCTGGCATCCGGACCGGAGGACATCCCGTGGCGTCGACCAAGGAGGACCCCACCGGCCAGAGGAAGACCCAGTGACCGATACAGCGAGGACAGACGACCCATCTGCCGCCGCTGCAATCAACCTGGACATATGGCAAGGTACTGTTCTTTAAACGGGCACAACCTGGGGTAGAGGGCCAACCCCCAGGAAAAAGATCACCAGGCCCATCGAACTGGCGCGACAGATATGTGGGAGGACGTCCAGTCTTGCCTGTGGTACTGGATGGCATTCCCATGAGTGCCCTACTGGACACCGGGTCACAGGTCACCACCATCCCGTACGTGCTCTTTAAGCAGTACTGGAATGACTTGGATATTACCCGCTACCCTGACGACGACTTGAGTATCATCGCCAGCAATGGCCAGCCCGTGCCACAGATCGGATTTAAAGAGGTGACCATCAAAATCGGTAGAGTCGAACTGGCAGCACAGGGACTGATCATTGTAGATATTGACAAACATGAGAGTCACCCAAAGATAACTCTAGGAACTAATGTAATTGAAAATTGTCTTGCAGAGGTGATTTTCCTTTTACAGCAGGTTGCCAAGAACGCCAGCTCCGGCGAGCAGTGGGTGCTCCAGAAAGAGATCCGGGCACTGATGCGACGGCAACAGGTGGAACTCTCCGGCGGTGAGATTGGTAGCGTAAGAATGTGTGACCCTTTTCCTATTGCCATGCCCCCAAAAAGTGAAATGATGATTTGGTGCCGGGCAGCTATTGGTCTGAGAGGTAGAGATTACCAGGCAATGGTAGAACCAGTTTACTCAGACAGTAGGCCCACCATTTTGACAGCACGGGGGGTGGTCAATGTACGCCATGGGAGGGTGCCCGTTCGCATAATCAATATCGGGGAGAGGGAAGTGTACCTGCCCCGGTATGCCACGCTAGCCAAATTATATACCATTAACCAAAATGCTATACAATCTGTGGAACCCTTGCCTCCATCTCACCCGGAGGAAGGTAACGGCTCTAAGAAAACAAAGGAGGACTGGTGTCAGCAACTACATTTGGGTACTGACTCCACTCCCTCACATCAGAAACAGGGAGTCTATCGGGTGGTTCAAGAGTACGAGAGAGTGTTTAGTAAACACCCGTTAGACTTCGGGCGAGTCAAGGGGGTAGAACACCACATCCCCACGGGAGACCATCCTCCCATAAAAGAGAGGTATCGACCCGTACCCCCTGCACACTACCAACACGCCAAGGGGATGCTTAGAGACATGAAGGAGGCTGGGGTGATCAGGGATAGCTGTAGCCCCTGGGCAGCTCCACTAGTCTTAGTCCGAAAGAAAGACAACACCATGAGGATGTGTGTAGATTACCGGAAAATCAATCGTATCACACACAAGGATGCGTACCCCTTACCAAGGATAGAGGAGTCATTGGCTGCTTTAAGATCTGCTAACTTCTTCTCTACCTTGGATCTCACTAGCGGGTACTGGAAGGTTCCTGTAGCAGAGGCGGACCGGGAGAAGACCGCATTCACCACCCCGATGGGACTTAGCGAGTTCACCTGCATGCCGTTCGGACTCTGCAACGCACCGGGAACCTTCCAACGACTAATGGAGTGTTGTCTGGGCCACAGAAACTTCGAGACGGTCCTGTTGTACCTGGACGATGTCATCGTATATTCCAAGACGTATGAGGACCACCTGAAACACCTGGCGGAAGTGTTCGAAGCTCTGGCAAGTTACGGCCTAAAGGTGAAACCCTCCAAGTGTCACCTCCTGAAACCAAAGGTGCAGTACCTGGGACACGTGGTGAGCGCTGACGGAGTGGCTCCCGACCCTGATAAGATCACTGCAATTAAGGAATGGCCAAGCCCCTCCAGCGTAAAAGAAGTGCGGCAGTTCCTCGGGTTGGTAGGCTACTACCGAAGGTTTATTTCCGGTTTCACCAAAAAGGCAGCACCTATGCAGGACCTCCTGATAGGCCAGTCCCGGAAGGCCAAGAACCAGAAGCCGCCCTTCAAATGGGAGGAGCTGGAAGAAGAGTCCTTCCGCCAGCTGAAGATGGCCCTCACGGGGGACGAAATCCTGGCGTACCCGGATTATAGCCAGCCCTTTATCCTCTACACCGACGCCAGTAACATCGGGCTAGGAGCCGTACTGTCCCAGATCCAGCAGGGGAAGGAACGAGTAATCGCCTACGCCAGCCGAAAACTGCGACCCACCGAAAGGAACCCCGAGAATTACAGCTCATTTAAGCTAGAGTTCCTGGCCGTAGTATGGGCAGTCACCGAGCGCTTTAAGCATTACCTCGCTTCTTCCCGGTTCACCGTGTACACGGATAACAACCCGTTGACACACCTGGACACGGCAAGACTCGGTGCCCTGGAGCAGAGGTGGATGGCCCGTCTGTCCAACTACGAGTTCACAATCAAATACCGGGCAGGACGCTCCAATACCAACGCGGACGCCCTGTCCAGGATGCCCAACCTGCCGGACGGAGGAGAAGATCCGGAGGGACTGGAAGAAGTTGAACTCCCTGCGTTCCACCGTCATGGGACTATTCAGTATTCCCACCAGGTAAGGAGTAAGCAGACTGCTACGTTGAACCCCTTACCCCACTACAACTGGGCGGAAACGCAAGACAGCGACCCTGCCGTCCGACTGGTGAAGGAGATGCTGACTCGGCCGGAGGCTCGCCTTGAACCAGACGCTCCGGAGGAAGCCAAACAACTATGGGCAGAGAAGAGTCGACTGTTCCTTTACAAAGGGAAGTTGTGCCGCAGAATGGTTAACTCCCGGACGCATGAATTACTCTGGCAAGTAGTGGTGCCACGAAGGGACGCAGCCATGGTGATGGAGGCATACCACGACGGAGCTGGGCACTTCGGGTGGAAGAAGCTGGAGTTCCTGCTGCGCGAGCGGTTCCACTGGGTAGGCATGAGGGGAACCATTGAGAAGTGGTGCAGAGACTGTGGCCCGTGCAACCTGAGAAGGAAGGACCGTGCCAGCCAGAAGACTCCCCTGCAGTCCATCGTCACCCGGCAACCGTTGGAACTGGTAGCCTTGGATCATGTAAAACTGACCCCAAGCAGAAGTGGCTACGTCTACGCGTTAACCATCGTGGATCATTACTCCCGGTTTCTGGTTGTCGTCCCCGTCAAGGACTTAACGGCTCAAACAGCAGCTAGAGCCTTCCAGCAGCACTTTTGCCGTCCACACGGGTACCCGGACCAAGTGCTGACGGACCAGGGACCTGCCTTTGAAGCGGAGGTCTTCCAGGAATTCTGCAATCTGTATGGCTGCCGGAAGATAAGGACGACACCCTACCATCCGCAAACTAATGGACTTTGTGAGAAAATGAACCAGGTGGTAATGGATCTTCTAAAAACGTTGCCCCTGGAATAACGCAGTCTGTGGCCTGAGAAGTTGCCCGATCTGGTGGACCTATACAACCACATCCCGGTAGGTTCCACCAACTGTACCCCGGCTTACCTAATGAGGGCAAGACCTGGTAAGTTACCTGTTGACCTGGAAATGGGAGTCCTGACACCCGAGGACACTTCACCAGAAACAGACTGGGACACAGAGAGGCAGCAGCAGTACCGGAGAGTACAGGAGAGCGTGGAGCGAAGTCTCTGTCAGGCTAGGGAAAGACAAGAGAAAACTTACAACCAGTATGCTCCCGCTGTTCCCCTGGTACCCGGAGAGCAGGTCTTGAAGAGGAAGAGACGGCTCCACAAGTTGGATGACCAGTGGGAGAAGGACCCGTACACCGTACTGCCCTCAAGCCACGAGAACCCGAAGGTTTGTACCATCAGTAAAGACGGAGGGGAAACCACCGCCATTGTATCCCGGGACCACCTGAAGAAGTGTCCCGAACACCTGAGGAACCCTGCAGAGGAACAAGAAGACCATCGACCCATAGAGGAAAGGGAAGATATGGTTAGTACTGTGCTCGGGGACTTCCCTCGGTCTTGGACTCAAGTCAATGGTGCAGTTGTGGTACCCGTACTCACCTTCCTCCAACCAGCATCCCAAGCACCTACGGAGCAACAGGTAGAGCTGGAAGAACAGCCGGTCCAGGAGGCAGAAGACTCCACACAAGCAGAACAGGAGGATCAACCCTCTGCTTATAGTGAGCCTGCCGTACCCCTAGTAAGACAAAGAGTCGGTAGACAGCTGCCCAGTTTACCCTTGACAGCTCCTACACCCTGTAGTTCAGGGCCAGACAGTCAGCTCCGTAGGTCCACTAGGGCCACTAGAGGCCAGTTACCCGCACGCTGGAGGATTTGAAGTGTATAAATTGTTTTATTTATGTTTATCTGTGTATTGTTGCTTGTGTATAATTTTGTGTTTCCAGTTATTTTTAGGAATCCTTGGTGGATTTACCGGGAATCCTTGTACATAGTTGGAGCGTAACCCAGGATGGACTAGAGACTGTTAAGGACTCGGGGTAGGACAGACCCCTACCTGGTTACGTCTCCCTGTTTTGGTGAAATGGACACCTTGCTTTCTTCAAAGACTGCACCCGGTTACGGACATGCCGTGACCACCTTTATGTGTTTCTTATTGTATTGTTATTGTTATATCTTGTTATGTTTTTCTAAAATATGTTTAGTCCCGGAGTACTAAATTTCACTAGGGGGGAATGTGACACCCCAGGGGTCTGGTTGCCACAGTGATAGAGATATTATGTCTGAGAGCAGGTGGGAGGTCCTTTGGTCAGGGATCCTGTGCATGCCACACCTCCTGCCCAGTCTTGGGAGGGGAAGAACTTCCCCTATATAAACCCGGGGCTGAAGCAGGGTTAGCAGTCAAGGAGAGTAGAGACAAGAAACAGCAGAAGCAATACTACTACGAGTCAGGGGCTGGCAGCTGCAGAGCTCGCCCTGACTGAGAAGCTTTCTTACCGGACCCGGCGTCCGAGGCTGTGGGGACTAACTCTTACCCAGCAGCAGAAGCCGACCGGCAGGGGATTTCAGGTCCTCAGGCCCAGAAACCCGAAGGCACGGTCACACGCGTGGGACCAGCACCGCCATCGTGGAGCGGAAGCCATTAGAAGGCCCCAAGTCACCGGCCATACGGGTGAGCACCACACGGTACACTCAGGGACGTGGGCTACTTATATCCGCTTCTAGCAAGGTAGCCAGAAGAGTACAGTAAGTTTGGGAGGCCTACAACTCCGCCTGGCCAGGGGAGATCCCATCTGCTCAAGGACTGACCAGGCCCCGTTCACTAGCAAGTACTCCGGGAGGGTCTATCGTTGTTACCAGTAAAGACCCTGAATTACACCGCACCGTCTCTGAGTGGTTCCTGCTACCCCCATCATCCACATCTGCTGCCCTGAGGCCATACCCCTCCCGTTGGGGGTTATACCATCTACGCTGCACCATCCATCCACCGGCCTCAGCGGACTGTCCTGCAGCGGCAGCTCCACAGCTGCATTCAACGGGTGGCGTAGTCGTCCTACATCTACCGCTGTTACATCGCCGCTCAGTTTGACTCCCTGGGCACGGACCGGGTCACCGCCACGAGACTACAACCCTCAAGAGATCCGGCTCCGGGTAAGCTCCCGCGTGCGCAACGCAGCGCGACACAGGCCCAGGGGCGCGTCAGATACATAGGACCCCGTGTGGCTGTGAAATCGACCATCCAGCAGATGAACCCTTTTTGCTAATTGTGTGGTCCAGAGACACCAGGCCACATTTCAGCATACAACTCTGGTGTGCTGATATTGTGCTCCTGCCAGGAGTCCACATTTGAAAATCTAAATTCTTTGTGCTAATACCGTGGTCCTGAAACCAGGCCACATTTCTGCATATAAATATTTTGTGCTGGTAATATTTTTGTCCAGTCAGGAGTCCACATTTGAAAATCTAAATTCTTTGTGCTAATAGAGTGGTCCAGAAAGTAGGCCACATTTATGTATATAAATATTTTGTGCTACTATTTTAGCTCCAGTCAGGAGTCCACATTTCTGAATCTAAATTCTTTGTGCTAATAGCGTGCTCCAGCCACACTATCTTAGCAAATAAATACTGATTGTTCATTTAGTGATGACAAGTGACTGACAGTTCTGGGCCTATAGTTGTGAACATCTGGTTAAAAGAGGGTGACGGTACATCCAACATGAGTAGGAAAAAGTGAGGTCATGGTGGAAGGGGGAATAGGCTTAGTGTTCGAGGTATACGTGAGGTAGGTGATAATGTTAGTGAAAACTCTACTGAACAAACACCGTCTTGTCCTATTCAAAGACAACGGACAACTTCTGTTACTGGACGGGCTACTCCACTCCCTTTCTTTGGCATCATGTGCCTCATTTGATGGCAAGCACTGCATCAAGTGGCCTCCCTTCCTCTTCTTACATCTCAACATCACACACAGTACATTCCTCAGAGGTGGCACCCCAATTACCCTTGTTTTCCCCCACGTCACAACTCTCCAACTGCCCAACTGACTGTGGGGAACCACAGATGGGTGAGTCTGCAGAGCTGTTCACACATTCTATTCAATGGGAATCAGAGGTCTGCTCCAAAGATTCACAGACTCAAGAGGAGGAAATCATCTGCACCAATGCCCAAAATTATGGTCAGTTGAATATGGGGTCAGATGAAGTAGGGTCTGAGCAGAATCCAGACCCTTGTCACCAGACTTTAACCCCCAGGGGTGGAGGTGATCCTGATGAGACTCATATACCTGACTGTACTGTGGTGAAAGGGCAGGAAGAGGAGGAGGGTGACTCTCAGGGCAAGGAGTGGGAGAACAGAGAGGATGACGGTGAGGTTGTAGATCCCACTTGGTGTGAACCCAGAGGCACGCAGCTGAGTAGCTCAACAGAGGAGGTGGAGGAGGAGGAAGACATGGAGGTTACATTGCGGCTTCCTGCACAGACACGGAGTGATGCAACCACGACAAGCACTGCATGCTTAACCACAACTATAGCTGTGGTCAGCAGCGGTCGCGGGTCTGCAGTTCTCAGGGGTGGAAAGGGTTGCCTAGCCTGGGCTTTTTTTGAGACCGCCAAGGATGACTCAACTCACATTATTTGCCAACTTTTTTAAAAAATTATTCAGTACAGGCAAAAATTTCAGTGATTTGACTACTAAATGAAGAACAGGCACATGCGCGATCAACATGCGTTAGTCTGGGAATCTCACTGTGCTAAAATGAGGACTAGCGGGCCTCGCCAACACTGGTCGCCCCATCAACTGCATCTGCTGCTTCTTCCCACTCTGTCACTGTGGCAAGTGTTCTCACGTAGAACCTCCACTTATTTATCCGCTACAGTCGGGGTGAGTGAAAGCCTGTCAGCTGTTATGGAAATCGTATTCACCCTACTCCTCTCTCACCACAACAGCCAGCCCTCAGTCCCTCAGTTGTGGTCACCTAAAAGATTGTTTCTTCCTACACATGCCAAAGCTAAGAGCTTGAACTCCATCATCTCCAATCTGTTGGCCACGGAAATACTGCCTTTCTGCCTGGTAGATACAGACAGTTTTCGAAAGCAGATGGCCTTCACAGTCCCTCCAGTACCAGTTGCCATTATTTCTCTAAGAAAGCTGTGCCTGCGCTACACCAGCGCGTCACCCGTTCCTTGAAAAAAATCTATGTCTGCCAGGGTGCATTTCTCCACAGACACCTGGACAAGCAAGCATGGCCAAGGGCGTTACATCTCGCTGATTGGGACTCTGGTGGCTGTGGGGGCAGGTGGGGAAGGGGCTGCTCCATAAGTCTTGGAATCCCCAAGGTTTGCAGGACAAACCTCTGTATCGAACACTTCACCCACTGCTTCTTCCTCCTCCACCTCCTCTAGTGCCTCCACCTGCGCCCTCAACCTCTGCCTTAATGAGACACGTGTTCCAACAGTACATACAGAACCCCCACCACCACCACCTCCATATTAGGCAGCCAGGGCTCACCACAATCAGGCAATATTTAAATTAATATGCCTTGTAGATCGCAGTCACACAGCTAAAGAGTTGTGGACCGCTATCCAGACTCAGTTTGAGCACTGGCTGTCTCCACTGAACCTGGAGCCAGGGTAGGCCGTGTGCGACAGGACAAACTCACACAAGCGCTTTGCATGGCTCACGTCCTCAACCTGGTGGAACAGCGATTTCTCCACCACTATCCCAGCCTCAATGCGCTGCTGCAGATAGCACGATCACTTCCGCCGATCACATCCTGCGGGTCATCGACTTGCATCGCTACCTTGGACTTTTGGCCTACTGGTTAACCGGTTGATATGCGATGTGCCAACACAGTGGAATTCCACTCTGCATGTGTTTCAGCGATGAGCCGTAGTGCAGTATCTCATTTTGCACAGCCTGTGCCAATGCAGTACGGACGTGGTGGAAATCACGTTTGCAAAGTGGGCATAGATGAAGGACCTCTGCACCCTACTGCACAGCTTTGAAATGGCTACTAAGATGGTTATCACTGACAATGCCATCGTCAGCATCATAATTCCTGTCATCTACATGCTGGAGCAGACTTTGAATAATCTGCGAGAGGAGGTGGTGGTCCCAGAGGAAAAGGAGGAAGCAAAGGAGGATGCGGAAGGGATAACAATATGTCTAAGTTCCAGACTGTTGTTGCACAGGCGGGTGGCAAGGGAGGCTGGATTACAGCGATCAAGGGCCACCAGACAAACTGTTAGTGAAAGTGCAGGAGCCTAGGAACAAATGGAGGAGGAAGAGGTGATGGGCACACAACAGTCAGGAGATGAAGAGGATAATGATCCCTTCTCTGTTGTACATTGTTGGTGGAAGGGGACAGAGGAAGCAAGCTTGAGTGTTACCCCGCTACCAACACAACAAGGACTTGAATCTCATGGAAACGCCCGAAACATGAGCGAGCGCCTTCTGGCTGCACTATCTGCAACATTATACCCGTATTGTTAGGATTAGATATAGTGCTGACTACTGGGCTGCCACTCTGTTTGATCCACGGTACAAGAGTAAATTTTGCCACAGGCTCCCCCACCGGAAAGGGACGCACGCATGTTGGAGTATCGAAACACGCTTGTATATAATCTTAAGGCTGCTTTTTCCCAAGACAACAGTGAGGCACACAGTGTGCATCGCAATTGTAGACTTCCAACCCCAGGAACATCGAGTCATCAACGAAAACACTTTAGCAGCAGCAGCAGTGTAAGTGGCAGAAGCAATTTCTGTGAGTCCTTTCTCACATTTTTTAGACCAGCTTGTGCACCAACACAACAGAGTACCAGTCTGACACGTGGTGAATGACTGGAGAGGATGGTGAGGAGTATCTAGAGCTCAATATCAGTACCATCAGGGGAGGTTTGGATCCTTTTGCATTTTGGTCTTCAAAAATGGAAGAGTGGCATGAGCTCGCCTGTCATGCCTTGGTGGTTTTTTCATGCCCTGCAGCCAGTGTCCTCTCAGAACATGTCTTCAGCGCTGCTGGTGGTGTCCTGACCGATAAGCGCAGCCGGCTGTCCCCTGAAAGTTTAGACCATCTAACTTTCATCAAGATGGACAAGTCATAGATCCCCAATGACTTTTGCACCCCAGTAGCACACTGTGCAGACTAGGCAATGATGTAGTTTTTAGTGTGCTGCATTGATCTCACGTTATTGCAGTCTGTGATACCTTTGTCATGGCTTCTTTGCCTGCTGTTGCTACTGCTGGAAAAAACAGCAAACAAGGGCAGCAGTGTTTACCTGCCCAGATCTTCAAAGCCAAATGCACTACCAGGATGCAGCAAACCCACATAAAGATGGTGGATACACTGGTGCAAAATACTATTGTCGAATAGTATGGGCGTAACTAATAGGCTGTAAGCCGGATACTGTGCCCTACCCTAGTGTGAACAGCACCCTATACAAGTCTATCTTTGTGCAATTCTAATACTAAGCAGTCACCCCCTCCATGAAATGGTAGGTTGTGAGTGATTGTCTCATCAGTATTTTGCACCTGTGTATCCGCCATCTTTATGTGGGTCTGCTGCACCCTGGTAGTGTATTTGGCTTTGAAGATCTGGGCAGGTAAACACTGCTGCCCTTGTTTGCTGTTGTTTCTTGAATTTTTGGGGGAATTTTAATTCTTCTTAGTGTGGCTTTTGCTGTGACTGTTGCTACTGCTGCTGATGTTAATAATAATTTTTTGAAATGTGGAGACTCCAAGTTGGGTCTCCATCTGCTGGGTTGGCTGCAGTGGAAGAGGTGTCAGAGCTCCATTATAATATTTATACTCTGGGGAAATTGATGTTACTTTAGTGGTCTCTGCTCCTAATTTTTGGAAATGTGGAGACTCCTGGTTGGGTCTCCATCTGGTGTGTTTCCTGTAGCAGTAGGACTCCCAGACCAGCAGGCCTGCACTTACTTTCAGTTACTATCCTTATATTTTTCTAACAATAGTAGTCTACAAAACTGTGTTTCTGCCACCTGAGTGTGGCTGATCAGAAAATCAGCTTCAGCTGTTGCATGAGGTATCTGGACTCCCAGCACAGCAGGCCCACACCGGTCCCTCACCCACCTTGCGTTAAATTAAACTTACATTTAAAGCTGGAAATGCTGGCCCAGACCCTGATACCTCATGCATGGCCCATTCCTGACTTGACTGCTATAAAATTTGTCCTGGGGGTCAATTGATGACACTTTTCCTGGTGTTTGCCCATAATTTGAGCTGTTATGCCAGCTTTTGGGCCCCCTTGAAGGTGTTATCTATGCGTTTGATCTTGCCTTCTCTTGAATTCAATGGGGTTCGGATATGTTCGGTGAACAGTTTGGCGAACTGTTTGGCGAACTGTTTGGCAAACTGTTTGGCAAACTGTTTGGTGAACATTGGGACGTTCGCCTGTCCGAACCGAACCTTTAAAGGTTCACTCATCTCTACTGGTTACCCCTATTTTTTAGAACCAGCAAAAGCAAAGCAGACAGCTGTGAGCTGAAATTAATAGGCTGGGAAGGTCTGTGGTTATCTGGCCCTACCCAGCCTTATAATATAAGCCCGCAGCTGTCTGCTTTCCCTTAACTGGTTATTAAAAATAGAGGGGACCCGACGTAATTTTTTAAATTGTTTATTTAATAGGTTTAATAAGGCTAAACACCCTTTAGTGCCACATGAAAGGCACTAAAGGGAGCTAGTTTATTATATGTAGTGACATTAAATTTCTACATGACATCTATTTATTCTATCTATCTATCTATCTCTCTGTCTGTCTGTCTGTCTATCTAGAATCATAGAATCATAGAATGGTAGAGTTGGAAGGGACCTCCTGGGTCATCTGGTCCAACCCCCTGCTCAAAGCAGGATTCACTAGATCATCTCAGACAGATGTCTGTCCAGCCTCTGTTTGAAGACGTCCATTGAAGGGGAACTCACCACCTCTCGTGGCAGCCTGTTCCACTCATTAATCACCCTAACTGTCAAAAAGTTTTTTCTAATATCTAATCTGTGTCTCCTCCCATTTAGTTTCATCCCATTGCTTCTAGTCTTTCCTTGTGCAAATGAGAATAAAGATGATCCTTCTACAATGTGACAGCCCTTGACATATTTGTAGACAGCTATTAAGTCTCCTCTCAGTCTTCTTTTTTGCAAGCTAAACATTCCCAAATCCTGCAACCGTTCCTCATAGGACATGGTTTGCAGACCAGTCACCATTCTGGTCGCTCTTCTCTGAACTTGCTCCAGTTTGTCTATGTCTTTTTTAAAATGTGGTGCCCAAAACTGTACACAGTATTCCAGATGAGGTCTGACCAAAGAGGAGTAAAGACCGATAATGACTTCACGTGATCTAGACTGTATGCTTCTGTTAATACATCCCAGAATTGTATTTGCCTTTTTTGCTGCTGCATCACACTGTTGACTCATGTTCAGTCTATGATCTATTAGTATACCTAAGTCTTTTTCACATGTACTGTTGCTTAGCTCTATTCCTCCCATTCTGTATATGCTTTTTTCATTTTTATTGCCCAGATGTAGTACTTTGCATTTTTCCCTGTTAAAAACCATTCTGTTGGTTGCTGCCCACTGCTCCAGTTTATTTAGGTCTTTTTGAATCCTCTCTCTCTCTTCTCTAGTATTAGCTATCCCTCCTAGCTTTGTGTCATCAGCAAATTTAATCAGTTTACCCTCAATTCCTTCATCTAAATCATTGATAAAGATGTTGAACAATACAGGTCCCAGGACGGAGCCCTGTGGTACCCCACTTGAGACATTCACCCAGCTGGATGTGAAGCCATTTACAACCACCCTTTGAGTCCGATCACTAAGCCAGTTATGAATCCACCTAACAGTTGCCTGGTCCATTGCATACTTGGTCATTTTTTCAATAAGGATGGTGTGAGATACTTTGTCAAATGCTTTGCTGAAGTCAAGATATACTATATCTACAGCATTTCCCTGATCCACCCAGTCAGTGATTCTGTCATAGAAGGAAATTAAGTTAGTCTGACATGACTTGTTAGTTACAAACCCATGCTGGCTCTGGTTAATCACTTCATTCTTATCCATGTACTTACATACATGTTGTTTAATAATTTGTTCAAAGATCTTTCCTGGTATAGAAGTCAGACTCACCGGCCTATAGTTCCCTGGGTCCACCTTCCATCTAATCTATCTATTCCATACCTCTATTCTATCTATTCTATTCTGATGGTTCACGCTGTGAATTTACTGTACTTGGCTGTAGACATGTCGGGTTTCCTTTGAGTGTGTGTATAAAAATCGGATGGCACATGCAGGGTGTTTAGCCTTATTAAACCTATTAAATAAACAATTTAAAAAATTACGTCGGGTCCCCTCTATTTTTAATAACCGTGCAATTTTTTTCTCGCACCCTTTGACTTGCATTGGCGAGTGTGATCCGATCCTCATAACCACTCGCAGCCTGGTGTGATTTTTTTTCCTCAGTCTGATTCGAGCTGAGAAAAAACCTCACAGATGGGCACTGCCTCATTAAGGCGTTTTCTCGCATTGCACTCCTCCGTATTATACTTCAGGAGCCCTTGCAAATTGTTTTGACAAAGAAAAAGATAGAAAATGTTGGCATTTCTTGGGATCAAACACCTACTGCTTAAAGGTTTTTTTGTGTATTTTCCCGTCAGCAATTGTTTGTGCTTTGGTGGGCATGAAAAAGACAAGATGGAGCTTTTAGAGTTAGGGGTCACAAAGTGAACAATCGCGGCCCTCATTTGCATTCCATTATCGTTGCCTTCGCTGCCAACAAAATTGCTAACGTGGACTGAACAATGTGCAGACGCTCTCACCGTAGAATGTGATTTCTCTGCTCTTGAGCATTGTTCCTTCTACCGCGCGTAAAGCAAAGTATTCGACTTCATACGTTTGCTTTGTTTGTAAAAATGTCATGCAACTTTTGCTTTAAGTTGTTTATTAAGAAAAAAAAAAAGCTTTCGCTATTCAATATTCTATCTCTTTCACATTTAACTTTTTTTTTAGAGGAATATTTACTTACAATGGATAGCGATTTTTGCATAGCAACAGTCCAAGTGGTGACTACCATCCCTATGACAGAAGAGATTTTCTAATCTTTAAAAATTGTGTGCAATTGCTTTAAATGCAGTATGATAAGTGACTTACTAGTGTACTGTATGGAGCTGAAAAGCTTCTGTAATCCAGTCTCAGATGCAATTAAAGGGGTTGTCCAAGCTTGGGGTAGAAGTCTGCAGTCACTCTATGTGACAGCAGATTTCTGAATCCTCAGGTTTTTCTGGAGCCGGAACCAGGAATAGGGGGTCATGTGACCGAAAAGTATGCAATTTGCATACTTTAGGCCACATTCCGACTAAACATATCCAGCCTCACTCAATAAACTTGTATTGAATGAGGTAGCGCATGTCTAGTCGGCACATGACTGCATGCATGCAAATCGCATATGTGTGGATACTTGCTGATATGTGCCTACCTGCTCCCAGCGATTTGCATGCATACAGTCACGTGGCGGCTAGATGTGCGCGAACTCGTTCAATACACAGAGAACCCTTACAGTGCGCACTGTGCAAGCTGCAAGAATTTACAAGTCTGCAGTCATATAGCGTGGCTGCAGACTTGAGCCCCAAGGATGGACAACCCCTTTAAGTGTCCATACTCTTGATATTCATGTCTTGTATGACACCCTTTACTCTGAAATGTGGCTATATCCCTTTTCATTGTAGAACCAAACATCACATGCCTCTTATTTGCCGTGATTCCTGACTTTCTTCCATCCCTATCTGTTTCTAAAGGGATTGTGTTTCCATGCTGGGGAGCAGATTGGGCATTGTTTAATAAAAGCAAACAAACAACAAAGCAGTTTCTCATTAGCAAATTTTTGTTGAGTGTGAAGAAAGTGAATAAGTAATACCTTCCACCTTGTAGTAGAAGGAGCGATCAAGTAAGAATAGAGGCAGAAAGGTATGGAGGGAAATGGCAGTTCTTTGCATGATAATCATACTCAGGGTAAGCCCTGGCAGCATGAAAACAAAGGTGCTGCAAAGAGATTGGCAGGATAATGAAAATGTAATACACCTAGAGCCACAATCCATGTATCAAGGCTTTACAGCATACTTATAATATACAACACCAAAAAGGAAAGAAAGAAAGCCACAAAAGTACAAAAAATATATAAACTTTATTAATACAAAAGTGTTTAAAATCACATAAAAAGAGGTGAAAATAAGCAGTGGGAAAAATCTGGTAATGTATATAAAAATCTCCTACACTGTCATAGTGTGTTTACTAGTGATGAGCGAGCACTAAAATGCTCGGGTACTCGTTTCTCGGGTCGAGCAAATTGGAATACTCGGGTGCTCGGGAGTCTATGGGAAACTCAAGCATTTTTCAGGCGGCTCCCCCCGGCGGTCTGCAGAGGGCCTAAAAACTGCCCAAATCGATGGGAACAGTGCTCAAATGACATAGGAACAGCAAGGGGAAGACCCCTGGAAGCATCTCTGACTCCCAGGTCACTGCTGTCAACAACGTGGTCAGAGGTATTACGCCACTTTTACGGACTCACAATAAAACATACAAAAACGAAACCAAAATGGATTTTCCTGGGAAATATGTTAAGGAACATCCTTTTCAGGGTAATGACTTGTATATAAGGCAAAATAAATAACCAAAAACAAAAATACTCCTCCACAACTTGGGCTATGTTCACACGTAGCATTTTTTATGCGTTTTTGCACTTTTGCATTGCTTTCAACCAAGACAAATGCATTCACCAGGAAATGTCATTTTAACATTTTACAACCTTATCTGGCCATGTGGTGTGTGAGATATCATCAGACACATGCATACAGTGCTGAAAAGACATGAGAACAGCATGGGGAAGACCCCTGAAAGCATCTCTGACTCCCATGTCACAGCCTAAGTGTGCCCATCATCAGTGATCTTTGGCGCATGCGAAGATGCCTCCCACCATGCACCTGTCGTTGCAGACTTGCAACAATCACCGTCCTCGTCCTTGTCCCAGTGCAGTGTTCAGTTGTCCCTACCCCATTCCTTGGAATGCAAGTGCAAGTATGCAGCCAGCCAACCGCCCACCCACAGGCCGCAACACTAAACTGCCAAATTTTTGACAGCTGTTTGCACTTGAAATGTGGCCTTTTAGGCTCGTGGAGGCGGAAGCTTTTCATAATTTCATGCCGTCGGCGGCTGGGTGTCCATACTCGGTCCCCAGCCGCCACTATATTTCCTGGTATCGCCTCCGCCTTCCACAAGCATGGGTCCCCCAACATTACCCGTGCCCTCCCCAGTGCACTTATTGGGAAGGACCGCCTAACCACAAACACGTGGACAGGTGAATGTGGCCAGGGATGGTACAGAGCCAGTCCACAACTTTTTTTGCTGAGAGTTGTATTTAGCTCAATGAAAGGACTGGCATAGAGGGAAACCGTATCTACCCTGCGTGTCATTTCTCCCAGGAAGTCCTCTAAACCTGCTTGCACTTTAAATGTGGCCTGAACATTACTGCTGGTACTTTTTTGTGGGAATTTGCTTGCCTCCTACCAGCCTGGAATATTTCCAGCAAACTATGGTACGACGCCATGGTAATAGCACTGCTCACAGTACCAGTAGCGAAGCCATCCCCAATTTCCTTCTCAGGAATTTTATTTGGTAGACTGAGTGGCTGCCCAAATACATTTTCTCAAAAAGGAGCTGAAGATAGAGTGGCAATAGGTGCAAGTTTCTCCAGCCTGTTAGATATTAGAGGGTGAACGGCAGCACATTGGCTCAGTGCTTAGCACTGAAGCCTTGCAGCGCTGGGATCCTGGGTTCAAATCCCAGCAAGGACAACATCTGCAAGGACTTTGTATGTTCTCCCCGTGTTTGCGTGTGTTTCCTCCTCAGTAAAAATAGTGTCCGGAAACCTTCCCACAGACTTTTCTTAGCAAGGACTGCTTCTCGGCAGGGTTGAACGGTCCCACCAGAGAATCCTCTGGTGTGCCTTGGCTTCTACCTCAGGAGAGTTCATGATAGCGCTAACTTTGCAGCAGCTATGGGGCTGTTGAGCGGGTGAGAAAAGTTAACCCTCAGAATCAAATCCTCTGGTGGGCACAATATTTTTCAATCTGAAACAGTTTCTCAGTGGGAGTTGTATTTCACCACAGCCATATTCTTTAGCTTGGTGAAAGGACTGGCATAGAGGGAAGCTGTATCTACCCCGGCTGTCATTTCTCCGTCACCAGGTTCCGCGCATTGTCACACAGGACCGTGCCTGGCTGTATATTCAGCGGTGAGAGCCACAGATCAGGCTGCTGTGTTACAGCTTTCAACAACTCTGCAGCGCTGGGCAGTTTGTCAATTAAGCATTAAGCATGTTATCTTCAGCACAGCCTGTTGCTGCTTGGCCAAGGCAGTGCAGCAGTGCTGTCAGCTTGTGACTAATGTAGTCATTTCGGAGATGGAGGAGAAGGTGCATGAGCAGAACAATGTGATTACACTAAGGTTAAATTGGTGACGCTGTTTTTTATACTAAAGAAAGATCCTATTGTTTTGTTTTTTTTACATTATTTTTTAAGACAAAAGCATTCACCGGGAAATGTCATTTTAACATTTTACAACCAATGTGGTGTGTGACACATCATCAGACACATCCTGTTTTATTTATGATGGAGGGACTCTGAAAGTCATAAAGCCTATTTTTATAGGGCCATCAGACGGCCCTTACTATTCTTAAAAGGCCAGCAGTCGGCCCTCGCTATTGTTAGAGAGCCATCAGCCGGCTATGCTTAGTTGTTCCCATTATTAACAAGTGGGTCTCCTAAACTGTTATTGTGTATCCAGTGACTGCAAGGGCTGCCAAAAATTTGGACTCAACCCAATACCCCTTTGAAGAGACATAGAGGAGGGTCTCAGTAAAAAAAATGTTCCCATTATAAAGGAGCGGGTCTCCTATAGTGGTAATGCCCATGCTGTGACTGCAAGGGCTGCCAAAATTTGTGAAAAACCCCACTAAGACACATAGAGCAGGGCCACAGTAACGACAAATTCCATATAGAAAGGAGAGAGAGTCTGCTATACAGTTATAGGGTATGCAGTGAGTCCAACGGCAGACCAATTTTAGGAAACACCCCACTAAGAAATTAAAGACATATAGAGCAGGGCCACAGTAACGACAAATTCCCATTAGAAAGGAGAGGGTCTGCTATACAGTTGTAGGGTATGCAGTGAGTCCAACAACTGACCAATTTTAGGAAAAACCCCACTAAGAATTTAACCCCTTAACAACATCTGACGTACTAATACGCGTCTGTGCCCTGGGACTTAAGAGCCAGACCCGTATTAGTACGTCATGGCGATCGCGCGCGCACACAGGCTGTGCGGGCGCGATCGCCGCCGGGTGTCAACTGATTGTCACAGCTGACACCCGATACTATGTGCAGGGAGCGGTCCTGCACCGCTCCAAGCACATTAACCCCCGCGATGCTGCGATCGAAGTCGATCGAAGTCGATCGCAGCATTGCGGGGGCAAGGGGAGGTGATCGCAGATACTCACCTCCTCTTCCGGCTTCCAGCGCTGTCTGCAAAGGCTTCCCGGGTGTTGCCATGACGACCCGATGTCGTCATGACTAGTGTTGAGCCACCCCCGTAGTGTTCGAGTTCGGCTCGGTTCGTCGAACACCCGTGTGTTCGCCGAACTGTTCGTCGAACACCTTCGAACACCGTTAAAACCAATGGCAGGCAAACAAAAACACATAGAAACACATAGAAAACACCTTCAAAGGTGTCCAAAAGCTGACAAACTGCTCAGAAGACACAACTAACACATGGAAAAGTGACAAGTACATATAGTCATGCGAAAAGAAAAGAGGTGTAAAAGGAGGGGGAGACACAGATATAGGCATGTCATGCCCTTCTAAAATCCAAAAAGTGAGAAGCCGAGACGGCCAGTCCGCTCCTGCCCGTGCCACCTCCGTGTCGCCGGGTTTGTGCCAGAGCCGCGGTGAACCCTGACGGCCAGCCCCCCTCTCCCAATACTGGTGCCTGTCTGCTGGTGGGTCGAGAGAGCCCCCCTGTGGTGGAGGCAGCTCTAAGCTTTTTAATTTAAATTGTCCCTCTAATTTGAATGAATACACTTTAAATCCATTTACAAGGATCTATTGGAGGGCAAGTCTCATGCCAGCAGCCGCGTAATTCCAGCTCCAGTAGCGTCCACTAAAGCTGCTGCAGTTAAAAAGCTTTTATAAGGATCGAGCTCGGCTGTCCACCGCAAGGCATCCTAGTCCCAGTCCCAGCCCCTATGCCTTGGGGTGCCTCCTGATGCTCTTCACTAAGTATCCCGTGGTCCCGAAGCATTTCCTTTGAAAAAATTAAGTGTCCAAACTACAGGTGGTGTAGCTTGCTTAACAGCCGGGATAATCCGCTGACTAGCAGACACTGCTACTAGGCACAAAGTATTTCCTGGGCTAGATGCAGTTAAAAATTTGTAAGTAGATACTCTCGTTGGATGCTGAGAAAGCATTCCATAGAGTCTCCTGGCACGCCATATATGATTCTCTTAAAAAGCTTGGGGTAGGGGTCTAGGGGACCCTTTTATAGCCAAAATCACGGCCCTGTATCACAATACGTCACCTAGGCTGAAGATAAATGGAACTGTAGCACCGAGGGCTCGGTTGCTACAGACGTATTGCACCTCACCCAGAGGTGTGATATCTCACTCTCAGATAAGGATGGAGTGTGGATCAGGACCCGACACCTGCATGCATTACACCACATTGCCGTGGGGCAGGGCGACCAATATGCCCCTGAGATGGGCACGACAGTCCCTGTCCCTGGCTGGAGTGGGGGGAGGGAACACTGAGGAAGGGGAACCCTGCAGTGCAGGAGCAGGGAGGAAGCAGTTCCTGGGTGCATTGAGAAGGGAGTATAAAAGGTGGGCACCATCTTAGTTCAGTGCAGAGAAGTCTGAGCAGAAGTGGCAGGGAGCAGGGGCTCTGCATGAGCTCTGCTCCGGAGGCGGGCCTAGTAACAGAGGCCCAGGCCTGCAAGAGGGAGAAGGAAGGAAGAGGAGCGGAGAAGGCTCCAGGAACGAGGAATGAAGGGATCCCAGGGGTGCGGACGGGCGAGTCGCCACCGCACGCCCGAATCCACCTGCGTGGAGGGGTCAGGCCAAAGGGGGAGACCGGTCCCCGAACTAGTGGAGGCAGGAAACGACCCTCAGCTAGAAACCGGAGGCTCTGACATTTTATGTGGCGCAGCCCCTTGCTCCACCCGCTAGGAAGGCACCACATAGGGTCAGGGAAACTGGCGCCAAGTTTACCAAGAGGAGGCCCGAGGCAGCCGGACAGAAATGTTGGTAAGAAAGGCCAGACAAAGGACACACAAAGGGGGTCCTGTGAAGCGCTCCAAAGTTATCTGGGAGTTGTCTGAGCCCCTCACCTGGTGAGCACAGTACGACGTGGGCAGCCGTTACCTGCAGACGTGGTCTGGATAATAAGAACTGTGAGTAAAGGCCCTGAACTGCATCACTGACTCCGTGTCGTTACTGCTGCTGCCCTGCACCATCACCCCCATCCTCCGCATACACTGCCCTGAGGCTATACTCCTCCCGTGGGGAGTTATGCTACGCTCTGCTGCACCCACAACACCAGCCTTAGCGGTCTGCCCTGTAGCGGCGGTTCACTCTGACCGCAATCCACGGGTGGCGTAGTCGGACATTTAAACATCAAAACCACATAAATAGTTCCGCCACTGGTTTGACCGCCCTGAGCCACGGAACCGGATCGCCGCCACGAAGACTACAACCACCAGCATCCACCAAAAAGGGTCCGGCTCCGGGTGTCCCAAGGCCCAGGGGGTGCGTCAGAACATTTTCATCACCTTTCACAATCACCAATGGGACAAGGCAGGGATGTCCTCTGTCCCCTCTCTTATACATCCTAGTGACGGAGCACCTGCTCTCATCAATTCGCCATAACCCCAATATTAGGTGGATTGAGGTGGGAGGCACCGCGTACAAGTGCTCTCTATTTGCTGATGATGTCCTAGTATATATCACTCAATCACATATATCCATCCCTGCTGTTATGGCTGAAATAGATCACTTTGTTACATGGTAAAATTTTAAAATCAATGCAGCGAAGTCTGAGGCCCTCGATGTCTCCCTCCCTAAATCCATATAGGATTCCATCCAGTCCAACTTTCCCTTTGCCTGGCCCTCACAGGGTATCAAATACTTAGGAATTCCTATTCATAGAGACCTCTCCCATCTATGTTATCTTAATTTTGGGCCCTTTATTGAACAATTCCATACAGACCACGGTTGGCAAGTTAGAACTGTAAGATTCACTACGTGAACCACTGGTGTTTTGTGGAAAAGCACATGTACACCGCGTTCCAAATTATTATGCAAAAAGTGTTTAGGAGTGATAAGGGAAGAATTTGTTTGTTTGTCAGTTAAACTCATTGATGGTGATGTGTGTCAGGGCTCTTTATATCACTGTAAGCAATTGCAGACACCTGTGCTAATTAGTTTGGCAGGTGTGTCCAATGAAAGGCAAGACTACTTAAGAAGGCTCTCTCACATTATTAAGCAGCCTACATTTTCTGCCAAAATGGGAAAGAAAAAGGATGTGTCGGCTGCTGAGAAGCAACAAATTGTGGAGTGTTTAGGTCAAGGCATGACTACAATCAACATTGTGCGATGATCAGGATGAAGTGTCTTGGCAATCAAGAAGTATGTAGCTGATTCACAGTACACACGTGTGCGTGCTGATAAGGGCAAATTGAGGACTCTTTCCTACAGGCAATTACGTCAGGTTGAAACAGCAGCGGCAAAAAAGCCTTGTCATAGCAGCAGACAAGTTTTTGAAGCTGCTTGTGCCTCGAACGTCCCCCGAACAACAAGATGCAGGGTCCTTCAGAGGTTTGCAGCTGTGCATATGCCATCCTGTCGACCTCCTCTATCCACTTCACACAAGCAGAAACGGCTCCAGTGGGCCAAACATTACATGAAGACTGATTTCAAAACTGTTTTGTTCACGGATGAGTGCCGTGCAGCGCTCGATGGTCCAGATGAATGGAGTGGAGGATGGCTGGTTGATGGACACCCCACGCAAACACGGCTACAGCGCCAACAAGGAGGAGGTGGAGTAATGTTTTGGGCTGGAATCATGGGGAGAGAGATTGTCGGCCCCTTTAGGATCCCTGAAGGCGCTAAAGATGAACTCCATAATGTATGTGGATTTTCTCAAACAGCACTTCCTGCCATGGTTCAAGAAGAAGAACCGTGTATTTCACAGCAAGATCATTTTTCTGCATGATAATGCACCATCTCATGCTGCACATAAAACATCTGCATCTCTGGCTGATATGGGCATAAAAGGGGACAAACTTATGGTGTGACCCCCATGCTCCCCTGACCTCTACCCCATTCAGAACCTTTGGAGCATCATTAAAAGGAGTGTCTATGATGGCGGGAGGCAGTTCACATCTAAGCAACAGCTCTGGGAGGGTATTCTGTCCTCATGCAAAACAATTGAAGCAGAAACCATCCAAAACCTGACAAATTCAATGGACGAGAGAGTTCAGAAGCTCCTTTCGAACAAGGGGTCCTATGTGAAAATGTAACATCACCTAGAATAAAGTTTTGAGTTGAAAACTGTTTGATTTCAGTTTCTAACAACCTACTAATGCTTATAATTTCAAAAATGACCATTTTTTTGGTCTTTATTAAAATGAAAAGGTTGATCGAAAAGTTTGGGGGATCTAAGAGTGTGGCAACCCAGTAGTCATGATTACTTCGAATTCTGACAATATGAGGGTCATGCTGCAGGTAGTGCAGCAAGAAGGCACTTATGTGTCTTGCGCATCTCGGAGCCCCAAAATTATTTTCCGAGCTAGATGCAGCTAAAAATTATTTTTAATTTTAAATCTGGTGAAGCTTATTATAGATGGCCTAATAGGATCAGTGCTGCACACTGCTACAAAGCCCAAATTATTTTCCAGTCAAGATACAGATAAACATGATTAGTAATTTGAAAGCTTAAAACGGTTGGTAGGGTGATTTTAACCAATCATCAAGCTTTTACTCTCCCCAGGATGACACAGGGGTAGAAAAGTCGTTTCGGATCCATGATTTGTTCATCTTTATGAACGTGAGTCTGTCTACATTATCAGTGGAGAGCCGCGTGCACTTATCTGTCAGCACACCACCAGCAGCGCTGAACACACGTTCAGACAGAACGCTGGCTGCGGGGCATGACAAGATCTCCAAGGCGTAAGTGGCTAGCTCCGGCCATTTATCCAGATTGGAAGCCCAAAAAGAGCAAGGGTCCAGTGACACAGTCGTGGCTTCAATGTTTACTTGGAGATACTCCTGTACCATCGTCTCTAGGCGTTGACTATGTGTCAGACTTCTTGTCTCCTGTGGCCTTGCAAAGGATGGGCTAAAAAAGTGGTGAAATGATTCCGCAAAATTGATGTTACCAGCAGATACTGTGGTTCTGTTACGGTTTGAGTGCTGAACACTTGACGGTCCCACGGTTGGCAAGTTGGAACTGTGAGATTCACTACGTGCACCACTGGTATTTTGTGGAAAAGCACATGTAAGATTCTGCAACAGTCTCTGCTGATACTCCTGCATGCGTGCATCCCTTTCTATGGCAGGAATAATTTCTGCAAATTTACTTTTGTACCGGGGATCTAACAGTGTGGCAACCCAGTAGTCAGGATTATTTCTAATTCTCACAATTCGAGGGTCATGTTGCAGGTAGTGCAGCAAGAAGGCACTCATGTGTGTTGCGCATCCAGCAGCACCAAGTCCCTGTTGTGTTGGTGGCGAGGTAGCAATCATGCTTCCTTCCTCTGTCCTCTCCCCCCAACCTCGCACAACAGAAATGTGATCAAGGTCTCCCTCATCTGATGAGTCTTCCATCAGTTCGTCCTCCACTTCTTCCTGGGCTCCTGCACCTTCCTCACTAGTTTGGCTGCTACCATGCGCCCTGGTAAAATCATCTCCCCCACCCTCACATGCCTGCCGCCTTGGTGCTGCCGACCGTCTGGACCTTGCAGATGTTAGCCCTTCCGCATACAACTCCTCCTCCTCTATTTCCTCCACCTCCTCTTGTGCCACCACCTGACTCCGAATTCTGTTTAACATGTGCTCCAGCATGTAAATCACCGGAATAGTCATGCTGATAATGGCATCGTCAGCACTAAACATCTTCGTCGCCATTTCAAAACTGTGCAGAAGGGTGCATAGGTCCCTGATCTGAGACCACTCCTCCAGCGTGATTTGCCCCACCTCTGAATCTCGTTGGCCCAGGCTATACGTCAGAACGTATTGCACCAGGGCTTGTCGGTGCTGCCACAGTCGCTGCAACATGTGCAGAGTTGAATTCCACCGGGTAGGCACATCGCATTTTAGCCGGTGAAGTGGCAGGCCCAACGACTTCTGTAGAGATGTAAGTCGCTGAGCTGCGGGATGCGAACGGCGGAAGTGAGCACACAGCGACCGTGCCCTCTGCAGAAGGCCATCTAGTCTGGGATAGTGGGCTAAAAATTGCTGGACAACCAGGTTCAACACGTGAGCCATACAAGGCACGTGTGTGACATTGCCCCGGCGAAGGGCCGCACCCAGGTTTGCAGCATTGTCGCACACGGCCTTCCCTGGTTTCAGGTCCAGTGGAGACAACCATTCATGAAATTGGTTCTCCAGAGCTGACCACAACTCCTCAGCTGTGTGACTCACATTTCCCAGACATTTCAATGTAAAAACCGCCTGATGACGTTGAGCCCTACTGCCAGCATAGTAAGGAGGTGTGCAGGATCCCTTCTGCGCAGTTAGAAAGCTTGTGGCATGACCAGACAGGCTTTGGGTGCAGGTGGAAGACCGAGAGGAGGTTGAGGAGGCAGAAGCAGTGGAGGAAAAATGACATAAAGAGGATTGACGCACAACTCGTGGGGACGGCAAGACTTGGACAGCAGCCCCTTGTCCTGCTGTCACCATAGTTACCCAGTGCCCAGTCAGCGACATGTAACGCCCCTGTCCATGCCTACTCGTCCAAGTGTCTGTGGTGAAATGCACCCTGTCACACACAGAGTTTCTCAAAGAAGCGGTGATGTTGTGTGCGACATGCTGGTGGAGCGCAGGCACACCTTTCTTTGAGAAGTAGTGCCGACTGGGCATCTGGTACTGGGGCACTGCGACGGACATAAGGTCTCGAAAATCCTCTGTGTCCACCAGGCGGAAAGGCAGCATTTCTGTAGCCAAGAGCTTGCAGATGGTGAAATTCAACCTCTTAGCTTTCTCATGGCTAGGAGGAAATGGTCTTTTACTTGTCCACATCTGAGGGACCGAGGGCTGGCTATTGTGCTTAGACGGGGTTGATAAGGGTGTCCCCGGCAAACTGCCGGTCTGTGAGGAAGATGCAGGCGGACATGTTAGGTTGCCTTGATCCAAAGGTGGTGCTATCGATGTCGGACAGCGCTCAAGACCAGCTGGTGTTACCACCTCCAAAGAAAATGATGACCTGCCAATCACGCTGGCTGTTGCGGGTAAAGAGGTGGCAGGTCTGCGCCCCAAAACAGGTGTGACTGCTGTCCCCCCAGTCACAGAGGATGAAGAGGCCGCGGATGCACAAGATATGGCAGACGGTGGTTGGCCCGGCCGGCTAGACCGCATTGTAGCACACTGAGCTTCCCACTGCAACTTATGCTTCATGTCCATGTGCCGGTTCATGCATGAAGTACTCAAACTATGTATTTTTTGGCCTCTACTTAGCTTTTGCTGACAAATGTTACAGATAACACGAGTTGGGTCATCTTTATCGATCTGAAAAAATGCCCAGGCTATGCAAGGCTTAGCACCCATGCGACCTGAAGAGCCACCACGACTTGTGGTGAGAGGCAGAGTTGTGTTTGAGGATGCAGTTGTTGACGTGCTTCCAGTACTACGTCTCTGTCCAGGAAGGCGCAACCTGACCTCGTCATCACTAGCATCTTCCTCCACCTCCTCTGCTGACCTCATCTCTTGGCTGACTGTGGGTTGACAGTAAGTGGGATCTCCAACCTCATCATCATCACCCTGTGTGTTATCACACCCGTCGTCCTCAGAGCCAACCTGTTCCTGCCCTGACAAAAAACTAAAGTTGTCGCTCCAATCAGGTATTTGAGTCTTATCATCGTCTTCCTCATTGTCTCCACCAACAGGAGTTACAGTTTGGGAATGAGGGTCTACATTATGGTCAGAACCTTCTGCGTCTGGTCCTGGATCCGACTCATAAAGATTCTGGGCATCAGTGCAGATCATTTCCTCGTCTGGATTCACAGAAGCGCTGGAGTCGACCTCTGATTCCCAGGCTATAGTATGAGTAAACAGCTCTGCAGACTCAACCATCTGTTCTACCTCATACTCAGACGGGCAGCTGGAGATTTGGGAGCTGTGAGGAAGCAAGTGCGATTTGGGTGACACCTTTGAGGACTGGAGTATTTGTGATGTTGAAGTTGATGTGGAGGAGAGCCCACTTAAAGGAGCACTTGATATCCGTTGAAGCACCTGCTGTTTTTGTGCCTCATCTGGAATTTGTAGCGATTGGCGTGGCCGTAAGAAATGGATCTTATCACATTGTCCGCTAAAAGAAGTAGACATTTTAGTTTGGCTGGAAGATGGTCTTTCTTCTGCACCTACCCCACGGACACAACCTTTTTTCCCCTTCCCAACACGCCTATTCCCCTTTCCACCAGCAGCAGGCCTTTTTCCACTCATTTTGGTGGTTAACTAATTCACAACTCTGGAGTTGTTTGCACAAAAAAACAATGGATGGGAACCGAGCAGAGCTGAGTGGCCAAACTGTGGTATTAGGCCAAAACTATTGGCTGGGTTAGATGCAGAAAAAAATTATTTTGAATTTGCAACCTGATGGAGGTCAGTATAGATGGACTAATAGACCAAGTCCCACACACCGCTAGAAGCCCAAATATTTTTTCAGAGCTAGATGCAGAAAATTTTTTTATTCAATTTGCAACCTGATGGAGGTCAGTATAGATGGACTAATAGACCAAGTCCCACACACTGCTAGAAGCCCAAATATTTTTTCAGAGCTAGATGCAGAAAAAAATTATTTTTAATTTGCAACCTGATGGAGGTCAGTATAGATGGACTAATAGACCAAGTCCCACACACCGCTAGAAGCCCAAATATTTTTTCAGAGCTAGATGCAGAAAAAAATTATTTTTAATTTGCAACCTGATGGAGGTCAGTATAGATGGACTAATAGACCAAGTCCCACACACCGCTAGAAGCCCAAATATTTTTTCAGAGCTAGATGCAGAAAAAAATTATATTCAATTTGCAACCTGCTGGAGGTCAGTATAGAAGGACTAATAGAACAAGTCCCACACACTGCTAGAAGCCCAAATATTTTTTCAGAGCTAAATGAAGAAAAAAATTATTTTTAATTTGCAACCTGATGGAGGTCAGTATAGATGGACTAATAGACCAAGTCCCACACACTGCTAGAAGCTCAAATATTTTTTCAGAGCTAGATGCAGAAAAAAATTATTTTTAATTTGCAACCTGATGGAGGTCAGTATAGATGGACTAATAGACCAAGTCCCACACACTGCTAGAAGCCCAAATATTTTTTCAGAGCTAGATGCAGAAAAAAATTATTTTTAATTTGCAACCTGATGGAGGTCAGTATAGATGGACTAATAGACCAAGTCCCACACACCGCTAGAAGCCCAAATATTTTTTCAGAGCTAGATGCAGAAAAAAATTATATTCAATTTGCAACCTGCTGGACGTCAGTATAGAAGGACTAATAGAACAAGTCCCACAAACTGCTAGAAGCCCAAATATTTTTTCAGAGCTAGATGCAGAAAAAAATTATTTTTAATTTGCAAGCTGATGGAGGTCAGTATAGATGTACTAATAGACCAAGTCCCACACACCGCTAGAAGCCCAAATATTTTTTCAGAGCTAGATGCAGAAAAAAATTATATTCAATTTGCAACCTGCTGGACGTCAGTATAGAAGGACTAATAGAACAAGTCCCACACACTGCTAGAAGCCCAAATATTTTTTCAGAGCTAAATGAAGAAAAAAATTATTTTTAATTTGCAACCTGATGGAGGTCAGTATAGATGGACTAATAGACCAAGTCCCACACACTGCTAGAAGCCCAAATATTTTATCAGAGCTAGATGCAGAAAAAAATTATTTTTAATTTGCAACCTGATGGAGGTCAGTATAGATAGACTAATAGACCAAGTCCCACACACCGCTAGAAGCCCAAATATTTTTTCAGAGCTAGATGCAGAAAAAAATTATATTCAATTTGCAACCTGCTGGACGTCAGTATAGAAGGACTAATAGAACAAGTCCCACACACTGCTAGAAGCCCAAATATTTTTTCAGAGCTAAATGAAGAAAAAAATTATTTTTAATTTGCAACCTGATGGAGGTCAGTATAGATGGACTAATAGACTAAGTCCCACACACTGCTAGAAGTCCAAATATTTTTTCAGAGCTAGATGCAGAAAAAAATTATTTTTAATTTGCAACCTGATGGAGGTCAGTATAGATGGACTAATAGACCAAGTCCCACACACCGCTAGAAGCCCAAATATTTTTTCAGAGCTAGATGCAGAAAATTTTTTTATTCAATTTGCAACCTGATGGAGGTCAGTATAGATGGACTAATAGACCAAGTCCCACACACTGCTAGAAGCCCAAATATTTTTTCAGAGCTAGATGCAGAAAAAAATTATTTTTAATTTGCAACCTGATGGAGGTCAGTATAGATGGACTAATAGACCAAGTCCCACACACTGCTAGAAGCCCAAATATTTTTTCAGAGCTAGATGCAGAAAAAAATTATTTTTAATTTGCAACCTGATGGAGGTCAGTATAGATGGACTAATAGACCAAGTCCCACACACCGCTAGAAGCCCAAATATTTTTTCAGAGCTAGATGCAGAAAAAAATTATATTCAATTTGCAACCTGCTGGAGGTCAGTATAGAAGGACTAATAGAACAAGTCCCACACACTGCTAGAAGCCCAAATATTTTTTCAGAGCTAAATGAAGAAAAAAATTATTTTTAATTTGCAACCTGATGGAGGTCAGTATAGATGGACTAATAGACCAAGTCCCACACACTGCTAGAAGCCCAAATATTTTTTCAGAGCTAGATGCAGAAAAAAATTATATTCAGTTTGCAACCTGATGGAGGTCAGTATAGATGGACTAATAGAATGATGCTATGCCCAAAAGATTTTACTTCACTAGGTGCAGTAAAAAAATTGGTATTCTATACACAGGTGGTATATCTTGCAACACAGATAGGCTACTCCACTGACTAACACACTCTGCAATAGGCCAAAAAGGATTAGCTTTGCTAGATTCAGCCAAATGCTGTGAAAAAAACTTGCACAGCACTGGCACAGACCTGCCTGGCAAAAACTGATAGGAACTGATGTAACCTAGTCCTGAAAAGGACTGCAATTACAATTAGTCTTTACTCCCACAATCTATCTATTTAAGAGCACAGACCTGCCTGATAAAAGTCGTAGGAAATGCTGTAGCCTAGTCCTTAAAAGGACTGCAATCACAACTATTCCCTACTCCCAAGCTATCTGTATATTTGTGCGAAAATTGGCTTGAAATTAACAAGGTATAGCGCACACAGCAACAGCGGTGCCGTCTAACACGCAGCTGCAGCAGTGAGAAAATGGTGGCGACGGGGAAAATGGCTTGGTCTTATAGGGCAAGGACATGTGACATACACTGCCAATCACACATGCCCTTGCTTGTGTGAAAAAAAGCACTTCGCTCCGTGTTTGCGCTGCTGATAGGCTGACAGATTGCACCTCCCCACTGCAAATGCGGGAAAGAGAAAAAAAAATGGAGATCTTCATTGTTCCTGCAGAGATCCATCCCCTGCCCCTCCCCCCGCCCTGCTGTACACTCAAACTGCGTATTAACATTAATTTTCATCATTACTGAGAAAAAATCCAGTTATGATTTTGGTGCACGAACAGTTATCGAACATAACCTCGAACAGCCGAATTTTTCTCAAATTGTTCGTGTTCGCCGACCGGCTCGAACACCGCCCAAAACAGCTCGAATTTGAGATTGGCGAACAGTTCGAGTAGAACAACGCTCATCTCTAGTCATGACAACATCCGGGTCACCAGGCAGCAGGAAGATTGTTTGGACATGCGCAGTGTATCTCCAAACAATCTTCTCCCCGTCCAGCGCTGACAGCCTGCATGACACAGGGATGGTGCTGCATTCCTGTGCAATGCAGGCGATCAGAGAAAAAAAAATGAAAGTCCCAGAGTGGGACAGAGTAAAAAAGTGTAAAAACACCCAGAAAGTGAAAAAAAAAATTTAAAAAAAATTGCAAAAAAATTAAAAAAAAATAAAAAAAAATAATCCACCAAAAATAAAAATATAATGTACCCATCAATAAATATTATTATAAAAAAAAAAAACCCAATAAAAGTACACATATTTGGTATCGCCGCGTTCGGAACAACCTGACCTATAAAACTGTCCCACTAGTTAACCCCTTCAGTGAACACGGTAAAAAAAAAAAAAAAACGAAGCAAAAAACAATGCTTTTTCTCACCATACCGCCAAATAAAAAATGGAATAACACGCGATCAAAAAGACGAATATAAATAAAAATGGTACCGCTGAAAACGTCATCTCGTCCCGCAAAAAACAAGCTGCCATAAAGCTCCATCAGCCGAAAAATAAAAAAGTTATAGCTCTCAGAATAAAGCTATGCTAAAAAATAATTTTTTCTATAAAATTGCTTTTATTATGTAAAAGTGCAAAACATAGAAAACCAATATAAATGTGGTACCGCTGTAAATGTACTGACCCGAAGAATAAAGCTACCTTATCAATTTTACCACACGTGGAACAGAATAAAAAAAAACCACAAAAACACAATTCCTGAATTGTTGGTTTTTGTTTATTCTGCCTCCCAAAAATCGGAATAGAAAGCGATCAAAAAATGTCACGTGCCTGAAAATGGCACCAATAACAATGTCAACTCATCCCGCAAAAAACAAGCCGTCACATGACTGTCTGCCAAAATCTGGAAAAATTATAGCTCTCAAAATATGGCGATGCAAAAACTAGATTTTACAAAAAATGCGTCTTTTAGTGTGTGACAGCTGTCAGTCATAAAAACCCCATATGATTCTGGCATTGCTGTAATCACACCGACCCGAAGAATAAAGTCGTCTAATCACTTATACCGCACAAGGAACGGCGTCAAAAATAAACTCTTGGGTTGAGTATTGGGCTAGGGTTAGGGCTGGGTTTGGGGTTAGGGTTGTGCTAGGGTTAGGGTTGTGCTAGGGTTAGGGTTGTGCTAGGGTTAGGGTTGTGCTACGGTTAGGGCTGGGGTTGGGGTTAGGGTTGGGGTTAGGGTTGTGATGGGGTTGGGATTTTTTTCAAAAGAAAAAAGATGACGATATGGCGACTAGTGTTGAGCGCAAGTGCTCGCTACTTCAGTTTGCATCGGGTGCTCTGGTATGCATTGAGTATCGTGGGTATTTGAGTGACATGCTCGAGTCTCTGCCCCATAGGCTTCGCGGCATAAAAAACTTTACAGGGATTGCCTGCCATGCACGAGCGATCCCCGCATGTTTTTTTTTGGGTGTCTAATAACCGTGAAACATACGGAGCAGGGACTCGAGCATGTCACTCGAGCACACGCTGTACATGGTGCATACCTGAGTACCCGATGCAAACTCAAGTAGTGAGCACTTGCGCTCAAGACTAATGACAACTTATTCAATATGATGACCTAATGTAAACAAATTCTGTGTCATACCTCTGGGTTCAAAATGTTCACTATACACCTTAATAAAATCCTTGAGGGGTATAGTTTCCAAAATGGGGTCACTTGTGGGGGAGCTCTACTGTTTAGGCACATCAGGGGCTCTCCAAACACAACATGGTGTCCGCTAACAATTTGAGCCGACAATTTGTTAGCGGATACCATGTTGCATTTGAAGAGTCCCTGTGTGCCCAAACATTGGAGCTCCCCCACAAGTGACCCCATTTTGGAAACTAGACCCCCCAAGGCACCTATCTAGATGAATAGTGAGCACTTGGAACCCCCAGGTGCTTCACAAATTGATTCATAAAAATGAAAAAGTGTTTTTTTTTTCACTTTTTCATTTTTACGAATCAATTTGTGAAGCACCTGAGGGTTCCAAGTGCTCACTATGCATCTAGATAGGTGCCTTGGGGGGTCTAGTTTCCAAAATGGGGTCAATTGTGGGGGAGCTCCACTGTTTAGGCACATCAGGGGCTCTCCAAACTCAACATGGTGTCCGCTAACAATTTGAGCCGACAATTTGTTAGCGGATACCATGTTGCATTTGAAGAGTCCCTGTGTGCCCAAACATTGGAGCTACCCCACAAGTGACCCCATTTTGGAAACTAGACCCCCAAGGCACCTATCTAGATGCATAGTGAGCACTTGGAACCCCCAGGTGCTTCACAAATTGATTCATAAAAATGAAAAAGTGTTTTTTTTTTCACTTTTTCATTTTTATGAATCAATTTTTGAAGCACCTGGGGGTTCCAAGTGCTCACCATGCATCTAGATAGGTGCCTTGGGGGGTCTAGTTTCCAAAATGGGGTCACTTGTGGGGGAGCTCCAATGTTTGGGCACACAGGGGCTCTCCAAACGCAACATGGTGTCCGCTAACAATTTGAGCCGACAATTTGTTAGCGGACACCATGTTGCGTTTGGAGAGCCGTTTGGAGAATCATGGAGGACGTTGGAACGGTCGGCAAGGTACTCCCTCAGCATCTTCCCAAACTTTGCACTTCTTGTGAGAGCACCCTGCGCCTCAGGGCCTGTGCGATGGGAGGGTCTGAGAAAACTCTCCCAGAACTTTGACAGTGTTCCCTGCCTCTGCTGGATTGAAGTTGTGTCTCTCTCGCCTGTACTACTTGGTTGCCAAAGAAGTGTGCCCTCTGCCGCCAGTGTTTTCAGATGGGAATTTCTTTAAAAGTTTCGCAACAAGGGCCTTCTGGTACAGCGCCATTTTTGTAGACCTTCCGCCTCACGAATAAGAGATAGAAAGTTCTCCTTGTAGCGTAGGTCTAGAAGTGTCACCAACCAGTAATGACTGTCACCCAAAATTTTGAGAACGCGAGAGTCATGGGAAAGGCAGCGTAACATAAACTCAGCCATGCATGCCAGACTACTAACAGGCAAGACTTCCGTGTCCTCACCAAGAGGATGACTGACCATGCTCTCCTCCTCCTCCTCTCTGTCCTCTGGCCATACGGTATGACAGCTGTGCAGGTAGTACCGTCTATAGTGCAAGAAACTCGCTCCTGTCCTTCCTCCTCCTCCTCCTCTTCCTCATTGTCACCCATTCCACGTTGGGATGAGATGAGGCTTCGCTGTGTGTAATCACCCTGTATGGTTCCTTGCTCCATCTCATCGTGCTCCGCCTGCAATGCATCCTCTTTGAGAGCGTTTCAGAAGACAGAGAAGCGGGATGGTGACGCTAATTGTGGCATCATCGCCGCTCACTTGGTGGAGTCCTCAAAGTTTTGGAGGATGGTACATATGTCTGACATCCATGTCCACTGCTGAGGTCTTATGTGTGGAGTCTGAACTGAATACCAATGGCCTTGTTGATGCTGGTACTCAAAAACTGCCCTCTTCTGCTCACAAATCCTTCCCAACATCGGCAGTGTAGAGTTCCAACGTGTTGGGACATCACACACCAGTCTGTGAGCCAGAGGCTGCAAACGCTGCTGAAGCACTGCAAGGGCGGCGGAAGCTGTAGCTGACTTTCTAAATTGCCCACACAGGCGGCGTACTTTAAAAAGCAGATCCGGCAGCTCCAGGTAGGATTTGAGAAACCGCTGAACCACGACGTTAAGCACATGGGCGAGGCATGGTACGTGTGTTAGCTCGCCTCGCCTCAGAGCAGCCTCCAGGTTCCGGCCATTGTCACACACGACCATGCCTGGCTGTAGGTTCAGCGGTGTGACCCACAGATCTGCCTGCTCTTTCAGAGCTGTCCACAACTCTTCAGCATTGTGCGGTTTTTCAGCTAAGCATATTAGCTTCAGCACATCCTGTTGCCGCTTGGCAGAGGCAGTGCTGCAGTGCTTCCAGCTTGTGACTGATGTGGTCATTTCGGAGATGGAGGCTGAAGAGGAGAAGGAGGCTGAGGAGGAGGTGCAGGAGCTGTAGACCATGGGGGCATCCCTGATTGACCTAGGGCCCGCAATCCTTGGCGTCGGGAGGATGTGTTCCATCCCAAGGTCTGACTGGGTCCCGGCTTCCACTATGTTAACCCAGTGTGCCATCAGCGAGATGTACCGTCCCTGCCCACAAGCACTTGTCCACGTATCCATGGTTGGGTGGACTTTACCGGTAACTGCGTTGTTGAGAGCATGGCTAATGTTTTGGGACACGTGGATGTGTAATGCGGGGACGGCACACCAGGCGAAATAGTGGCGGCTGGGTACCGAGTACCAAGGGATGGCCGCCGACATCAGGTTGTGGAATGCTTCTGTCTCCACGAGCCTAAAAGGCAACATTTCGAGCGCAAGCAGTCGTGAAATGTGAGAATTTAGTAGTGTGGCCTGTGGGGCGTTGACTGCATATTTGCGCTTGCGTTCCAAGGACTGGGGTATGAACAACTGAACGCTGCGCTGGGACAAGGACATGGACGTGCTTCCTGATACTGCTACTTGAGAGTGTGCAACGACAGGTGCAGGGCAGGAGGCGTCTTTGCATGCACCATGGAGAGGGGATTGGCTTGCATGCACAACACAGGAAGAAGCAATGGTGCCACCTGCAGACACTGTTCCTGGACCTTGGGGTTCGGCCCACAAAGTCGGGTGCTTTGCTGCCATGTGCCTGATCATGCTGGTGGTGGTCAGGCTGGTCGTTTTGCCACCCCTGCTGATGCTGGCCTGGCAGGTGGTGCAAATGGCAGTTTTGGGGGTTATCTGCAGAGTCTTTAAAAAACAACCAGACTCGGGAAGACCTAACAGTTGTACTGGAAACTTCCTTTGTGTTGGTGTTACGGGGAACGGTTGCCTGCCTTCTGTCTGCGGCCACCACACTGCTGCTTCTTCCTGCCTGTTGGGGTGCTCTGCCTCCCTCCCCCTGTGTGCTGCTGTCCTTGCTCTGCATGTCCTCCTGCCAGGTTGGGTCAGTTACTATATCATCCACCACCTCGTCTTCCACTTCCGCACCCTGGTCCTCCTCCTGACTTTCTGGCAATTGTGTCTCATCATCGTCCACCTCTTGTGACACTTTCCCACCATCGCCTTCATGTGACCGTGGCGGCTCAAATATTTGGGCATCGCTACACGCAATCTCCTCTTGCCCCACTTCAAGTGGACCGGGCGAGAGGCCCGAATCTATTTAATGGAAAAGTGAACAGCTCTTCAGAGTGTCCAAGTGTGGGATCAGTTGTCTCTTGGTACTCGGCATGGTGGGAGGAAGGAGGATCAGGGTGAGGAATATGGGGTCCAGACTCACAGCTACTGAGACTTGACCGTGTGCAATACAGGGTGATGGTGGTGGTGGCTAAGTGACTGGAAGCATTATCCGCTATCCAACCAACAACCTTTTGACACTGCTCTGAGTTCAATAGTGGTGTGCTGCGGTCCCCTAGAAATTGGGACAGGAAGGTCAGGCGAAAAGATGTGGGTGTTTGTTGTGGCACAATTTCGGCTTGCCCACGGCCTTGTCCTCGGCCTCTGCATGCACCATTACCCTCACGTCCAGTTCCCTGTCCCTTGCCACGTGCCTTGCCCATTTTAAATGGAGGACAGTATCTTCCACGCTCACTACAAATGACAGAGTTTGGAGCGAACTTATATGTGATCTGTGTGATAGAGAAAACAGAGTTTTAAATACCTGGCCTGTAGGTAAGTAGTTAGAATAGCAAACTGGTGTGAATTGCTTCAATGACACACGAAAGGAAATTTTTAATGGAGGCCAGAAATGGCAGTATTTTCTGACAATGTATATGTGATCGGTGTGACGGAGAAAACACAGTTTTAAATAGCTGGATTTCTAGCGCTGTAATGTGGAAAGGAGCTGGCTGTATTCTGCAGTGCCAACAAGCAAATGGCGCAGAAAAAATGGTGTTCTCTGGATTGCTTTTTAAGCAAATAATGAGGATTAAGATCCAAAGAAAATTATTCCTGGCCCTTGAGACCTGGGCCTTTGTATAGAAATATCTAACAGCAGCAGAAGACAGAATTGGAATGGAGCCTCTTGTGCTATATGCACTGCAGTCTGCTATATACCCTGCCTGCCTGATATCTTTGCAGATGGATTAGTCCTCAGAAGGACTGCTTGTTCAGATGGATATGTGTAATGTACGGTTTTTCTCCCTACACTACCTAATACACAATCAATTCTGTCCCTGACTCAGCAGCAGCTCTCCCTACACTGTCTGATCCGGAGTGACTGTGACGAGCATAGCGGTGCCAGGTCTGATATAGACCTGATGATGCTGTGCGGCCAGTCAATCACTGTAATGCCCACAGCCAACATTACAATGAGTGGCAGGCAATCCCTGCATGTTCATTGGCTCTGTAAAGAGCGCCAAACATGCAGGGAGGAGACCCGAGCTCCCGCCGAGCAACCCCGGAAATACTCAGCGAGCGCCGAGCATCTCGAGCAGTGAGATGGTCGGGTGAGCACCGAGCAGTAGCGAGCATGCTCGCTCATCACTAGTGTTTACTAGTGTTGAGCGAGCACTTAAATGCTCGGGTGCTCGAAGCTCGGGCCGAGCTCACCGTGATACTCGGGTGCTCGACCCGAGCAACGAGCCCAATGTTAGTCTATGGGAGACTCAAGCGTTTTTGCGGTGGCACCCCCGGCAGTCTTTTAAAAGCCTAACAAGTGCCCAAAACGATAGTGACAGTGCTCAAATGACATGGGGACAGCATGGGGATCGCCCCAGGAAGCATTTCTGACCCCCAGGTCACTGCTGTCAACAACGTGGTCAGAGGTATTAAGCCACTTTTACGGGCTCACAATAAAACGTTCAAAAACGAAACTTTTTTCCTGTGAAATATGTTAAGGAACATCCTTTCCAGGGAAAAGACTTGTGTATAAGTTAAAATAAATGACCAAAAACAAAAATACTCCTCCACACCTTCGGCTATGTTCACAAGTAGCATTTTTTATGCGTTTTTGCACTTTTGTATTGCTTTCAACTATGACAAATGCATTCACCAGGAAATGTAATTTTAACATTTTACAACCTTATCTGGCCATGTGCTGTGTGACACATGCATAAAGTGCTGAAAAGACATGGGAACAGCATGGGGAAGACCCCTGGAAGCATCTCTGACTCCCAGGTCACTGTCTAAAAGTGTGCCCATCATAAGTGATCCTTGCCGCATCAGAAGATGCAGACTTGCAACTATCTCCATGCAAGTTCTAGTCCCAGGGCAGTGTTCAATTGTACCTCTCCCATTCCTTGCAATACAAGCACAAGTATGCAGCCTGCCACCCACCCACCCCCAGGCTGCAATACCATACTACTTGCTTGCTTGAACTTGAAATTGGGCCTTTTAGGCATGTGGAGGCGGAATCTGGCCACCACGTCATGGCTGTGTTGGCGGCCTGGAATCCATACTCAGTCCCCAGCCGCCCGGCGGCCGGGTGTCCATACTCGGTCCCCAGCCGCCCCGCGGCCGGGTGTCCACACACGGTCCCCAGCCGCCTGGGGGCAGCCGGGTGTCCATAAACGATCCCCAGCCTCCCCTATTTCTCCTTGGAACATAACCCCACACACTTTTCTTAGCCCGGCCTGCTTTAGGCAGCATTGGACGAGCCCACCAGAGAACCAGACTCCTCCGGTGGGCCCTGACTTCTCCATCGGTGGAGTTGAGAGTGCCAAGGTGAGGAGCATGATCATGATGACAGAAGTTAGCATCTGCTATGTTTTCTTTTAATGCAAGTGTAAGTGTGCAGCCTGCCACCCACCCACCCCCAGACTGCAATTCCATACTGCTAGCTTGCACTTGAAATGGGGCCCAGCCGCCCCTATTTGTCCTGGTGTGCCTTATACATAAGATTAAGCGCGTATACCAAAACATTACCTGTGCCCTCCCCAGTGCATTTAGTGGGAAGGAGAGCCTATTCCGCTGTAGTGTGTGCATGCCAAACCCCTGTTCATGGTACATGCGAAGATGCCTCCCACCTTGCACCTGTCGTTGCAGACTTGCAACTATCCCCATTCGAGTCCTTGTCCCAGGGCACTGTTCAATTGTACCTCTCCCATTCCTTGCAATGCAAGCGCAAGTATGCAGCCTGCCACCCACCCACCCCCAGGCTGCAATACCATACTGCTTGCTTGCTTGCACTTTCAATTGGGCCTTTTAGGCATGTGGAGGCGGAATCTGGCCACCACGCCATGGCTGTGTCGGCGGCCTGGTATCCATACTCAGTCCCCAGCCGCCTGGTGGCCGGGTGTCCCCGCTTGCTCCCCAGCCTCCAGGGGGTGGCCGGGTGTCCATACTCGGTCTCCAGCCACCCCTATTTGTCCCAGTAACCTTTCCCACACTTTTCTTAGCCTGGCCTGCTTTAGGGCAGCATTGGCCGAGCCCACCGGACTATCAGACTCCTCCGGTGGGCCCTGGCTTCTCCATCAGGGGAGTTGAGAGTGCCAAGGTGAGGAGCATGATGAGGATGATAGAAGTTAGCATCTGCTTTGTTTTGTTGTAATGCAAGCGCATGTATGTAGTAGCGGCTAGGCCTGAGGTGGTCAGCGTTTTGGCGCATATCCTACCTCCTCCGAGGATTGCTGGATGTTTTCCTGCTACTATCCAAGTTCTATGACTCCCGTTAAAACAAAGCTTCAGGTGATAAATGATGGATGAGGTAGTGGCAAAGGAGAAAGAGCAGGAGGAACAGGGACCATTCACATCAATATCAGGCCAGTCAACCAGATATGTCTTGTAGGATATGTTTCTGTAACAAAAGGAGCGGTTCGGCTACACAGTTATAGGGCATACAGTGAGTGCAATGCCTACCAAAAATTTTGAGGCACTCCAATGCCCCTTGGAAATGACATGGAGGTCAGAGGGCGTTAACTAAACCTTTTTTTTCCATCTATAGCAACTGGGTCTCCTGTGCACTGTTGGCCTAAGCAGTGAATGGAAGGCTTTCTAAATATTATGAGGAACTGCAATGCCCCTTACAAGAGCCATGTGTGGCACCCCAGGGGTCTGGTCACCACAGTAATAGAGATATTACGTCGGAGGGCAAGTGGGATGTTTCCTGGTCAGGATCCCTTAAACATGCAACATCCTCCTGCCCCAGTCCTGGGAGGGGAGAATTCTGCCCTTATAAACTGGATCTGGGGCGGGGTTGAGTGAGTCAGAGAACAGTCAGAGTCAGAGTGAGAGCAAGGGAAAGTAACAGCAAGGAGCTCTGTAGGAGCTAGGAGCTAAAGACCAGGGGCTGGAAGCTGAGCAGAGCTCGCCCTGGCAGAAGACAATAGGAACCGGACACAGGAGTCCGAGGCTGTGAGGACTTATATATCCAGCAGCAGAAACCAGCCGGCAGGGGATTTCAGGTCCTCTGGCCATAGAAGCCCGGAGGCTCAGTCACAAGCAAGGGACCAGCACCGCCGTCGTGGAGCGGAGGCTAACAGAAGGCCCCAAGTCACCAGCCATACGGGTGAGCACTACACGGTACACTCAGGGACGTGGGCTACTTCTACCTGCTTACAGCAAGGTAGCCAGGAAGAGTGCAGACAGACGGGGAGGCCTACAACTCCACCTGGCCAGGGGAACTCCTGCTTGCTCACAGACTGACCAGGCCTCTTATGCTAGCCAGTACTCCCGGGAGGGTCTACCTTATAATCATCAGTAAAGACCCTGAACTGCACTGCAAAGACTCTGAGTCGTTCCTGCTGCACTCGTGCACCATCGCCCCCATCATCCACACTCACTGCCCTGAGGCTATACTCCTCCCGTGGGGAGTTATCCCATTCTCTGCTGCGCACACAACACCAGCCTCAGCGGTCTGCCTCGCAGCGGTGGTACTCCCTGACCGCAATCCACGGGTGGCGCAGTCGGACAATTAACCTCAAAACCTAAGAAAGACTGCCACTGGTTTGACCAGCCTGAGCCACGGGACCGAGTCACCGCCACGGAGACTACAGACCCCAGAGACCCGGCACCGGGTATCCCACACACTTGTACACACGGCCCAGGGGGCGCGTCACATGCAGTACAGCATATTACAAACATAAGTCCCATTATTGGGGAGTGGGTGTCCCATAGTATTTGCTTATGCCTTGCAAGCAAAAGTTGCCAAAAATTAGGACGGAGCAACTTGCAATGCCCCTTACAAGAGCCATGCAGTACAGCATATTACAAACATAAGTCCCATTATTGGGGAGTGGGTCTCCCATAGTATTTGCTTATGCCTTGCAAGCAAAAGCTGCCAAAAATTAGGACGGAGCAACTTGCAATGCCCCTTACAAGAGCCATGCAGTACAGCATATTACAAACATAAGTCCCATTATTGGGGAGTGGGTCTCCCATAGTATTTGCTTATGCTTTCCAAGCAAAAGCTGCCAAAAATTAGGACGGAGCAACTTGCAATGCCCCTTATAAGAGCCATGCAGTACAGCATATTACAAACATAAGTCCCATTATTGGGAAGTGGGTGTCCCATAGTATTTGCTTATACCTTGCAAGCAAAAGCTGCCAAAAATTAGGACGGAGCAACTTGCAATGCCCCTTACAAGAGCCATGCAGTACAGCATATTACAAACATAAGTCCCATTATTGGGGAGTGGGTGTCCCATAGTATTTGCTTATGCCTTGCAAGCAAAAGCTGCCAAAAATTAGGATGGAGCAACTTGCAATGCCCCTTACAAGAGCCATGCAGTACAGCATATTACAAACATAAGTCCCATTATTGGGGAGTGGGTGTCTCATAGTATTTGCTTATGCCTTGCAAGCAAAAGCTGCCAAAAATAAGGACGGAGGAACTTGCAATGCTGGCACCCTGGTGGTATAGTGGTGGTGGAGGCTGAGGATAAGGAGAAGAAGATAAAACAGCCGAAACGAGGAAGCGTATACCCATGTGTGGGTGTGAAGCGGTGCATGTGAATACACCTCCCGAAATAACACAGTGGATTTGACTTTATGTTACTCTGCTGTCATTTGGTGGTGATGAGAAGTCTGGCCCAATCCAGCCCTTGTTCATTTTGATAAGGGTCAGCTTGTCAGCATTGTCAGTTGACAGGCGAGTGCGCTTATCAGTTATAATTCCCCCAGCGGCACTAAAAACACGCTCCGATAACACGCTAGTGGCAGGGCAGGCCAGGACCTCCAAGGCGTACAGAGCGAGTTCATTCCAAGTGTCCAGCTTGGATACCCAATAATTAAAAGGCACAGAGGAATCACGGAGGACGCTGGTACGGTCGGCAAGGTACTCCCTCACCATCTTTTGAAACTTTCCACTCCTTGTGAGAGTACCCCGCGCCTCAGGGCCTGTAAGCTGGGCGGGTGTCAGAAAACTGTCCCAGAACGTTGACAGTGTTCCCCTGCCTCTGCTGGATTGGAGTTGCATCTCTCTCGCCTGTACGCTTTGGTTGGGCAACGAACTGTGACCTCTGCCGCTAGCGTGTTCAGATGGGAATTTTTTTAAGAGTTCTGCAGCAAGGGCCTTCTGGTACTGCCCCATTTTTGTAGACCTCTCCACCTCAGGAATAAGAGAGTGAAAGTTCTCCTTGTAGCAGGGGTCTACAAGTGTCACCAACCAGTAATGACTGTCACCCAACATTTTGACAACGCGAGGGTCACGGTTAAGGCAGCGTAACATAAAGTCAGCCATGCGTGCCAGACTGGTAACGGGCAAGATTTCCGTGTCCTCACCAAGATGACGACTGACCATGCTCTCCTCCTCATCCTCCTCCTCCTCTTCCTCCGACCCCCTGTCCTCAGGCCACCCACGCTGAACCGACGGTATGACACTTGTACAGGTACTACCGTCTACAACGCATGATAGCAGCTCCTGTTCTTCCTCCTCCTCCTCCTCCTCCTCATTGTCCCCCAATGCACGTTGGGATGAGATGAGGCTGGGCTGTGTGTAATCGCCCGCTACGGCTTCTTGATCCATCTCATCATACTCTGGCTGCAATGCCTCCTCTTTAATTCTCTGCAGAGAGCGTTGCAAAAGACAGACAAGTGGGATGCTGACACTAATGATGGCGTCATCGCCACTCACCATCTTGGTGGCCTCCTCAAAGTTTGTCAGGATGGTACATATGTCAGACATCCAGGTCCACTCCGGAGGTCTTATGTGTGGAGTCTGACCTGAATATCGACGGCCTTGTTGCAGCTGGTCCTCCACAACTGCTCTCTTCTGCTCACAAATCCTTTGCAACATGTGGAGGGTAGAGTTCCAACGTGTGGGGACATCACACACCAGTCGGTGTGCCGGAAGCTGCAAACGAAGCTGCAACACAGCAAGGGCGGCGGAAGCTGTAGCCGACTTGCGAAAATGAGCTGACAGGCGGCGTACTTTCACGAGCAGATCTGGCAACTCAGGGTACGATTTAAGAAACCTCTGAACCACGAGGTTAAGCACATGAGCCAGGCATGGTACGTGTGTGATCTCACCTCGCCTCAGAGCCGCCACCAGGTTACGGCCATTGTCACACACGACCATGCCGGGATGTAGGTTCAGCGGTCTCAGCCACAGATCTGCCTGCTCTTTCACAGCTGTCCACAACTCACAAGCAGTGTGAGGTTTATCACCTAAGCTTATGAGTTTCAGCACAGCCTGCTGCCGCTTGGCGGAGGCAGTACTGCAATGCTTCCAGCTTGTAACTGATGTGGTGATATCTGAGATGGAGGCTGAACATGAGGAGGAGGAGGAGGAGGAGGATGCGCAGGAGCTGTACACTGTGGGGGCAACTCTGACTGACATAGGGCCCGCAATCCTCGGTGTGGGGAGGATGTGTTCCGTCCCAAGGTCCGACTGGGTCCCGGCTTCCACTATGTTTGCCCAGTGTGCCGTCAGAGAGATGTACCGTCCCTGGCCACAAGCACTTGTCCACGTGTCCGTTGTCAGGTGGACTCTCCCAGTAACTGCGTTGTTGAGGGCACGGCAGATGCTTTGGGACACGTGCTTGTGTAGTGCGGGGATGGCACACCGGGCAAAATAGTGTTGGCTGGGGACCGAGTGCCGAGGGACGGCCACCGCCATAAGATTTCGGAAGGATTCCGTCTCCACCAGCCTAAAAGGCAGCATTTCCAACGCAAGCAGTCGTGAAATGTGCGAATTTAGGACTGTGGCCTGTGGGGTGTTAGCTGCGAATTTCCGCTTTCGTTCAAAGGTCTGGGATATGGACAATTGAACGCTGCGGTGGGACGTTGACGTGGACGTTGATGCAGTTTCTTGAGAAACTGCCATAACAAGTGAAGACTGAGAGGAGGGGGCATCTTTACATGCAGTATGGACAGGGGATTGCCTTGCACACACAACAGGGGGTTCTATTGCACGCACAACAGTGGAAGAAGCAGTGGTGACACCCGCTGACACTGGTCGTGGACCCTGGGTTTCGCCCCACAAAGTCGGGTGCTTTGCTGCCATGTGCCTGATCATGCTGGTGGTGGTCAGGCTGGTAGTTTTGTCACCCCAGCTGATGCTGGCAAGTCAGGTGGAACATATGGCCTTTTTGGGGTTATCGGCAGAGTCTTTAAAAAAATTCCAGACTCTGGAAGACCTACCGCTTGTACTGGCAACGTCCCTCGTGTTGGTGTTACGGGGAACGGTTGCCTGCCTTCTGTCTGCGGCCACCACACTGCTTCTTCCTGCCTGTTGGGTACTCTGCCTCCCTCCCCCTGTGTGCTGCTGGCCTCACTCTGCATATCCTCCTTCCACGTTGGGTCAGTTACTAGATCATCCACCACCTCCTCCTCTTCCACTTGGGCACCACGATCCTCCTCCTCACTTCCTGGCAATTGTGTCTCGTCATCGTCCACCTCTTGTGACAGATTGCTAACGTCGACTTCCTGTGGCCGTGGCTGTTCAAATATTTGGGCATCGCAACATGGGATCTCCTCTTCCACCACTTCAAGCGTATCAGGCGAGGGGCCCAAATATGGAAATGGACCAGTGAACAGCTCTTCAGAGTGTCCAAGTGTGGGATCACTTGCTGTCTGACGACACTCTGCATGGTGGGAGGAAGGAGCATCAGGGTGAGGAGGAGTATGCGGTCGAGACTCACGGCTACTAAGAGTTGACCGTGTGGAAAACAGACCGGAGGTGGTGGTGCCCAGGTAACTGGAAGTATTATCTGCTATCCAATTAATAACCTGTTCACACTGATCAGTTCTCAATACTGGTGTTGTTCTGTGCTTTCCTAGTAATTCGGTCAAGAAGTGGGAGCGAGAAGATGTGGCTGTTGGTTGTGGCACATTTTCACCTTGGCCACGGCCCCGTCCTCTGCACGAACCATCACCAGAACGTCCACTTCCACGTCCCTTGCCACGCGCCTTGCCCATTGTAAATTAAGTAAAATAGCTTACACTTGCACTATCAATGGAAAAAGGGTAATAAAGAGTAGATTAGAACCGTGGAAGAGGAAAACCACAGTTATTGTTTACTGGGGTATACCACACTTTTTTAAATACAGATATTTGCGGCTGAACAGTGAGCGACACACTCAAACTGCTTTTTTTTTAGATACCAAAGGCCCAAAACTGGATAGTACAGCGATTTGACCCGTGGAACTGCGAAACCACACTGGGATGTCGGGCCTACACAAGACTATTTTCAACAGATATATTTTTGTGTCACAACAGTCAGAAAAGAATACTATTTTTCTTTACGGAAAAACTACCAAAAGCTGAATAATAGAGATTTTTTACCGTGGGATGGCAAAACCACAGTTATTGTTTACTGGGGTATACCACACTTTTTTAAATAGAGATATTTGCGGCTGAACAGTGAGCGACACACTCAAACTGCTTTTTTTTACATACCAAAGGCCCAAAACTGGATAGTACAGCGATTTGACCCATGGAACTGCGAAACCACACTGGGATGTCGGGCCTACACAAGACTATTTTCAACAGATATATTTTTGTGTCACAACAGTCAGGAGACACTACTGTTTTTCTTTACGGAAAATATAACAAAACCTGCATAATAGAGATTTTTTACCGTGGGATGGCAAAACCACAGTTATTGTTTACTGGGGTATACCACACTTTTTTAAATAGAGATATTTGCGGCTGAACAGTGAGCGACACACTCAAACTGCTTTTTTTTACATACCAAAGGCCCAAAACTGGATAGTACAGCGATTTGACCCATGAAACTGCGAAACCACACTGGGATGTCGGGCCTACACAAGACAATTTTCAACAGATATATTTTTGTGTCACAACAGTCAGGAGACACTACTGTTTTTCTTTACGGAAAATATAACAAAACCTGAATAATAGAGATTTTTTACCGTGGGATGGCAAAACCACAGTTATTGTTTACTGGGGTATACCACACTTTTTTAAATAGAGATATTTGCGGCTGAACAGTGAGCGACACACTCAAACTGCTTTTTTTTTAGATACCAAAGGCCCAAAACTGGTTAGTACAGCGATTTGACCCGTGGAACTGCGAAACCACACTGGGATGTCGGGCCTACACAAGACTATATTCAACAGATATATTTTTGTGTCACAACAGTCAGGAGACACTACTGTTTTTCTTTACGGAAAATATACCAAAACCTGAATAATAGAGATTTTTTACCGTGGGATGGCAAAACCACAGTTATTGTTTACTGGGGTATACCAGACTTTTTTAAATAGAGATATTTGCGGCTGAACAGTGAGCGACACACTCAAACTGCTTTTTTTTTAGATACCAAAGGCCCAAAACTGGATAGTACAGCGATTTGACCCATGGAACTGCGAAACCACACTGGGATGTCGGGCCTACACAAGACTATTTTCAACAGATATATTTTTGTGTCACAACAGTCAGAAGACACTACTGTTTTTCTTTACGGAAAATATATCAAAACCTGAATAATAGAGATTTTTTACCGTGATTGTTAAAACCACAGTTATTGTTTACTGGGGTATACCACACTTTTTTAAATAGAGATATTTGCGGCTGAACAGTGAGCGACACACTCAAACTGCTTTTTTTTAGATACCAAAGGCCCAAAACTGGATAGTACAGCGATTTGACCCATGGAACTGCGAAACCACACTGGGATGTCGGGCCTACACAAGACTATTTTCAACAGATATATTTTTGTGTCACAGCAGTCAGGAGACACTACTGTTTTTCTTTACGGAAAAAAACTACCAAAAGCTGAATAATAGAGATTTTTTTACCGTGGGATGGCAAAACCACAGTTATTGTTTACTGGGGTATACCACACTTTTTTAAATAGAGATATTTGCGGCTGAACAGTGAGTGAGCGACACACTCAAACTGCTTTTTTTTACATACCAAAGGCCCAAAACTGGATAGTACAGCGATTTGACCCATGGAACTGCGAAACCACACTGGGATGTCGGGCCTACACAAGACTATTTTCAACAGATATATTTTTGTGTCACAACAGTCAGGAGACACTACTGTTTTTCTTTACGGAAAATATAACAAAACCTGCATAATAGAGATTTTTTACCGTGGGATGGCAAAACCACAGTTATTGTTTACTGGGGTATACCACACTTTTTTAAATAGAGATATTTGCGGCTGAACAGTGAGCGACACACTCAAACTGCTTTTTTTTACATACCAAAGGCCCAAAACTGGATAGTACAGCGATTTGACCCATGAAACTGCGAAACCACACTGGGATGTCGGGCCTACACAAGACTATTTTCAACAGATATATTTTTGTGTCACAACAGTCAGGAGACACTACTGTTTTTCTTTACGGAAAATATAACAAAACCTGAATAATAGAGATTTTTTACCGTGGGATGGCAAAACCACAGTTATTGTTTACTGGGGTATACCACACTTTTTTAAATAGAGATATTTGCGGCTGAACAGTGAGCGACACACTCAAACTGCTTTTTTTTTAGATACCAAAGGCCCAAAACTGGTTAGTACAGCGATTTGACCCGTGGAACTGCGAAACCACACTGGGATGTCGGGCCTACACAAGACTATATTCAACAGATATATTTTTGTGTCACAACAGTCAGGAGACACTACTGTTTTTCTTTACGGAAAATATACCAAAACCTGAATAATAGAGATTTTTTACCGTGGGATGGCAAAACCACAGTTATTGTTTACTGGGGTATACCAGACTTTTTTAAATAGAGATATTTGCGGCTGAACAGTGAGCGACACACTCAAACTGCTTTTTTTTTAGATACCAAAGGCCCAAAACTGGATAGTACAGCGATTTGACCCATGGAACTGCGAAACCACACTGGGATGTCGGGCCTACACAAGACTATTTTCAACAGATATATTTTTGTGTCACAACAGTCAGAAGACACTACTGTTTTTCTTTACGGAAAATATATCAAAACCTGAATAATAGAGATTTTTTACCGTGATTGTTAAAACCACAGTTATTGTTTACTGGGGTATACCACACTTTTTTAAATAGAGATATTTGCGGCTGAACAGTGAGCGACACACTCAAACTGCTTTTTTTTAGATACCAAAGGCCCAAAACTGGATAGTACAGCGATTTGACCCATGGAACTGCGAAACCACACTGGGATGTCGGGCCTACACAAGACTATTTTCAACAGATATATTTTTGTGTCACAGCAGTCAGGAGACACTACTGTTTTTCTTTACGGAAAAAAACTACCAAAAGCTGAATAATAGAGATTTTTTTACCGTGGGATGGCAAAACCACAGTTATTGTTTACTGGGGTATACCACACTTTTTTAAATAGAGATATTTGCGGCTGAACAGTGAGCGACACACTCAAACTGCTTTTTTTTTAGATACCAAAGGCCCAAAACTGGATAGTACAGCGATTTGACCCGTGGAACTGCGAAACCACACTGGGATATCGGGCCTACACAAGACTATTTTCAACAGATATATATTTGTGTCACAACAGTCAGGAGACACTACTGTTTTTCTTTACGGAAAATATACCAAAACCTGAATAATAGAGATTTTTACCGTGGGGTGGCAAAACCACAGTTATTGTTTACTGGGGTATACCAGACTTTTTTAAATATATAGATTTGCGGCTGAACAGTGAGCGACACACTCAAACTGTTTTTTTTTTTTTTTATACAATTGGCCCAAAATGGATAATACAGAGGTTTGAACCGTGGAAGTGCAAAACAACACTTCTGTTTCTCTAGCCTACACCAGACTATTTTCAACAGTTATATTTGTGTCTGAAAAATCAGAGACACGCTTTTTTTAGGGGGGGGGGGGACCAAAAGGTTAATAAGACGGGTATTTGTACAGTGTGAAGGAGGAAAAAAAGGAGGATTTAGATGAAAAAAAAGGATTTTTCCTGGCCCCCGACACCTGGTGCTAAGTCCAGCAATTTCAGCAACAGGAGCACACAGGACTGTAATGCAGCGTTTGCTGGTATAACCACTGTGTCTCCTATACAGCCTGCCTGCCTGGTATCTGGGATGGATATTAGTCCTGAAAAGGACTGTTTGTTTGTTCTGGCAGCCTTTACAGACCCTACACTAACTATTTTGCAGTTTATATCTCTCTCTAAATAAGCAGCGCTGTCCCTACATTGTCTGATCCGGAGCGACTGTGTCCAAGATGGCGGCGCCCGGTTTTAAATACTCGAGGTGACGCTGTGCGGCCAGCCAATCACTGTAATGCCCACAACCAACATGGCTGCAGCATTACAGTGACTGGCTGGCAATCCCTGCATGTTCATTGGCTCTGTAAAGAGCGCCAAACATGCAGGGCGGAGACCCGAGCTCCCGCCCGAGTAATCCGGAAATGCTCGCTGCTCGCCGAACATCCCGAGTAGCGTGATGCTCGGGCGAGTACCGAGCAGTGTCTAGCATGTTCGCTCAACACTAGTGTTTACATATCTTGCAATTGATATATGTCACATGATTTCCCGAAACAAACTCGAAGTAATTACTATCAAGTGTGTCTGCTCTATATACACCATAAATAATCGGCAAGGATGTATGTGGCCTGTGGAAGGGAAAACGACAAGTACTCACCAATCTCAATGAGAGTTTCGCAAGAAATGCTTCATCCAGGGGTTCTGCAGGATATATAAAAACACTATAACTGAATAGGAGATTTTTATATACATTGCCAGGTTTTTCCTAATGCTTGTTTTCACCTTTTTTGCCTCTTTTTGTGTTGTTTTAAACACTTTTGTACTAGTAAAGTTTATATATGCAGTATTTTTATACTTTTGTGACTTGCATTCTTTACCTTTAGGTACAAGATAATGAAAATTGTAAATACTGAAACTATTTTTTATCTATGGCAACTTGAACATACATATAGTGACTTTTTAGTCATATATAGTGGAAGAAATAAGTATTTGATCCCTTGCTGTTTTTGTAAATTTGTCTGCAGACAAATACATGAACAGTCTATAATTTTAAGGGTAGGTTATTTTTAACATTGAGAGATAGAATATCCAAAAACAAATCAAGAAAATCACATTGTATAAATTAGATAAAATTATTTGCATTTTGCAGTGAGAAATAAGTATTTGATCCCCTACAAACCATTATGAGTTCTGGCTCTTACAGACCAGTTAGACGCTCCTAATCAACTCGTTACCTGCATTAAAGACAGCTGTCTTACATAGTCACCTGTATAAAACACTCCTGTCCACAGACTCAATTAATCAGTCAGACTCTAACCTCTACAACATGGGCAAGACCAAAGAGCTTTCTAAGGATGTGAGGGACAAGATCATAGACCTGCCCAAAGCTAGAATGGGCTACAAAATCATAAGTAAGACGCTGGGTGAGAAGGAGACAACTGTTGGTGTAATAGTAAGAAAATGGAAGAAATACAAAATGAGTGTCAATCGACATCGATCTGGGGCACTATGCAAAATCTCACCTCGCGGGGTATCCTTGATCATGAGGAAGGTGAGAGATCAGCCTAAAACTACACGGGGGGAACTTTTTAATGATCTCCAGGCAGCTGGGACCACAGTCACCAAGAAAACCATTGGTAACACATTACGCCTTAAAGGTTTAAAATCCTGCAGTGTCCGCAAGGTCCCTCAGCTCAAAAAGGCACATGTGCAGGCCCATCTGAAGTTTGCCAATGAACACCTGGATGATTCTGGGAGTTATTGGGAAAAGGTGCTGTGGTCAGATGAGTCAAAAATTGAGGTCTTTGGCATTAACTCAACTCGCTGTGTTTGGAGGAAGAAGAAGGATGAGTACCACCCTAAGAACATCAACCCAACCGTGAAGCATGGTGGGGGAAACATTCTACTTTGGGGGTGCTTTTCTGCAAAGGGGACATGACGACTGCATAGTACTGAAGGGAAGATGGATGGGGTCATGTATCGCGAGATTTTGGCCAACAACCTCCTTCCCTCAGTAAGAGCATTGAAGATGGGTCGTGGCTGAGTCTTCCAGCAAGACAATGACCCAAAACATACAGCCAAGGCAACAAAGTAGTGGCTCAAAAAGAAGCACAGTAAGGTCATGGAGTGGCCTAGCCAGTCTCCAGACCTTAATCCCATAGAAAACTTATGGAGGGAGTTGAAGCTCTGAGTAGCCAAGCGACAGCCTCAAAATCTTAATGATCTGCAAAGAGCAGTGGACCAAAATTCCTCCTGACATGTGCGCAACCCTCATCATCAACTACAAACAACGTCTGACTGCTGTGCTTGCCAACAAGGGTTTTGCCACCAAGTATTAAGTGTTGTTTGCCAGAGGGATCAAATACTTATTTCTCACTGCAAAATGCAAATAAATGTATCTAATTCATACAATGTGATTTTCTTGATTTTTTTTGGATATTCTATCTCTCAATGTTAAAATTAACCTACCCTTAAAATTATAGACTGTTCATGTCTTTGTCAGTGGGCAAACTTACAAAAACAGGAAGGGATCAAATAATTATTTCCCCCACTGTATACACATATAGTTCCTAAAACCCATTTACGTTTCAGTGCTATGTGGAAATCATCCCGCTAGGAGAAGCGTATATATATATATATATCCTTTTTAGTAGAAATTGATATAAACAAAATTGTAGTTAGGTTTGGATTCGCTAAAAGCAAAAATCTTATATACTGCCCTTGTCCTGAATCTAAATATCCTGGGAGAGGCCATGTGGCTTGTTGGTTCTCTCCCTGGCACCCAACACCTAAAGTTGTATTTACACTGGGAAATAATCCATCATATTCTAACATTAATGACCCATCCTTCACGATAATTGTGTGATGTGAATGTGTTGAGCGACTGATCGATGTGTCCAAAAATGCATGTTCATCGTTCTTTTTAAGCGAGTGAAAAAATTTTTGTTCATTTCGAAAAATGTGTAATAGAGATCGTTCTCTCATTCGAAGATTAGACCAGCAAAGAGGAGGAGGGAAATAGGGTTGATAATTTTGGTTCAGTCAGAACATTGGAAAGAGAACATATTCGTGATCGTCAACATGTTTTTGCTTTGCTAATCCGATCACATTTTCTTTGAACAGAAATAACAGAAATGTTTGTACAATACTTCAGAAATTCAATCATGTATTCAAGATATTAATAATATTAATAATAATAATTGTTAATTATATAGCGCCAACATATTCCGCAGCACTTTACAATTAAGTAGGGACATGTACAGACAATATAAACAATACAATGAATCACATTTCAACAGTTACAGGAGGAGTGAGGGCCCTGCTCGCAAGCTTACAATATATAGGGAAATGGGGGGACACAATAGGTAGAACATGGTCGTCAGCCAGTATCTGTCTAAGAGCAGTTACCGTGGGGTATTTGGTGCATGGAGGATGTGGAGACAGATGAATAGGCAGGGGCAGATTAAGATGAACATTTAGGAGGGGACAGAGGAGAGTTAGGTTAGGGAGTTGAGGTGACAGGTTTGTCTAAACAGATGTGTTTTTAAAGCACGTTTGAAGACATGGGGGCTAGATATTAGTCGGATCATTTTGGCAGTGCATTCCAGAAAACTGGCGCAACACGAGAGAAGTCTTGGAGACGGAGGTGTGAGGTTCGGATTAAGGAGGATGTTAGTCTTAGATCAGTTGCAGAACGGAGGGCGCGGGAGGAGTGATAGACAGAAATGAGGGATGAGATATAGGGCGGTGCAGAACTGTGGAGAGCTTTGTGGGTGAGAGAGATGAGTTTGTCTTGTATTCTGTGGTGAATGGGTAACCAGTGTAATGACTGGCACAGGGTAGAGGCGTCGGTGAAGCGGCCTGATAGAAATACGACCCTGGCTGCTGCATTCAGAATGGATTAGAGAGGAGACACTTTGTTTAGAGGGAGATCGATTAGAAGAGAGTTGCAGTATTCCAGACGAGAGTGAATAAGAGCGACAGTAAGAGTTTTTGCAGTATCAAAGGTGAGAAAAGGTCAAATTCTGTAGATGTTTTTAAGGTGCAGGTGACATGAGCAAGTGAGTGATAGTTGTGTGTCAAATATGACTCCAAGACAGTGAGCTTGCTGCTTGGGAGTTATGGTGGCACCAGCCAAGGAAATTGCAAAGTCAGGTATAGGTAGGTTGGTAGTGGGAGGAAAAATAAGGAGCTCCGATTTGGAGAGATTCAGTTTAAGATAGAGGGAGGACATGATGTTCGAGACAGAGGACAGAGAATCACTGGTACAGTTAGGTCCATATATATTTGGACAGAGACAACATTTTTCTAATTTTGGTTCTAGACATTACCACAATGAATTTTAAACAAAACAATTCAGATGCAGTTGAAGTTCAGACTTTCAGCTTTCATTTGAGGGTATCCACATTAAAATTGGATGAAGGGTTTAGGCGTTTCAGCTCCTTAACATGTGCCACCCTGTTTTTAAAGGGACCAAAAGTAATTGGACAGATTAAATAATTGTAAATAAAATGTTCATTTCTAGTACTTGGTTAAAAACCCTTTGTTGGCAATGACTGACTGAAGTCTTGAACTCATGGACATCAGCAGATGCTGTGTTTCCTCCTTTTTGATGCTCTACCAGGCCTTCACTGCGGTGGTTTTCAGTTGCTGTTTGTTTGTGGGCCTTTCTGTCTGAAGTTTAGTCTTTAATAAGTGAAATGCATGCTCAATTGGGTTGACTGACTTGGCCATTCAAGAATATTCCACTTCTTTGCTTTAATAAACTCCTGGGTTGCTTTGGCTTTATGTTTTGGGTCATTGTCCATCTGTAGTATGAAACGACGACCAATCACTTTGGCTGCATTTGGCTGGATCTGAGCACACAGTATGGCTCTGAATACATCAGAATTCATTCGGCTGCTTCTGTCCTGTGTCACATCATCAATAAACACTAGTGACCCAGTGCCACTGGCAGCCATGCATGCCCAAGCCATCACACTGCCTCCACCGTGTTTTACAGATGGTGTGGTATCCTTTGGATCATGAGCTGTACCACGCCTTCGCCATACTTTTCTCTTTCCATCATTCTGGTAGAGGTTGATCTTGGTTTCATCTGTCCAAAGAATGTTCTTCCAGAACTGTGCTGGCTTTCTTAGATGTTTTTTAACAAAGTCCAGTCTAGCCTTTTTATTCTTGATGCTTATGAGTGGCTTGCACCGTGCAGTGAATCCTCTGTATTTACTTTCATGCAGTCTTCTCTTTATGGTAGATTTGGATATTGATACACCTACCTCCTGGAGAGTGTTGTTCACTTGGTTGGCTATTGTGAAGGGGTTTCTCTTCACCATGGAGATTATTCTGCAATCATCCACCACTGTTGTCTTCCGTGGGCACCCAGGTCTTTTTGCATTGATGAGTTCACCAGTGCTTTCTTTCTTTCTCAGGATGTACCAAACTGTAGATTTTGCCACTCCTAATATTGTAGCAATTTCTCGGATGGGTTTTTTCTGTTTTTGCAGCTTAAGGATGGCTTGTTTCACCTGCATGGAGAGCTCCATGTTTATTTCACAGCAAAACCTTCCAAATGCAAGCACCACACCTCAAATCAACTCCAGGCCTTTTATCTGCTTAATTGAGAATGACATAACGAAGGTATTGCCCACACCTGTCTATGAAATAGCCTTGGAGTCAATTGTCCAATTACTTTTGGTCCCTTTAAAAACAGGTTGGCACATGTTAAGGAGCTGAAACTCCTAAACCCTTCATCCAATTTTAATGTGGATACCCTCAAATGAAAGCTGAAAGTCTGAACGTCAACTGCATCTGAATTGTTTTGTTTAAAATTCATTGTGGTAATGTCTAGAACCAAAATTAGAAAAATGTTGTCTCTGTCTAAATATATATGGACCTAACTGTATTTTGTATTAGAGTGGGAGTGATGTCAGATGAAGAGGTGTATAGTATCAGTATAGTAAATAGTATCACTTATGGAATTTGAACATTGAACAAACCTACACTTCACCTTATCTGCCTGCATGAACACAGAGCATGATGTTACGATGTAACGATCCTTATTCAACCATTTCATTAAAAGGGTGGTCCGTCATATAAATTAAATTTCATCCTAAATGCCTTTCTATTTAATGGCAAAAACTAATTTCTCAGTTGATTCTTGTCACTATATGCACAGTGACAGTGCGCTCTCTCACTGGCTCTGATCAGAAGAAACGAGCTGTCAGGAGAGTGCACTGTCAGTGCACATTGTAAGGAGATCATACGGCAAGCAGATACCAGTTCTGCGCCCTCAAGTGAGGTCACTTGATGGGGCAGTGCTGGTCTCTGCACTCCGGGTATTCTTACAATGTGTACTGACAGTGCACTCTTCTGCTGGATTGTTACTTCTGATCAGAGCCGTCGAGAGAGCGCACTGTCAATGTGCATACAGTGGCAAGTATCTACTTAGCATCCGTCGGAATAGACAACCTACGTATGCTCAGTAGAGCAGGGAATAGCACAGCCCCTGAAACGAAGGTCCATGATGACACTTTGTAAAAGGGAGGGAGCAGAGGTTGCAGCATTGACCATAGGCTTTGCCCCCTGATGACGCTTTGTTTGAGTATCCCAGCATGCACTGTGGATTCCTAAACCATGTGTCATCAAAAAAAAAAGTAGTAAAAAAATAAAAATAAATCAGTTAGTGTACTGGTAGAGATTTTTTAATTAAAGAATATTAGAAATTAGATAAGATTACGGCATTACATAGATAGGGATTTAGGATGAAAATTAATTTGTGTTTCGGATCAGCCCTTTAATGATTCTGGTCCTATATATACACTTGTCTGACATTGTGTGCTAGTCGCAGGTTGCGATTGCATCATTCATCATTTAAATGATTATCTGCTTGTGTAAATGAACCCGTGGGCACATTTGTCACCACCATCCTCCCAGGTTATGTAAGCTCAAATAGTACTAATTTATCTATCTCATCTATGTAACATCTTATTTCTTTTTAATAATTTAAAGTGGGTAAACAGAATGTATTTTATCCTGACCTGAACTGGTTGCTCTTTTTTACTTGAATAGAAAGAAGCCCTGAGAGAAGTAGATGTACATTTTGTTTTCTCATGTTCCATTCTTTCCATTTATCAGTTGCTGTTGAATAAAGGTTATGAGCGCTTTATTTTCCTCTTCATTATTCTTTCTGTCCTTCAAATATACAACTGAACGTTTAAGTTAATATTTTTGCACTAAATGTATCTTAATATGATCTATTTTTACTTTTTTCCTTGCTTTAGACAATTCTTCTGATGCATTAGGAAGTAGTTTTCTAAGGTCATGTTCACATCTGCGCCATGGCCTTCGTCATACATTAAATAATCTTCAATTTAAAAATAATATATCTCTCATCAAAACAACAGACGACCTGAAGGATCCTATTGTTTATTAATGGGGCTTAATGGGCACTGGTGGCGTTCAAGGTCCTACAGATCCTGTGACTTGACGCTAAAAGTAATTATTCTCTTAAGGACACCATACACAGACTAATTTCGGTCAAAATAGCAGATATCGACAGGTTTGGCCAACAGTCTAAGATTTTTGTGGGCCCCGGCCAAATGATGATTGGGAAGATGTCGATCAGGTATGTCCGATTATGGACCCCAGATCGCATTGTTTTCCCAGAGATAAGCCACCGGCCATCGTGTCACTTTGCGGCTTTCTCATAGAGAGCATAGGAGCTTTCGAAGAAACGAGTCAACCTCTCTTTGGCATAGTCTGCTGAGATGGTTGTTGGACGAATGATTGGCCGAAGCATCATTCCGGTGACAACCATCTAATGAGTATGGCTGGCCAACACCTCCTCTTATTACGTAAAGATATCTCCAACTCGCAACAAAGGTATTGTTATGCACACGCCCGGGCTAAGCGGCGTGTGCGTGTGATTGTAGTGATTCCACTGGACCGTGCCGGAGAGTGAATGCCTGGAGGGGCGTGACTAAGTATTCACCCGATCCGACCAGGGTCGCACGACGGCATACGACGCCAGTGCACCAAGGAGGAACCGAGCAGAGGGACCAGGTGCTACTCCAGGACAGACCCCGGACACGGCTGTTGACCCACACAGGGGAATACAGGAACAGGCTGGTAGGCTGGCACACAGACTGGTGGGTATAGGCAGGCACGACTGGTATGCAGGCAGGCGGGTATGCAGGCAGGGGGGTAAAGGCAAGCACAGCTAGAGTGCAGACAGGGAGGCACTAGCAGGTAGGAACACAGGTGGGATAGGACCCAGTACACACCGGGACTCAGGAACAATACAGGCAGAGGGTTACAGGCAAGCACAGCTAGAGTGCAGACAAGGCTGAGCAGGGAGGACAGGGCTCTGTTCACACGGAACAGACAGGAAGGGAAAGACAGAGCCAGATACTCACACAGTACTTGCAGAGACAACAAGCAGGAGTTAGGTACGAGTTCAGACTCTGCAGAAAAAGGAAGGGAACGGACATAGAGGCAAAACAGGTAAAGGACAGGAGAGAGTTCAGACTGGAACTGAGTGTACGGAGGAGACCGACACTGCACAGGGATACAGGAGCGGGTCTGGGAATACGGCCCCCAGAGAGGCGGAACGAACAGGCAAGGAGCGTGTTCAGACAGGACAGACCAGACGCAGGAGCGGGTCTAGGAAATCGGCCACTAGAAGGCGGAACGAACAGGCAAGGAGCGTGTTCAGACAGGACAGACCAGAGAACACAAAAAGGACACAGTTCAGACACGGGAGCTGATACCGCAAAGCAGGAGACATACAGGACTCAGTTCAGACACGGGAGCTGATACCGCAAAGCAGGAGACATACAGGACACAGTTCAGACACGGGAGCTGATACCGCAAAGCAGGAGACATACAGGACTCAGTTCAGACACGGGAACTGATACAAAAAGCAGGAGACAAGAGACGGGACCTGGCACCTTCAGAGTGCAAGCACACACTGAAGGAAACACTATGCTCAGGCCGGGATAGAAGGGAGCTGCTGAGCTATATACCAAGTGACAGACAGCAATAGGCTGAGGACGCACAAGGGGTGTGACCCACAGCAGGTACAAAAGGCAGGAAGTGATCGGGCGCCGCCCTTAAGCAGCAGAAACAGACACAAACAGACAGCATGGAGGGAAGCCAGAGAGACATTCTGGACAGGAGATCAAGTGCGCCCTCTTGCACAGTGGGAGATGGACCACCATGCAAGGACGCCGCCAGGTATGTTACAGGTATCAAGTGAAAACAAAAGGACTTAAAATGGGACTCAAGATCAAAAAACTACTGGTTAATCTTTAGCAAAGGCTACTCATTTTTGGCTTGTCAGGTTCTGACCGGCTCAACCACTATTACTTATCAAACCTGATAATAATAGAATAATAATAGTTTTTATTTCTATAGCACCAACATATTCAGCAGCACTTCACAATTAAGTGTGGTTATGTACAGACAATAAAGACTTTACCGAGTAGCACACAGTTCACCAGTTACAGGAGGAGTGAGGGCCCTGCTTCCAAGCTTACAATCTATCAGGAAATAGGGGGGGACACAAAAGGTAAAAAGGGCTTGTATTGTATGGTCCAGCCATCAATATAATAAATAGGGTATTCACATAATGTTGCATGAACTGGTCACCAGCCAGTACATGTACAGTACAGATACAGAGTTGCTACTGAGTGCATGGAGGCAGTGTAAACTGATGATACAAGGGAACAGACTTTTGATGAAAATTTAGGAAGGGAGAACAGTGAATAGTTAGTTTAGTGAAGTGAGATGATAGGTTAGTCTATAGAAATGCATTTGTAGAGCTTGCCTGAAACTATGGAGATTGGGAATTAGCCGGAGTATCTGGGTTAGCGCATTCTAGAGCACTGGTGCAGTATGAGAGAAGTCCTGGAGATGCGAGTGTGAGGTTCACATTATTGAGGATGTTAGTCTTTTGTCATAAGCAGCACGGAGAAAAAGGGTAGGGTAGTAGACAGAGATGAAGGGGCAGATGTGAGGCGGTGCAGGACTGTGGAGAGCTTTGTGGGTGAGAGAGATAAGTTTATGTTGGACTCTGTAGCTGATGGGCAACCAGTGCAATGACTGGCACAGGGTGGAGGCATCAGTGTAGCAGTTGGACAGAAATATGATCCTGGCTGCTGCATTGAGGACGGATTTGAGAGGGGATAGTTTAGTAAGAGGGAGACCGATTAGTAGAGCTGCAATTGTCGAAAGAAGAATGAGTAAGAGCAGTAAGAGTTTTTGCAGAGTGAACAGTGAGGAAAAGTCAAATTATGGAGATGATTTTGAGCTGCAGGTAACATGTGTGAGTGATTGGATATAGGGAGTAAAGGAAAGATCTGAGCAAGTATAACGTCCTAGACAATGAGCGTGCTGCTTGCGAGTTACAGTAAAGTCATCCATGGCAATTTCAGGTATAGGTAGGTTAGTAGGTGGAGAGTGCGCAAGGAGTTCAGTTTTGGAGAGATTCAGTGTCAGATGAAGGGAGGACATAATATTAGAGACAGCGGACAGACACTCACTGGTATTTTGTAATAATGCAGGGGTAATGTCAGGAGAAGATGGGTGCCATCATCCTATAGATGGTACTGAAAACCAAATCTGCTGATGGTTTGTCCAATAGGGATGGTGTACAGAGAAAAGAAGAGGGGCTTCGGACTGAACCCTGAGGGACCCCAACAGTAAGGGGAAGAGGAGAGGAAGGGGAACTGGCAAATGATACAAAGAAGGAGCTGTCAGAGAGATAAGAGGAAAACCAAAAGAGAACAGTGTATTTGAGGCCAATAGAGGGGAGCACAGTGAGGAGGAGCTGGTGAATGTTTTCTTGAAATAAGTGGAAAGTTCATCAGCGCTGAGGTCGGTGGTGGGGGCCTTCATTTTAAAGGGAATCTGTCACCCCCTGGGAGTTATCAGACATCTACTATGGGCATACAGGGTATAGAAAAGTAAATCTATACTTACCTGTATGGCCCATGGTAGAGGTCTGATTGCAGAGAAAAGTAGTTTTATATTTTTGGTTTTCAACAGGCTTGGTGCCCGGGGGACGCTAAGCAATGCCCCCCTATCTGATTATTATTCCCCTAAATCACCACTTATCAGCCGAGTTACCATTTTCCCTCCCTCCCCTGCAAGTCACAGGTCCCTGTGATGTGTGCTTTCCTTCCTCACCTCCCGGCGCATGCGCAAAGTGCGGCTCTTATAGACCGCGCTTTGTTTCCTCCTGGCAGGGTTTGTATGAGCGCAGTGCCGCAGAAAACCTTTTTGATATGCCCCGGGAGTCACTGGAGCGGAAGTCACAGTGACTCCCCGGCGCCTGCGCAATAGAGCACTGCAGCACTGTGCTCATACAAACCCGGCCGGGAGGAAAGAAAGTGCGGTCCACAAGAGCCTCGCTTCGCGCATGCGTCAGAAGGTGAGGAGGGAAAGCGCACGTCACAGCGCCCTGTGATGTACAGGGGAGGGAAAATGGTAACTAGGCTGATAGGCGGTGATTTAGGGCAATAATAATCAGATAGGCGGGCATTGCTTAGGGTCCCCTGGACTCCAAGCCTGTTGAAAACCAAAAAGAGAAAACTACTTTTCTCTGCAATCAGACCTCTACCATAGACCATTAGAGGTAAGTATAGATTTACTGCTCTATAACCTGTATTCCCATAGTAGAGGTCTGATAACTCTCAGGGGGTGACAGATTCCCTTTAAGACTGAGGAGGAAGTGAAAAGTGCCAAAGAGTTGTTTAGAATTGTTGGATAGTGAGGTGATGAGGTTGGTGAAGTCGCTTATTTGGCGAAATGAAGGATAGAGTTTTATGTTTTGAGCATAAAATTACAATGTACCAATGAGGCTGTGCTTAGATGAACATTAATTCCAATCATTGTTGGGAATACCCTAAGAATACATCATCAATGTCAAAGAATAGGCAGACAGTCTTAATTACTCAATAGCGGTAACACGAGTGGCATCATTACGCCACAATGACTATTATAAAGGTTCCTCATATATCAATTCACCAGTTCGTCTTTCAAGGTGTCTGATTTCCTGCTCCCAATCACCACTTTCTTTTGGAACCACAACTCTTCGTTTCAGGGTTGCACACTGGTGCTAGCTCTCAACGCCTTAAAAGGGTCAGCGTAACGCTAACTGTCTCTAATCTCAACCAACACTAATGTGCCCCAGGCTTCTTATGGTGCTCAGTGTCTGAGCTATAAAGTCTTGAAGTTCTTCAGACTGTGAAGTTTTGTTTTTTTTCCATTCTGTTTGGTGTTCTGACTGCTTTCTTTTCTGATGGTCGTCCTCAACACTGCTTAGTGCTCAACCTTATCAGCCTCAAACATGTGCACTCTCGGACTACCATTCTTGACTACTGCCTTGACACCACAACTTTATTATTATTATTATTATTATAACTTATCATCTTACGTCCATCTAAATGCCATTAATTGCTAATGAAGTCTAGTCTGAAGTTAGAAACCTTGGTGGGAAAATACACATTTCCTTGCAGGGGATAAGGCTGAAGAACAGATAATATCTTGGACTCCACTCTCTGATTAAGGTTTAACCTAAATCCTTTAGTGACCCAATAACTCTACATCGCACTGTCTTCTCTACCAGGCAATGCTCTGTGAGCTAAAAAGCCTGTACTCCACATTGATACATTGTAGAAAACTGACAAAGAGATTTGTGCAGACAGAGCATTGTCTAGACTGTATATACGGTAACTGTATCGACTTCCCAGCTGAGAGTAGGACTAGAAGAAGAGTATTACAAATCTCCAACAGCAAACATCCTAAAAATACAGAGGAATCGAAACCTAAAATATTTTAGAAAGTTGTAAAACTTTTCATTTATGAACTGATTAAGCTTAAAGCTTTTCATAAAACCCTGAAAATCCCTTTAAATAAATTCACTGGAACAAAGCTTTCCATTAATGATACGTTCCTTCCAGAAGTTGTAAACCATTTCCCAAAGATCAATAAAGAAACAATCAACGATCATGAACTCGCAGGCCGTCCATACAAGTAATATTCTATCGACAAATCCTCTACAAATCTTCATCAGGAAACACAGCCTAAAAATCAATCTACAACAGATCCCAGCCTGTAACAATCGTCCATCAGGACTTGTCTATGGCTTAGTTCTCCGGAACAATAAATTCAAGGGAAACAATCCTAGTATCGATTGCTTAGTATTTCTACCAAGTAGAGAAGCTAAAGAAATGCACCTCTCCGTGTAGCATCTAATGATGGTGACTACATGACCGATAACCACCCCCCAAAGCCTAGAAAGCCCCCCCGTATTTCACATTTGTAGTCTTCTTACGTAATATGTGCAAAACGACACAGAACATTTTCATTATTCTCTGGAAATAACTAAGGATGCATTAGCTTTAGGCTGCACACACCACATTACTAAAGGGTGAGAGGAGAGTGAGTCAATGTGCTCCGATCAATTTATGTTTTGTTTAACCCTTCTTGATCTGGAGATTATTCTATTTTGCACTTTAATTTTTTCCTCACCTTCTTCCAAAAGCCATTACTTTTTTATTTTTCCTTTGACACGAGGACTAGTTATTTTTGTGTGACCAGTTGCAGTTTTAAATGACACCATTCATTTTACCATATAATGTGCTGAACACCAGGAAAAATAATTCCAAGTGGGGTGAAATGGTGAAAAAGGAAAACAGAAGCCCTCAATTTATTTATTTTTTTGTCTGGGGGTTGTTTGTATGGCGCTCATTGTGCGGTAAAAATGACCTAGAAATATGATCACTATGATTACGGTGATTCCAAACTTGTATATTTTTTTTAGTGACTAAAAAAAAATTCTAAAGTTTGTAAAAAAAAAATTTTAGTTTGCGCCAATTTCTGAGACCCATAATTTGGTTTTCTTTTTTCAATGGAGCCTGTCGTCGCCACATAATGTGGGATGTTCTAAGACATTGTGCCTGTTCCAAAATAAATAGTAAAATTCAAATACGTGCACAGAAGAGCCACGCTGATATATTGAGCATCAGGGCACATCTTTCTATATTACATCATCGGTCACTCATATATATAGACATTTTTTGGACACTCATTGTAGCAATATAATTGGCTCAGCTTATCCCTAAATATGCGCTGGCATTAGCATACATACATCTCATTGGCTAAAGGTAATTCAGTCTACACCCATCAGAAGAGTCTAGGTGTGCCTCTCACTTAGGTTTTGCTTCTTCCACTTTCCTATGTTTTCTTTAAGTCTGTTAGAGAAACACATTACTAAGACTCCTTATCTCACACACACATACTGCCTCAAACTCCATCTTGGAAAGCAGGAGAGAATACATGTAGAATATCCACAATAGAGTCAAGATAGATAAAATATAAATCCTGCTCTCACAAGACACACGAGGGCTTGTTTTTTGTGTGTCAAGCTGTAGTTTTTATTGATTCCACTTTGAGGCATATATGACATTATGATTAGAGATGAGCGAATGTTTCAATGTTCGGTTCGGATTACGATCGTCAAATTTATAATATTCACCTACAGTGGTGGCCAAAAGTATTGGCACCCCTGCAATTCTGTCAGATAATACTCAGTTTCTTTCTGAAAATGATTGCAATCACAAATTCTTTGGTCTTATTATCTTCAATTAATTTGCTTGCAAGGAAAAAACACAAAAGAATGAAGCAAAAATCAAATCATTGATCATTTCACACAAAACTCCAAAAATGGGCCAGACAAAAGTATTGGCACCCTCAGCCTAATACTTGGTTGCACAACCTTTAGCCAAAATAACTGGGAACAACCTCTTCCGGTAACCATCAATGAGTTTCTTACAATGCTCTGCTGGAATTGTAGACCATTCTTCTTTGGCAAACTGCTCCAGGTCCCTGATATTTGAAGGGTGCCTTCTCCAAACTGCCATTTTGAGATCTCTCCACAGGTGTTCTATGGGATTCAGGTCTGGACTCATTGCTGGCCACCTTAGAAGTCTCCAGTGCTTTCTCTAAAACTATTTTATAGTGCTTTTGGAAGTGTGTTTTGGGTCATTGTCCTGCCAGAAGACCCATGACCTCTGAGGGAGAACCAGCTTTCTCACACTGGGCCCTACATTATGCTGCAAAATTTGTTGGTAGTCTTCAGACTTCATAATGCCATGCACACGGTCAAGCAGTCCAGTGCATCAGGGAACCTCCGCCATGTTTGACTGTAGGGACCGTGTTCTTTTCTTTGAATGCCTCTTTTTTCCTGTACACTCTATGTTGATGCTTTTTCCCAAAAAGCTCTACTTTTGTCTCATCTGACCACAGAACATTCTTCCAAAACGTTTTAGGCTTTCTCAGGTAAGTTTTGGCAAACTCCAGCCTGGCTTTTTTATGTCTCGGGGTAAGAAGTGGGGTCTTCCTGGGTATCCTACCATACAGTCCCTTTTCATTCAGATGCAGACGGATAGTACGGGTTGACACTGTTGTACCCTCGGACTGCAGGGCAGCTTGAACTTGTTTGGATGTTAGTCGAAGTTCTTTATCCACCATCCGCACAATCTTGCGTTGAAATCTCTCGTCAATTTTTCTTTTCCGTCCTCATCTAGGGAAAGTGCCATCATTTAACCCAGAGTACAAGTTATATAATTCTTATTATTTATTATTATAGCGACATTTATTCCGTGACGCTTCACATGTGAAAAGGGGTCACCGACTGCTACAAGAGGTGAGAGGACCCTGCCCATGAGGGCGCACAACCAATCTACAAGGGATGAGTGAGGGTACAGTAGGTCAGGGTACAGCTAGTCGTGCAGCGGTATGCTGGCGCGAGGGTTACCGCAGATTGTACGCTTGCACAAGAAGTGGGTCTTCAGCTTCCTTTTCAAGGTTTCCACGGTAGGCGACAGCCTGATGTGTTGGGGTACAGCGTTACACAGTAGGGGAGATGCACGGGACAAATCTACTGAGAGCCTAAATGAAGGTAAGCTTCCAGGAGCTCACAACTGAGCAGATTTACTCCTGCATTACTAAAATAAACCTGCACCGATTAATATGAAGGTGAAAGGCTTCTAATGAGTGCAGGAGTGGGAGGAATCAGAAGCTGCGGTCTTCTGGCTTCTCTCTGTCACAGTAAACCCATGACACCTTGCAAGCTTCAACACAATGTTCACAAAGTAGACAGCAGCGGTGGTCGGTCTCCTAGACAACGAGCTAAGTCCTTCATGATGATAGAGGCCACCATCTCCTTAGCTTGCTGCTGGTACTTTTTTGTGGGAATGAGCTCATCTCCAACTAGCCTGGAATATTTCCAGTGAGTTATGGCATGACGCCATGGTATTAGCAGTGCACCCAGTACGATAAGCGAAGCCATTAACAATTTCCTTCTCAGGAATTTTATTTGGTAGACTGAGTGGCTGCCCAAACATTAGTTTCCCACAAAGGAGCTGAAGACACTGAGTGAGGGAGAATAGAGAGAGCAGCACGGTGGCTCAGTGGTTAGCACTGCAGCCTTGCAGCAGTGGGGTCCTGGGTTCAAATCTCACCAAGGACAACATCTGCAAGTAGTTTGTATGTTCTCCTCGTGTTTGCGTGGGTTTCCTGCTTCTCGGTGAGAGTTGTATTTCACCTCAGCCATATTCTTTAGGTCAGTGAAAGGACTGGCATAGAGGAAACTGTATCTACTCCGGCTGTCATTTCTCCCAGTAAGTCCTCTAATGCAGCTTGTTCCATAAGCAATGGCAGCCCGTCCAACATCATCTCACACTTCTTGGTGGTGCTTAGTCATACACAAAGATCTTTCTTTACGCCTTGAATTTCATGAATACAGAGTTGTGAAATGGCTTGATCTGTGTAATGCACACGCCCGGACTGACTGGCGTGTGCGTGTTTATGTAGTGATTCCACTGTGCCATGAACCGGAGAGTGCCTGGAGGGGCGTAACTAAGTATCTGCCCGATCCGACCAAGGTCGCACGACGGCATACGACGCCAGTGCACCAGGGAGGAACCGAGCAGAGGAACCAGGGTCTACTCCAGGTCAGACTCCGGACACGGCTGTTGACCCACACTGGGGAATACAGGAACAGGCAGACTAGAGCACAAGCTGGGTAGGGCCCAGTACAGACTGGGAGACAAATTCGAAACCGCAGACGCGGTAGACAGAGCTGAGCAAAGCGAAAACCGCAGACGCGGTGGACAGAGCTGAGCAAAGCGAAAACCGCAGACGCGGTGGACAGAGCTGAGCAAAGCGAAAACCGCAGACGCGGTGGACAGAGCTGAGCAAAGCGAAAACCGCAGACGCGGTGGACAGAGTTGAGCAAAGCGAAAACCGCAGACGCGGTGGACAGAGCTGAGCAAAGCGAAAACCGCAGACGCGGTGGACAGAGCTGAGCAAAGCGAAAACCGCAGACGCGGTGGACAGAGCTGAGCAAAGCGAAAACCGCAGACGCGGTGGACAGAGCTGAGCAAAGCGAAAACCGCAGACGCGGTGGACAGAGCTGAGCAAAGCGAAAACCGCAGACGCGGTGGACAGAGCTGAGCAAAGCGAAAACCGCAGACGCGGTGGACAGAGCTGAGCAAAGCAAAAACCGCAGACGCGGTGGACAGAGCTGAGCAAAGCGAAAACCGCAGACGCGGTGGACAGAGCTGAGCAAAGCGAAAACCGCAGACGCGGTGGACAGAGCTGAGCAAAGCGAAAACCGCAGACGCGGTGGACAGAGCTGAGCAAAGCGAAAACCGCAGACGCGGTGGACAGAGCTGAGCAAAGCGAAAACCGCAGACGCGGTGGACAGAGCTGAGCAAAGCGAAAACCGCAAACGCGGCGGACAGAGCTGAGCAAAGCGAAAACCGCAGACGCGGCAGACAGAGCTGAGCAAGGCGAAAACCGCAGACGCGGAAGGAACAGGGCTCTGTTCACACGGAACAGACTAGAAGGGAAAGGCAGAACCAGATACCCACAGGGTACTTACAGAGAAGTAGCGAGTGGACCACAAACTCACAAACGGAAGTACAGTGACAACGAGCAGGAGTAGGTACGAGTTCAGACTCTGCCGAAAAAGGAAAGGAATGGACATAGAGAAAAAACAGGTAAAAGATAGGGGAGAGTTCAGACTGGAACTGAGTGTACGGAGGAGACCGACACTGCAGCGGGATACAGGAGCGGGTCTGGGAATACGGCCCCCAGAGAGGCGGGACGAACAGGCAAGGAGCGTGTTCAGACTGGCCTGGAAATACAGCCTCCAGGAAGGCGGAACGAACAGGCAAGGAACGAATACAGACTGCAGGTTAAGGTACACAGATAGGACACAGTACAAACATGGGAACAGATACTGCAAGACAGGTAACATAGACAGGACCTGGCATGTCAGAGACAAAAGCCAACTGACAGGGCAAGATGCTCAGGCATGGGTTAATGGGGCAGCTGGTTTAAATACCAGGTGACAGACAGCAATAGGCTGAGGACGCACAAAGGGTGTGCCTGCAGCAGGTACAAAAAGCAGGAAGTGATCGGGTGCCGCCCATAAGCAGCAGACACAGAAGCAAACAGACAGCATGGAGGGAAGCCAGAGAGACACCCTGGACTGGAGATCAAGTGCGCGCTCTTGCACAGTGGGAGATGGACCACTATGCAAGGACGCCGCCAGGTATGTTACAGTACCCCCCCTTACGCCCCCTCTTCTTCAGGCCTGCCAGAATGTTCCGCAGGGAATTCGAGGGCCAATCCTTTACTTCAAGTAGATCACTTCCACTGTCCACTGGAGAAACTGGTCTCATCTGGGTAGCTAGGATGCTACCTCCTATCCAGCCATCCTCAGCAACAGACGAAACAGGTGGAGTACCAGGAACAGCACACAGGGAAGTCTCTCTCCACTTATTATCAGGTAGCACCCCAGAGGGTTCAGGAGACAACTGGAAGTCCTCCGCCGGGTTGAAGGAGTGCAGAGACTCGGGGGTAACCTCTGCTTCGGGGTACATCTTGTCAAACTCACAGGATGAAATGGGCGAGGTATCAGGTACAAGGTGTAGAAAAGTCCCTGTTACCTTGTTATCTGGTGGTACCCAGGAGGATTCAGAAAACAACTGGGAGTCCTCCGCCGGGTCGGAATAGTGCAGAGACTCGGGGGTAACCTCTGCTTCGGAGTACACTAGGTCGGACTCGCTGGATGAAGCAGGCGAGGTATCAGGTACCGAATATAGAAGAGTACCTGTCCATTCGTTATCAGGTAGCACACCGAAGGGTTCAGGAGACAACTGGAGGTCCTCCGCCTGGTCGGAGGGGTGTAGAGACTCGGGGATAACCTCTGCTTCGAGGTACATCTTGTCAAATTCACAGGAAGAAATAGACAGGTTATCAGGTACAGGGTGAAAAAAAGTCACTGTCTCTTTGTTATCTGGTGGTACCCCGGAGGAGTCAGGAAACAACTGGAGGTCCTCCGCCGCGTCAGAAGAGTGCAGAGGCTTGGGGAAAACACCTGCTTCAGAGTACACTAGGTCGGACTCACTGGACGAAGCAGGTGAGGTATCGGGTACCGAGTATTGGAAAGTCTCTGTCCATTCACCACCAGGTGGCACCCCGAAGGGTTCTGGAGACAACTGGAGGTCCTCCGCCTGGTCAGAGGGGTGTAGAGACTCATGGGTAACCTCTGCTTCAGAGTACACTAGGTCGGACTCACTGGACGAAGCAAGCGAGGTATCAGATCCAGGATATAGGAAAGTCTCTATCCATTCACCACCAGGTGGCACCCCGAAGGGTTCTGGAGACAACTGGAGGTCCTCCGCCTGGTCGGAGGGGTGTAGAGACTCGGGAGTAACCTCTGCTTCGGAGTACACTAGGTTGGACTCACTGGACGAAGCGAGCGAGGTATCAGGTACAGAGTATAGGAGAGTCTCTGTCCTTTCGCTACCAGGTAGCACCCCGAAGGGTTCTGGAGACAACTGGAGGTCCTCCTCCTGGTCGGAGGGGTGTAGAGACTCGGAGGTAACTACCACTTTGGGGTACCCATTGTCAGGCTCACAGGACGAAGCGGACAAAGTATCGAGTACTGGGTGTAGAGAAGTCTCTCTCCATTTGTCATCGACTGTTATCCCGGAGGATTCAGGAGGCAACAGGGGGTCCTCCGCCAGGTAGTAGAGGTGCACAGACTCTGAGGTAACCACAGCTTTGGAGCATCCTTGGACATGCACACCGGTTAAAGTGGGTGAAGCATCTGATGCCGGGTGCAGGAAGTTCTCCTGTGTGGAGTCTGGATGGGCAGAAGTCTCTTTGGGCAGGAGAACTGGTGCACTACCCACGCACATTACCCGTTGGGGCTTCTCCGGGATACAGGGAGATGAAGCTTCAGTAGGGACTTCAAGGTTGGGGTCAGGAGGTCTCAGGGAGGACAGACCCTGGCGTGACGGCTTGCCTCTACGCCTAGCACGTCTGGACTGCCTCTTGAGGTTGGGAGAACTATTCCGGAAAGCGTAGTCACCCTGTGAGGATTCCGGGTGGGCAGTAGTCTCATTGGGCTGGAGGACTATTGCGCTACCCACACACATTACCCATTGGGGCTGCTCCGGGATATTGGGAAGTGAAGCTTCAGCAGGAGCCTCCGGGTTAGGATCATCAAAGACCATTAGAAAGGCCACCAGGAAGGCCATTAGGTCCAGGAGGATAGGATCCTGTGTTTCATATAGGGGGTTGATCCATTCCAAGGCATCACCCGCCAGGTAAGACATAATGAATGCCACCTTAACCCGATCGGTGGGAAAACATAGAGGGTAGAACTTGAAGTGTAGCATGCATTGCTCCACAAATGCACGACTTTGTCTTGGATCCCCATAATAACGTAGCGGATCCGCAGGAACGAGAGCAGATAGATCCATCTGGACGGGTGCGTAATTCGCCTGGAACTCAGCTAAAGGGAAAAAAAAAAATTTTATTTATTTATTTTAATGCATGTATTCGCTGGAAAACTTCTCAGAGAGCGAAGGCCGTGGGGCTCAACGGGAACCATGGCCTGAGCATGCTGTAATGCACACGCCCGGACTGACTGGCGTGTGCGTGTTTATGTAGTGATTCCACTGTGCCATGAACCGGAGAGTGCCTGGAGGGGCGTAACTAAGTATCTGCCCGATCCGACCAAGGTCGCACGACGGCATACGACGCCAGTGCACCAGGGAGGAACCGAGCAGAGGAACCAGGGTCTACTCCAGGTCAGACTCCGGACACGGCTGTTGACCCACACCGGGGAATACAGGAACAGGCAGACTAGAGCACAAGCTGGGTAGGGTCCAGTACAGACTGGGAGACAAATTCGAAACCGCAGACGCGGTGGACAGAGCTGAGCAAAGCGAAAACCGCAGACGCGGTGGACAGAGCTGAGCAAAGCGAAAACCGCAGACGCGGTGGACAGAGCTGAGCAAAGCGAAAACCGCAGACGCGGTGGACAGAGCTGAGCAAAGCGAAAACCGCAGACGCGGTGGACAGAGCTGAGCAAAGCGAAAACCGCAGACGCGGTGGACAGAGCTGAGCAAAGCGAAAACCGCAGACGCGGTGGACAGAGTTGAGCAAAGCGAAAACCGCAGACGCGGTGGACAGAGCTGAGCAAAGCGAAAACCGCAGACGCGGTGGACAGAGCTGAGCAAAGCGAAAACCGCAGACGCGGTGGACAGAGCTGAGCAAAGCGAAAACCGCAGACGCGGTGGACAGAGCTGAGCAAAGCGAAAACCGCAGACGCGGTGGACAGAGCTGAGCAAAGCGAAAACCGCAGACGCGGTGGACAGAGCTGAGCAAGGCGAAAACCGCAGACGCGGAAGGAACAGGGCTCTGTTCACACGGAACAGACTAGAAGGGAAAGGCAGAACCAGATACCCACAGGGTACTTACAGAGAAGTAGCGAGTGGACCACAAACTCACAAACGGAAGTACAGTGACAACGAGCAGGAGTAGGTACGAGTTCAGACTCTGCCGAAAAAGGAAAGGAATGGACATAGAGAAAAAACAGGTAAAAGATAGGGGAGAGTTCAGACTGGAACTGAGTGTACGGAGGAGACCGACACTGCAGCGGGATACAGGAGCGGGTCTGGGAATACGGCCCCCAGAGAGGCGGGACGAACAGGCAAGGAGCGTGTTCAGACTGGCCTGGAAATACAGCCTCCAGGAAGGCGGAACGAACAGGCAAGGAACGAATACAGACTGCAGGTTAAGGTACACAGATAGGACACAGTACAAACATGGGAACAGATACTGCAAGACAGGTAACATAGACAGGACCTGGCATGTCAGAGACAAAAGCCAACTGACAGGGCAAGATGCTCAGGCATGGGTTAATGGGGCAGCTGGTTTAAATACCAGGTGACAGACAGCAATAGGCTGAGGACGCACAAAGGGTGTGCCTGCAGCAGGTACAAAAAGCAGGAAGTGATTGGGCGCCGCCCATAAGCAGCAGACACAGAAGCAAACAGACAGCATGGAGGGAAGCCAGAGAGACACCCTGGACTGGAGATCAAGTGCGCGCTCTTGCACAGTGGGAGATGGACCACTATGCAAGGACGCCGCCAGGTATGTTACAATCTGCAATGTGTTTTGAGAAATAACGTACATAAGCAAAGCCACGGTTTAGGCTACTGAAGGTCATCATTAAGCGAAACTCATACAACTTTCCCACAGACTGAAAGAGGGGTATCAATACTTCCAAGACAACCAAGACTTCCCTGTCCTCACCAAGAGGACGACTGTCCATGTTCGCCTCCTCCTCCTAATTATCACCCAATCCACGTTGAGATGAGATGAGGCTGGGTTGCGTATCATCACCCTGTATAGTTCCTTGCTCCGCCTGCAATGCCTCCTCTTTAATTGTGAGCAACGAGCATTTCAGTAGACAGAGAAGCGGGATGGTGATGCTAATTATGGCATCATTGCCGCTCACCATCTTGGTGGAGTCCTCAAAGTTTTGGAGGACGGCACAGATGTCAGACATCCATGCCCACTCATCAGCTCTTTTGTGCAGAGGCTGACCTGAATTTCAATGGGCGTGTTGAAGCTGGTACTCAACAACTGCCCTCTTCTGCTGACAAATCCTTCCCAACATCTGCAATGTTGATTTCCAACTTGTGGTCACATCGCACACCAGTCGGTGAGCTGGAAGCTGCAAACGCTGCTGAAGCACTGCCAGGGTGGCGGAAGCTGTAGCTGACTTTCTGAAATGGGCACACATGCGGCAAACTTTCACAAGCAGCTCTGGCTGATCTGGATAGGTTTTGAGAAACAGCTGAACCACTAAGTTGCGCACATTTAGTGCCTGCACATCATAAATGTGTACCTCTGTAAGGAGAACAATATCAGAACCAAAGAATTAAAAGATGAAATGTAGCCTACTTTATATACCACGGTAGTAAGAAAACCAATTTCGATTATATCATGTATACCCCTGTGACAACAATATCTGCACCAAAGAATTAATTTCACTAGAGTAGAAGTAGTATAATGGGGACCAACAACTCTTCCACTAAAGCCAACTCAGCATATGGAGACCCAACCAGGAGTGTACACATTTCAAAAAATTAGGGCCTAACACCACTATTTCCGTGGCCAACAGATTGGAGATGGTGGAGTTCAATGTCTTAGCTTTGTCATGTGTAGGAGGAAACAATCTTTTACGTGACCACAACTGTGGGACCGAGGACTGGCTGCTCTGCTGAGAGAGGGCAGAGTACGGTGAACGGGACAAACTGGTGGGCGGTGAATGAGGTGCAGGCGTACATGTTACGTTGGATTGAGAAACATGTGGTGTGCTCAATGAAGCAAACACAGCAGGCATGTCCACTTCCGTTACAGCCGACGGGTTCTCACTGAGCCTGACTGGAGCGGGTAAAGAACCAGAAGTTCTGTTGTGGGAAACCTGCATTACAATACTTGGCACAGTAACATAATAGGAGGAAGAAGAAACAGATTTGGTTGATGGGGCAGCAGATGGTTGTTGAGGTCCACTGGTCCGTATTTCATCGCAGTGAGATTGCCAGCGTAACGCATGTTGATTGCACCTGTGAAGGTTCATGCATGTAGTAGTCAAATTATTGCACTTTTTCCCTCTACTGAGCTTTTTACTGCAAAGTTTGCAGATAACGTGAGTTGGCTCATCCTTTGCGGTGTCAAAAAAGGCCCAGGCTAGGCAACCCTTGCCGCCCCTGCAGACCCACGACCTATACTGGCCACAGCCACAATTGTGGTTAAGGATGCAGTGATCCTCGTGCTTGCATCACTCCATGTCTGCGCCGTAGGGCGAAACTTAACCTCCTTGTCTTCCTCTGCCATCTCCTCAGATGAGCTAATCGGCTGAGTGACTTTGGGTTCACACCAAGTAGGATCTTCAACCTCGTCATCATCCAATGTGTTATCCCATTCCTCGACCTGAGAGTGACCCTTCTCCTCTTATTGCCCTGACTGCACAGTACAGTCCGCATGAGCCTCAGGTATTTGAGTCTCATCAGGATCACCTCCCTCCCCCCGTGGTTAACATCTGGTGACGAGGGTCAGGAACCTGGTCGGACCTTACTTCGTCCTGCCCCGAATCGAACCGAAAAAAAGATTGCACATCAGTGCAGATGCTTTCCTCCTCTTCTTGACTCTGTGAATGTTTGGAGTATAGTTCTGAATGGGTGAACAGTTCTACAGACTCACCCATCTGTGGTTCCCTACAGTCAGTTGGGCAGTTGTACAGTTGTGATGCGGGGGGGAGCATGGGTAATTGGGGTGCCACCTCTGTGGACTGTACTGTGTGTGATGTTGAGGTGGAGGAAGAAGAGGAGAGGCCACTTGAAGCAGCGCTTGCCATCCACTGGAGCACCTGCTCTTTCTGGCCCTTATCAACAAGGCATATCGCTGTGCGGCTGCCAAAGAAAGGGAGTGGAGCAGCCCAGCCACTAACAGAAGTTGTCAGTTGTCTTTGGGTAGGACGTGACGGTGTTGGTTCACTAGTCCTTTCACTAATATTACCACTTATCCCACATATACTCTGAACACCAAGCCTATTCCCCCTTCCACCGCGACCTCTCTTTTCCCACTCATGTTGCTTAGATAGTGTGGCAGGAGCACGCTATTAGCAAAAAAATTAGATTGTTTTATTCTGCACCAGTTCTGCACTAAATGACAAGGTGAGATATGGCTTGCTGTATCACGTTAGCAATTGAAAAATATAGTTTTTTTTGCTCTGCAACAGCTCCACACACACGTGAATTTCAGCGGCACTAAATGACAATTTGAGATATGGCTTGTTGTATCACGTTAGTAACAGAACAGAGTATTTTTTTAGAGTGGATGATGCATGTATGACATAGGAAATATGCTCCAAACTATTTCAAACTGAGATGTCCCCTGCTGTATCACGTTAGCAACAGAAGGAAGTATTTTTTTTTTTACTGTGGATGGCGCCTGTATAACATAGGAAATATGCTCCAAACTATTTCAAACTGAGATGTCCCCTGCTGTATCACGCTAGTAACAGAAGAAAGTATTTTTTTAGTGTGGATGAGGCCTGTATATCATAGAAGATATGCTCCAAACTATTTCAAACTGAGATGTCCCCTGCTGTATCACATTAGTAATAGAAGAAAGTAATTTTTTACTGTGGATGAGTCCTATATAACAAAGATATACACAGGGGTGGAGTATCTGCGCTGGTCTAGGCTAAGGTACTAAAAGAAAATATCTATAAACAACTGGATGAACGAGAATTTCATTTATTTTTATTAGATAGTATTAGCAAACTGAATACAGGTACTTTTAAAATTCCATGGGGATGGCTGATCGATTAGAAACTTGAAGCTTAGAGGTACAGTAAGTGAGAGTCTTGCTTGGAGCGTGCTTCAAGGAGTCAGTAAGTGGAAAATTGGAGGTAGGTGTGGAGGACCTAAAGGAGAAAGGAGGAAGGAAATTACTAACAGGTCCTGTTCCTAAGGGTTTGTATATCGGCACTGAGCAGTGTCAGAGGATTATTACCTGATAAGAGGTGTAGGCGTATTATGATGGATGTTTAGGGTCCGTGAGGATGCAATAAGGATGTCTGTGAAGACAAGTGAAGAATTAGGGGAGATTACACTTGGAGTTGGGAATTAAGGAGTCTCTTGGGTCAGAGTATACCTAGTATAGTAGAAGGAAGGTAATACTGGTGTAGTTAATCCAGAAGGATGTGTGGCTGCCGGCTTTCCTGCGAGGCTAGGTGGAAAATAGGATGTTTAGAGGGGTCATAGATGGGAATAGAATAACAGGGTGTTAGAATAGATAAATTTACCCTGTGTTGGTGTGAGGACTTGTCCCACACGTAAGGCTCTTTCTTGTTATGCTTAAAGTAGATGTTGCACTTGGTAAAGCTGTAGGAGGAGTAGGAGAGGATGTCTCCTTATTGCTCCGTAATTTCTGACAATAGTGCCAGGAGGAGTAGGAGAGGGATACTTCTAATTGCTCAGTAGTAGCTGACAAATAGTGTCAGGAGGAGTAGGAGAGGATATCTCCTTATAGCTCCGTAGTAGCTGACAGTATTGCCAGGAGGAGTAGGGGAGGATTTCTCCTTATTGCTCCGTTGTTGTTGACAGTAGTGCCAGGAGGAGTAGGAGAGGATTTCTCCTTATTGCTCTGTGGTTGCTGACAATAGCGTCAGGAAGAGTAGGGGAGAATTTCTCCTTATTGCTCTGTACTTGCTGACGGTGGTGCCAGGTAGAGGTGGGGGCCACCGTCTTGTGGCTGTGGCAGTATGAGGACTCTGCGGTGGTGTAGCTGGTGTTAGAGATCACACATTGGAGGCAGCAGCTGGCGGTGAAGACACGTACCTTGGGTGGCTTCGTAGTCTGCGCTGTAATTCAGGTCTATGGCTACTGACCTGTAGATGGGGGCTGTGGTGGTCGAATGTGTGGGTACACGCCGCACACGGTGTCCCGGCCGGAGGCTCCAGTGAGGCGGGCGCCCTGAGGTAGCGGTACCTTCTTCCTACTCGCGAGGACCTGCGGGATATCCGATCACGTGGTGTACGCGACGTCAGCTCTCGTGGTGTCTCGCGTTGGTTCGGGTACGGGTGGCACTGAGGACCTTTCCTATATAACAAAGAATATATGCTCCAATATATTTCAAACTCAAATTTAGCCTACTGTATCACGTTAGTCACAGAAAAAAATAGATTTTTTTACTCTGCATAAGCTCTGCATACTGCTTTATTTCACAGCCACAAAATGACTAGGTGACATGTGACGTACTATATCACGTTTGTCACAAAAAAAAATTGTTTTTTACTCTTGTTAGTAACAGAAAAAAGAAAGTTAGTTTACTCAGTCTACACACAGCTTAATTTCACCGCCACAAAAGGACTAGGTAGCTTATAGCAGACTGCATCACGTTTGTGACAGAAAAAAATATTTTTTGGCCTCTGGCTAGCAACAGAAAAAATATATTTTTTTACTCTGAAAACAGCTGAATTTGAACACCACAAAAGGACTAGGTGGGTTATAGCAGACTATATCACGTTTGTGACAGAAAAAATACTTTTTGTGCTCTGGCTAGCAACAGAAAAAAATTTTTTTTACTCTGAAAACAGCTGCTTTTCAGTGCTACAAATGGACTAGGTGGCTTATAGCAGACTGTATCACGTTTGTGACAGAAAAAAATATTTTTTGGACTCTGGCTAGCAACAGAAAAAAATATATTTTTTTTATTGTGCATGCAGCTGAATTTCACCCCCAAAAAATGACAAGGTGGACTACTATAGCTTGCGCTATCACATTAGCAAATGAAAAAAAAATTGATTTTTGTACTCGGCATTCTGGAGCTGGAGCTGAATTTCAACCCAACAAAATCAAAAGGTGGGCTAGCAAGGCTTGCTTGCTGTATCACATTAGCAAGTCAAAAAATAGATTGAAGGGATACTTGTGCATGGAGCACAATAAAACCAGTGCACAACAGAGGTCTATGACATGGGCCCTGCTGTTTTTGTCTGGACCTCAGCAATAGCACAAGAAAAAAAAAAATCTGCTGGAAGGTCAATTTCACAGACACACAGTACACTAGTTATCTAAACCAGTGATTTTCAACCTTTTTTGAGCCGCGGCACACTTTTTATACTTAGAAAATCCTGGGGGACACCACCAACCAAAATAGCACAAAATGACACTAAAACAATCATATTATACATATAGTTAATAATATAGATTCTAAATTTATTTTACTCACTCAGTGTGAAACCTGGGCCTGTTTCGATAAACACAAAAGGGATATCCTGGCAGGAATGGTGGAAAGACGCACACGAAGCTCTTCCTCAACAGTTCTCAGTTTCTCCCTGTTTTTAGCTTTTATCGCAGTCAAGCTTGAGAAGCCCAGCTCACATAGATATGTGGTTGAAAATAGGAGCAATGTAAAAATAGCTTTGTTGGCCAGAATGGGGAACTCCTTGGCAACAGATAACCAAAAACTGTCCAAAGGAAGATCAGCAAACTTTAGCTTTAAACCGCGATCTTGCTTCAGTTCAACGAGTTCCTCTTGCTCCTTTAAAGTCATGTCCTTTCCAGCAACGGATAATGAGCTGTATGGGTCCCTAACCCAGTCAAGGCATTCTGTGAAGGCTGAAGAGAAATAGAACGATAACTTCTCCTCAAGAGTTTTCAAATGTCTGCCAATCGCTTCGCACATTGCAGCAGTATTGTCATCATGCAGTTTCTCGGTGAGTGGGAACATCTGAAGGTTGCCACTCTGCACATGTTGTTGCCAGAGCTGCACCTTTAAATGGAATCCGTTCATTTTATCAGTGCTTGTAAGCAGGTTTTCATTTCGACCTTGTATCCGTGTGTTTAGTTCATTCAGATATTGAAATATATCAGCCAGGTATGCCAGCTTTGCACACCACTCATCACTTGCAAGCAGCTTTGAATAATCGGACCTCTCGTTTGTAAGAAATATTTTAAGTTCCTCTCGCAACTCATACACACGGGCCAGCACTTTGCCGCGTGACAGCCACCTGACCTCCGTGTGGAGCAATAAGATTTTATGTTCTGCTCCCATTTCTGTACACAAAGACGCAAATAAGCGACATCTCAAAGGTCGCGTCTTCACAAAGTTCACTATGCGCACAACATCATCCAACACAGGAGCTAGATCTGCTGGTAAGGTCTTTGCAACGAGGGCCTCACGGTGCAAGAAACAGTGGGTAGCAAGAACATCTGGGTTTCTTTCTTTAACCCTACTTACAAAGCCTTTGATGCGCCCGACCATGGCTGCGGCTCCATCAGTGCAGACACCTGTGCAGTTTTCCCATGTAAGTGCACTTTTATCAAGATATTCCGATGTGACTTGGAATATTGCCTCTCCTGTTGATTTTTCTGTCAGTGCCTTGCAAAATAGGAAGTTTTCTCTAATGGCTTCACCATCCACAAAACGCACATTGGCCAACAACTGACAATGTCCACTGATATCCGTCGACTCATCAAGTTGCAAGGCAAATTTCTTACTGATGCGCACCTTTTCCAAAACAACTGTTTCAATGTCCGCAGACAAGTCATCAATCCGTCTGGCAATTGTGTTATCAGAGAGAGGCACTTTAGCTATCTCTTTAGCTGCTTCAGGGCCAAGCATCTCATTTACAATAGCTTTACAAGCTGGTAGTATTAATGTTTCTGCCACAGTGTGGGACTTTTTTGATTTAGCTATGAGTTCAGCGACAAGGTAGCTAGCTTTGAGGGCTCTCTCATTTACCTTTGTGCTTTTTCTCAAAAAAGTTGCCCCTTTCTCATTGTTTGTACGTAAGCGTACAAAATACTCCATCGGTTTATTTTGAACGGAAGGGTGTTTCGTTTGGAGATGGCGTTTAAGTTTGTTTGGCACCATAGCGCTATTGGAAAGTTTCTCACCACACACCAAGCACAGTGGTGTTGGTGCTGTCGCATCCCCAGTGGAAGTAAATCCAAATGAAAGATAGCTTTCACTGTATTGCCTTGAGCTCACCGTCTTGTCTTTTTTCTTTTGTCGAACTCTCATACTAGGGCCTTCATTTGGGTTAGAATTGTGTCCAGGGTCCTGTTCGGCATTTGCCCTTTCCATTCTCAAATACTTCTCCATCACTGCTGAGATAGTGTGCGCAGCCACACACTAAAATAGAAGAGTATTACATTATCTGCCACACTTAAAGGACCTCTGCTAGGCATATTTCATTCCTGAGGGCTTAAAAAGCAGCTCTCGTGGTGACAAGAAGCTGATTTAAACCCCCCAAGAGTGAACTTCGCGAGAGCTGTATGTGTGTGATAATAACTTATATTACTACAGCCTGCATTTCCTGCTTGAATTGACACTAGTGACGTAGCACTCAGCTTTCTCTATAAGTAGAATAGAGCCGGCTGCCAAGTGCTACGCCACTAGAGTCAATTCAAGCAGGACATGACTGCTGAAGAACGGTACTAATATCATTTATTATTCCATACATACAACTCTCACGGAGTTCACTCTTGGGGGTTTTAAATCAGCTTCTTACCACCACAAGAGCTACTTTTTTAGCCCTCAAGAGTGAAATATGCCTGGCAGAGGTCCTTTCAATAAATTATTTATTTTAAAAAAGTGAAATAAAAAAGGATAACCCCCTCATATATTCAATCCCATGTAACCTCATAAATACAGTCCCACGTATATGAGCACATGATTATCAGCATCATATACTGTGGTGATGTGCACTGTACAGCGCCACAGTATATGGTGCTGATTATTATGTGGCTCATATACTGCAATATAAAGGGGTACAATGAGAAGTACTATGGCCATGAGGCCAGAGTACAAGTGCCAGCTCATATACTCAGCATATAAGCTGGTACTTGTAGTACTCCAGCCTCATGACTATAGTATTTCTCATTTTACATTTCTCATTGTTATATGCAGTATACTGCTGGAGTACTAAAAGTACCAGCTCATATGCTGAGTATTCTGCCAACAGTTCATATACTCAGGCAAAAGCTCATATAGTCAGCATTATTGGCGGGCATTACCTTGGCGGCGGGCAAATGCGAGAGTCTCTCCGCTCTCAGGATGACGCGCCGGCCTCGGTGACGTCATTAAGTCGCGCGAGGTTCAAAGCTTGCGCATGTGTTATTGTACATGTCTCCTACATTGTAAGAAGGCGTGACTGCGCATCGAGCGCATTGCCGGGAAACAAAACACAGGGGGCACCATAGTTTGGGGAACTTTCCCCGCGGCACACCCGACCATGTGTCGCAGCACACTAGTGTGCCGCGGAACACTGGTTGAAAATCACTGATCTAAACTATCTGACGTAGAAGCAACCGTCTATCTATCTAGCTAAAATCTCTCAGTACACAGGAGCAGGGTCCAGCAGCAGCGTCTGTGACCAGTTACATGCATAAAATGGTGCTCAAAGAACATGGCCGCTCTTTATTAGAGATGAGCGTTGTTCTACTCGAACTGTTCGTCAATCTCAAATTCGAGCTGTTTTGGGCGGTGTTCGAGCCGTTCGGCAAACACGAACAATTTGAGAAAAATTCGGCTGTTCGAGGTTATGTTCGATAACTGTTCGTGCACCAAAATCATAACTGGATTTTTTCTCAGTAATGATGAAAATTAATGTTAATACGCAGTTTGAGTGTACAGCGGGGTGGGGGGAGGGGCAGGGGATGGATCTCTGCAGGAATAATGAAGATCTCCATTTTTTTTTTCTTTCCCGCATTTACAGTGGGGAGGTGCAATCTGTCAGCCTATCAGCAGCGCACACACGGAGCGAAGTGCTTTTTTTCACACAAGCAAGGGCATGTGTCATTGGCAGTGTATGTCACATGTCTTTGCCCTATAAGACCAAGCCATTTTCCCCGTCGCCACCATTTTCTCACTGCTGCAGCTGCGTGTTAGACGGCACCGCTGTTGCTGTGTGCGCTATACCTTGTTAATTTCAAGCCAATTTTCGCACAAATCTACAGATAGCTTGGGAGTAGGGAATAGTTGTGATTGCAGTCCTTTTAAGGACTAGGTTACAGCATTTCCTACGACTTTTATCAGGCAGGTCTGTGCTCTTAAATAGATAGATTGTGGGAGTAAAGACTAATTGTAATTGCAGTCCTTTTCAGGACTAGGTTACATCAGTTCCTATCAGTTTTTGCCAGGCAGGTCTGTGCCAGTGCTGTGCAAGTTTTTTTCACAGCATTTGGCTGAATCTAGCAAAGCTAATCCTTTTTGGCCTATTGCAGAGTGTGTTAGTCAGTGGAGTAGCCTATCTGTGTTGCAAGATATACCACCTGTGTATAGAATACCAATTTTTTTACTGCACCTAGTGAAGTAAAATCTTTTGGGCATAGCATCATTCTATTAGTCCATCTATACTGACCTCCATCAGGTTGCAAATTGAATATAATTTTTTTCTGCATCTAGCTCTGAAAAAATATTGGGCTTCTAGCTGTGTGTGGGACTTGTTCTATTAGTCCATCTATACTGACCTCCATCAGGTTGCAAACTGCATATATTTTTTTCTTCATCTACCTCTGAAAAAATATTGGGCTTCTAGCTGTGTGTGGGACTTGTTCTATTAATCCATCTATACAGACCTCCATCAGGTTGCAAACTGAATATATTTTTTTCTGCATCTACCTCTGAAAAAATATTGGGCTTCTAGCTGTGTGTGGGACTTGTTCTATTAATCCATCTATACAGACCTCCATCAGGTTGCAAACTGAATATATTTTTTTCTGCATCTACCTCTGAAAAAATATTGGGCTTCTAGCTGTGTGTGGGACTTGTTGTATTAGTCCATCTATACTGACCTCCATAAGGTTGCAAACTGAATATAATTTTTTTCTGCATCTACCTCTGACAAAATATTTGGCCTTCTAGCTGTGTGTGGGACTTGTTCTATTAGTCCATCTATACTGACCTCCATAAGGTTGCAAACTGAATATAATTTTTTTCTGCATCTACCTCTGAAAAAATATTTGGCCTTCTAGCTGTGTGTGGGACTTGTTCTATTAGTCCATCTATACTGACCTCCATAAGGTTGCAAACTGAATATAATTTTTTTCTGCATCTACCTCTGAAAAAATATTTGGCCTTCTAGCTGTGTGTGGGACTTGTTCTATTAGTCCATCTATACTGACCTCCATCAGGTTGCAAATTGAATATAATTTTTTTCTGCATCTAGCTCTGAAAAAATATTGGGCTTCTAGCTGTGTGTGGGACTTGTTGTACTAGTCCATCTATACTGACCTCCATCAGGTTGCAAACTGCATATATTTTTTTCTTCATCTACCTCTGAAAAAATATTGGGCTTCTAGCTGTGTGTGGGACTTGTTCTATTAATCCATCTATACAGACCTCCATCAGGTTGCAAACTGAATATATTTTTTTCTGCATCTACCTCTGAAAAAATATTGGGCTTCTAGCTGTGTGTGGGACTTGTTCTATTAATCCATCTATACAGACCTCCATCAGGTTGCAAACTGAATATATTTTTTTCTGCATCTACCTCTGAAAAAATATTGGGCTTCTAGCGGTGTGTGGGACTTGTTGTATTAGTCCATCTATACTGACCTCCATAAGGTTGCAAACTGAATATAATTTTTTTCTGCATCTACCTCTGAAAAAATATTTGGCCTTCTAGCAGTGTGTGGGACTTGTTCTATTAGTCCATCTATACTGATCTCCATAAGGTTGCAAACTGAATATAATTTTTTTCTGCATCTACCTCTGACAAAATATTTTGCCTTCTAGCTGTGTGTGGGACTTGTTCTATTAGTCCATCTATACTGACCTCCATAAGGTTGCAAACTGAATATAATTTTTTTCTGCATCTACCTCTGAAAAAATATTTGGCCTTCTAGCTGTCTGTGGGACTTGTTCTATTAGTCCATCTATACTGACCTCCATAAGGTTACAAACTGAATATAATTTTTTTCTGCATCTACCTCTGAAAAAATATTTGGCCTTCTAGCTGTGTGTGGGACTTGTTCTATTAGTCCATCTATACTGACCTCCATAAGGTTGCAAACTGAATATAATTTTTTTCTGCATCTACCTCTGAAAAAATATTTGGCCTTCTAGCTGTGTGTGGAACTTGTTCTATTAGTCCATCTATACTGACCTCCATAAGGTTGCAAACTGAATATAATTTTTTTCTGCATCTACCTCTGAAAAAATATTTGGCCTTCTAGCTGTGTGTGGGACTTGTTCTATTAGTCCATCTATACTGACCTCCATAAGGTTGCAAACTGAATATAATTTTTTTCTGCATCTACCTCTGAAAAAATATTGGGCTTCTAGCTGTGTGTGGGACTTGTTCTATTAATCCATCTATACAGACCTCCATCAGGTTGCAAACTGAATATATTTTTTTCTGCATCTACCTCTGAAAAAATATTGGGCTTCTAGCTGTGTGTGGAACTTGTTGTATTAGTCCATCTATACAGACCTCCATCAGGTTGCAAATTGAATATAATTTTTTTCTGCATCTAACCCAGCCAATAGTTTTGGCCTAATACCACAGTTTGGCCACTCAGCTCTGCTCGGTTCCCATCCATTGTTTTTTTGTGCAAACAACTCCAGAGTTGTGAATTAGTTAACCACCAAAATGAGTGGAAAAAGGCCTGCTGCTGGTGGAAAGGGGAATAGGCGTGTTGGGAAGGGGAAAAAAGGTTGTGTCCGTGGGGTAGGTGTTAAAGCAACAGTAACATCTGCAGAAGAAAGACCATCTTCCAGCCAAACTAAAATGTCTACTTCTTTTAGCGGACAATGTGATAAGATCCCTTTCTTACGGCCACGCCAATCGCTACAAATTCCAGATGAGGCACAAAAACAGCAGGTGCTTCAACGGATATCAAGTGCTCCTTTAAGTGGGCTCTCCTCCACATCAACTTCAACATCACAAATACTCCAGTCCTCAAAGGTGTCACCCAAATCGCACTTGCTTCCTCACAGCTCCCAAATCTCCAGCTGCCCGTCTGAGTATGAGGTAGAACAGATGGTTGAGTCTGCAGAGCTGTTTACTCATACTATAGCCTGGGAATCAGAGGTCGACTCCAGCGCTTCTGTGAATCCAGACGAGGAAATGATCTGCACTGATGCCCAGAATCTTTATGAGTCGGATCCAGGACCAGACGCAGAAGGTTCTGACCATAATGTAGACCCTCATTCCCAAACTGTAACTCCTGTTGGTGGAGACAATGAGGAAGACGATGATAAGACTCAAATACCTGATTGGAGCGATAACTTTAGTTTTTTGTCAGGGCAGGAACAGGTTGGCTCTGAGGACGACGGGTGTGATAACGCACAGGGTGATGATGATGAGGTTGGAGATCCCACTTACTGTCAACCCACAGTCAGCCAAGAGATGAGGTCAGCAGAGGAGGTGGAGGAAGATGCTAGTGACGACGAGGTCAGGTTGCGCCTTCCTGGACAGAGACGTAGTACTGGAAGCACGTCAACAACTGCATCCTCAAACACAACTCTGCCTCTCACCACAAGTCGTGGTGGCTCTTCAGGTCGCATGGGTGCTAAGCCTTGCATAGCCTGGGCATTTTTTCAGATCGATAAAGATGACCCAACTCGTGTTATCTGTAACATTTGTCAGCAAAAGCTAAGTAGAGGCCAAAAAATACATAGTTTGAGTACTTCATGCATGAACCGGCACATGGACATGAAGCATAAGTTGCAGTGGGAAGCTCAGTGTGCTAAAATGCGGCCTAGCCGGCCGGGCCAACCACCGTCTGCCATATCTTGTGCATCCGCGGCCTCTTCATCCTCTGTGACTGGGGGGACAGCAGTCACACCTGTTTTGGGGTGCAGACCTGCCACCTCTTTACCCGCAACAGCCAGCGTGATTGGCAGGTCATCATTTTCTTTGGAGGTGGTAACACCAGCTGGTGTTGAGCGCTGTCCGACATCGATAGCACCACCTTTGGATCAAGGCAACCTAACATGTTCGCCTGCATCTTCCTCACAGACCGGCAGTTTGCCGGGGACACCCTTATCAACCCCATCTAAGCACAATAGCCAGCCCTCGGTCCCTCAGATGTGGACAAGTAAAAGACCATTTCCTCCTAGCCATGAGAAAGCTAAGAGGTTGAATTTCACCATCTGCAAGCTCTTGGCTACAGAAATGCTGCCTTTCCGCCTGGTGGACACAGAGGATTTTCGAGACCTTATGTCCGTCGCAGTGCCCCAGTACCAGATGCCCAGTCAGCACTACTTCTCAAAGAAAGGTGTGCCTGCGCTCCACCAGCATGTCGCACACAACATCACCGCTTCTTTGAGAAACTCTGTGTGTGACAGGGTGCATTTCACCACAGACACTTGGACGAGTAGGCATGGACAGGGGCGTTACATGTCGCTGACTGGGCACTGGGTAACTATGGTGACAGCAGGACAAGGGGCTGCTGTCCAAGTCTTGCCGTCCCCACGAGTTGTGCGTCAATCCTCTTTATGTCGAAGTTCCTCCACTGCTTCTGCCTCCTCAACCTCCTCTCGGTCTTCCACCTGCACCCAAAGCCTGTCTGGTCATGCCACAAGCTTTCTAACTGCGCAGAAGGGATCCTGCACACCTCCTTACTATGCTGGCAGTAGGGCTCAACGTCATCAGGCGGTTTTTACATTGAAATGTCTGGGAAATGTGAGTCACACAGCTGAGGAGTTGTGGTCAGCTCTGGAGAACAAATTTCATGAATGGTTGTCTCCACTGGACTTGAAACCAGGGAAGGCCGTGTGCGACAATGCTGCAAACCTGGGTGCGGCCCTTCGCCGGGGCAATGTCACACACGTGCCTTGTATGGCTCACGTGTTGAACCTGGTTGTCCAGCAATCTTTAGCCCACTATCCCAGACTAGATGGCCTTCTGCAGAGGGCACAGTCGCTGTGTGCTCACTTCCGCCGTTCGCATCCCGCAGCTCAGCGACTTACATCTCTACAGAAGTCGTTGGGCCTGCCACTTCACCGGCTAAAATGCGATGTGCCTACCCGGTGGAATTCAACTCTGCACATGTTGCAGCGACTGTGGCAGCACCGACAAGCCCTGGTGCAATACGTTCTGACGTATAGCCTGGGCCAACGAGATTCAGAGGTGGGGCAAATCACGCTGGAGGAGTGGTCTCAGATCAGGGACCTATGCACCCTTCTGCACAGTTTTGAAATGGCGACGAAGATGTTTAGTGCTGACGATGCCATTATCAGCATGACTATTCCGGTGATTTACATGCTGGAGCACATGTTAAACAGAATTCAGAGTCAGGTGGTGGCACAAGAGGAGGTGGAGGAAGTAGAGGAGGAGGAGTTGTATGCGGAAGGGCTAACATCTGCAAGGTCCAGACGGTCGGCAGCACCAAGGCAGCAGGCATGTGAGGGTGGGGGAGATGGTTTTACCAGGGCGCATGGTAGCAGCCAAACTAGTGAGGAAGGTGCAGGAGCCCAGGAAGAAGTGGAGGACGAACTGATGGAAGACTCATCAGATGAGGGAGACCTTGATCACATTTCTGTTGTGCGAGGTTGGGGGGAGAGGACAGAGGAAGGAAGCATGATTGTTACCTCGCCACCAACACAACAGGGACTTGGTGCTCCTGGATGCGCAACACACATGAGTGCCTTCTTGCTGCACTACCTGCAACATGACCCTCGAATTGTGAGAATTAGAAATAATCCTGACTACTGGGTTGCCACACTGTTAGATCCCCGGTACAAAAGTAAATTTGCAGAAATTATTCCTGCCATAGAAAGGGATGCACGCATGCAGGAGTATCAGCAGAGACTGTTGCAGAATCTTACATGTGCTTTTCCACAAAATACCAGTGGTGCACGTAGTGAATCTCACAGTTCCAACTTGCCAACCGTGGGACCGTCAAGTGTTCAGCACTCAAACCGTAACAGAACCACAGTATCTGCTGGTAACATCAATTTTGCAGAATCATTTCACCACTTTTTTAGCCCATCCTTTGCAAGGCCACAGGAGACACATAGTCAACGCCTAGAGACGATGGTACAGGAGTATCTCCAAGTAAACATTGAAGCCACGACTGTGTCACTGGACCCTTGCTCTTTTTGGGCTTCCAATCTGGATAAATGGCTGGAGCTAGCCACTTACGCCTTGGAGATCTTGTCATGCCCCGCAGCCAGCGTTCTGTCTGAACGTGTGTTCAGCGCTGCTGGTGGTGTGCTGACAGATAAGCGCACGCGGCTCTCCACTGATAATGTAGACAGACTCACGTTCATAAAGATGAACAAATCATGGATCCGAAACGACTTTTCTACCCCTGTGTCATCCTGGGGAGAGTAAAAGCTTGATGATTGGTTAAAATCACCCTACCAACCGTTTTAAGCTTTCAAATTACTAATCATGTTTATCTGTATCTTGGCTGGAAAATAATTTGGGCTTTGTAGCAGTGTACAGCACTGATTCTATTAGGCCATCTATAATAAGCTCCACCAGATTTAAAATTACTAATCATGTTTATCTGTATCTTGACTGGAAAATAATTTGGGCTTTGTAGCAGTGTGCAGCACTGATCCTATTAGGCCATCTATACTAAAGCTTCACCAGATTTAAAATTAATAATAATTTTTAGCTGCATCTAGCCCGGAAAATAATTTTGGGGCTCCGAGATGCGCAAGACACATAAGTGCCTTCTTGCTGCACTACCTGCAGCATGACCCTCATATTGTCAGAATTCGAAGTAATCATGACTACTGGGTTGCCACACTCTTAGATCCCCCAAACTTTTCGATCAACCTTTTCATTTTAATAAAGACCAAAAAAATGGTCATTTTTGAAATTATAAGCATTAGCAGGTTGTTAGAAACTGAAATCAAACAGTTTTCAACTCAAAACTTTATTCTAGGTGATGTTCCATTTTCACATAGGACCCCTTGTTCGAAAGGAGCTTCTGAACTCTCTCGTCCATTGAATTTGTCAGGTTTTGGATGGTTTCTGCTTCAATTGTTTTGCATGAGGACAGAATACCCTCCCAGAGCTGTTGCTTAGATGTGAACTGCCTCCCGCCATCATAGACACTCCTTTTAATGATGCTCCAAAGGTTCTGAATGGGGTAGAGGTCAGGGGAGCATGGGGGTCACACCATAAGTTTGTCCCCTTTTATGCCCATATCAGCCAGAGATGCAGATGTTTTATGTGCAGCATGAGATGGTGCATTATCATGCAGAAAAATGATCTTGCTGTGAAATACACGGTTCTTCTTCTTGAACCATGGCAGGAAGTGCTGTTTGAGAAAATCCACATACATTATGGAGTTCATCTTTAGCGCCTTCAGGGATCCTAAAGGGGCCGACAATCTCTCTCCCCATGATTCCAGCCCAAAACATTACTCCACCTCCTCCTTGTTGGCGCTGTAGCCGTGTTTGCGTGGGGTGTCCATCAACCAGCCATCCTCCACTCCATCCATCTGGACCATCGAGCGCTGCACGGCACTCATCCGTGAACAAAAGTTTTGAAATCAGTCTTCATGTAATGTTTGGCCCACTGGAGCCGTTTCTGCTTGTGTGAAGTGGATAGAGGAGGTCGACAGGATGGCGTATGCACAGCTGCAAACCTCTGAAGGACCCTGCATCTTGTTGTTCGGGGGACGTTGGAGGCACAAGCAGCTTCAAAAACTTGTCTGCTGCTATGACAAGGCTTTTTTGCCGCTGCTCTTTCAACCTGACGTAATTGCCTGTAGGAAAGAGTCCTCAATTTGCCCTTATCAGCACGCACACGTGTGTACTGTGAATCAGCTACATACTTCTTGATTGCCAAGACACTTCATCCTGATCATCGCACAATGTTGATTGTAGTCATGCCTTGACCTAAACACTCCACAATTTGTTGCTTCTCAGCAGCCGACACATCCTTTTTCTTTCCCATTTTGGCAGAAAATGTAGGCTGCTTAATAATGTGAGACAGCCTTCTTAAGTAGTCTTGCCTTTCATTGGACACAGCTGCCAAACTAATTAGCACAGGTGTCTGCAATTGCTTACAGTGATATAAAGAGCCCTGACACACATCACCATCAATGAGTTTAACTGACAAACAAACAAATTCTTCCCTTATCACTCCTAAACACTTTTTGCATAATAATTTGGAACGCAGTGTACATGTGCTTTTCCACAAAACACCAGTGGTTCACGTAGTGAATCTTACAGTTCTAACTTGCCAACCGTGGTCTGTATGGAGTTGTTCAATAAAGGGCCCAAAATTAAGATAACATAGATGGGAGAGGTCTCTATGAATAGGAATTCCTAAGTATTTGATACCCTGTGAGGGCCAGGCAAAGGGAAAGTTGGACTGGATGGAATCCTATATGGATTTGGGGAGGGAGACATCGAGGGCCTCAGACTTCGCTGCATTGATTTTAAAATTTGACCATGTAACAAAGTGATCTATTTCAGCCATAACAGCATGGATGGATATATGTGATTGAGTGATATATACTAGGACATCATCAGCAAATAGAGAGCACTTGTACTCGGTGCCTTCCACCTCAATCCACCTAATATTGGGGTTATGGCGAATTGATGAGAGCAGGTGCTCCGTCACTAGGATGTATAAGAGAGGGGACAGAGGACATCCCTGCCTTGTCCCATTGGTGATTGTGAAAGGTGATGAAAATGTTCTGACGCACCCCCTGGGCCTTGGGACACCCGGAGCCGGACCCTTTTTGGTGGATGCTGGTGGTTGTAGTCTTCGTGGCGGCGACCCGGTTCCGTGGCTCAGGGTGGTCAAACCAGTGGCGGAACTATTTATGTGGTTTTGATGTTTAAATGTCCGACTACGCCACCCGTGGATTGCGGTCAGAGTGAACCGCCGCTACAGGGCAGACCGCTGAGGCTGGTGTTGTGGGTGCAGCAGAGCGTAGCATAACTCCCCACGGGAGGAGTATAGCCTCAGGGCAGTGTATGCGGAGGATGGGGGTGATGGTGCAGGGCAGCAGCAGTAACGACACGGAGTCAGTGATGCAGTCCAGGGCCTTTACTCACAGTTCTTATTATCCAGACCACGTCTGCAGGTAACGGCTGCCCACGTCGTACTGTGCTCACCAGGTGAGGGGCTCAGACAACTCCCAGATAACTTTGGAGCGCTTCACAGGACCCCCTTTGTGTGTCCTTTGTCTGGCCTTTCTTACCAACACTTCTGTCCGGCTGCCTCGGGCCTCCTCTTGGTAAACTTGGCGCCAGTTTCCCTGACCCTATGTGGTGCCTTCCTAGCGGGTGTAGCGAGGGGCTGCGCCACATAAAATGTCAGAGCCTCCGGTTTCTAGCTGAGGGTCGTTTCCTGCCTCCACTAGTTCGGGGACCGGTCTCCCCCTTTGGCCTGACCCCTCCACGCAGGTGGATTCGGGCGTGCGGTGGCGACTCGCCCGTCCGCACCCCTGGGATCCCTTCATTCCTCGTTCCTGGAGCCTTCTCCGCTCCTCTTCCTTCCTTCTCCCTCTTGCAGGCCTGGGCCTTTGTTACTAGGCCCGCCTCCGGAGCAGAGCTCATGCAGAGCCCCTGCTCCCTGCCACTTCTGCTCAGACTTCTCTGCACTGAACTAAGATGGTGCCCACCTTTTATACTCCCTTCTCAATGCACCCAGGAACTGCTTCCTCCCTGCTCCTGCACTACAGGGTTCCCCTTCCTCAGTGTTCCCTCCCCCCACTCCAGCCAGGGACAGGGACTGTCGTGCCCATCTCAGGGGCATATTGGTCGCCCTGCCCCACGGCAATGTGGTGTAATGCATGCAGGTGTAGGGTCCTGATCCACACTCCATCCTTACCTGAGAGTGAGATATCACACCTCTGGGTGAGGTGCAATACGTCTGTAGCAACCGAGCCCTCAGGGTGCTACAGTTCCATTTATCTTCAGCCTAGGTGACGTATTGTGATACAGGGCCGTGATTTTGGCTATAAAAGGGTCCCCTAGACCCCTACCCCAAGCTTTTTAAGAGAATCATATATGGCGTGCCAGGAGACTCTATGGAATGCTTTCTCAGCATCCAACGAGAGTATCTACTTACAAATTTTTAACTGCATCTAGCCCAGGAAATACTTTGTGCCTAGTAGCAGTGTTTGCTAGTCAGCGGATTATCCCGGCTGTTAAGCAAGCTGCACCACCTGTAGTTTGGACACTTAATTTTTTCAAAGGAAATGCTTCGGGACCACGGGATACTCAGTGAAAAGCATCAGGAGGCACCCCAAGGCATAGGGGCTGGGACTGGCAGTAGGATGCCTTGCGGTGGACAGCCGAGCTCGATCCTTATAAAAGCTTTTTAACTGCAGCAGCTTTAGTGGACGCTACTGGAGCTGGAATAACGCGGCTGCTGGCATGAGACTTGCCCTCCAATAGATCCTTGTAAATGGATTTAAAGTGTATTCATTCAAATTAGAGAGACAATTTAAATTAAAAAACTTAGAGCTGCCTCCACCACAGGGGGGCTCGCTCGACCCACCAGCGGACAGGCACCAGTATTGGGAGAGGGGGGCTGGCCATCAGGGTTCACCGCGGCTCTGGCACAAACCCGGCGACACGGAGGTGGCACGGGCAGGAGCGAACTGAACGTGTCGGCTTCTCACTTTTTGGATTTTAGAAGGGCATGACATGCCTATATCTGTGTCTCCCCCTCCTTTTACTCCTCCACCTCTTTTCTTTTCTCATGACTATATGTACTTGTCACTTTTCCATGTGTTAGTTGTGTCTTCTGAGCAGTTTGTCAGCTTTTGGACACCTTTGAAGGTGTTTTCTATGTGTTTTTGTTTGCCTGCCATTGGTTTTAACGGTGTTCGAAGGTGTTCGACGAACAGTTCGACGAACAGTTCGGCGAACACACGGGTGTCGACGAACCGAACCGAACTCGAACACTACGGGGGTGGCTCAACACTACTCTTTATATAGAGAGGACATGTGATTTCAGCAGTCAATGGCACAAGCCCTTGTGTCTTGACAGTGTGGATGATTCCTGCTCTCTGATAGGCTAGCCGCGATTTGCACACATAAAGTTAGAGAGAAAAAAAATTAGAAGCATGGCGCTGCTCTCAGCTCGCGTCTGCTCTGCCCCCCGCCCCTCCCTTCATAAAACACGTCCCCCTGCTCATCATGCACAAACAATATGCTAGGCAAAGTGTTAAAAACACTTAAGTTGCACAGCAATAATTTTCCCTCACTTTTTCACCGAATGTTACCGAATTTTGCCGATTTTAAGAAAAATGTGGCACCGGATTTTACCTTCCTTATATATCCTTGTAAGTGTATACTGGACACTAATCCGTGAGCCTGGGATTCCTGTGAGCATCAAGGGATATGAGCTAATTATCTTTTTTTAGTCTTTATCACGAATTGGAATGTGCCATATTCGTGTCAAATTAAAAATTTGAGATCGGATTTCGAACATATTCGCTCATCACAAATTATGGTTAGAGATGAGCAAACTTGTTCGGAAAATGTTCGCCAATCTCAAAGTCGGCACGAACATTGCACATTCCGATTCGTGTTCGGACTTTGGCTAGAGATAGTGTATGGTGAGCGGATAGTGCTGTATGATGAGCAGGGGGAAGTGTTTGATGAGGGGAGGGGGTGGGAGAGGTCAGAAGAGTGGCAGACTGTTATTATTTTATTTATTTTTTTAACTCAATGTGTGGAGATTCTGGCAGCCAATCAGGGCACAGAAACCATCCACAACATCCAGACGCAAGAGCTTGTGTCACTGGCTGCCGAAGTGACATGTCCATCCATATAAAAAGCAGACATGTGGCTTCGGTGCCATTTTATCAGTTTAACAGCATAGCGAGGCTGCTGCTGCAAGTAGTCAGATAGTTAGCTAGGCGGTTTATTGTCAGTTAGTTCACATAGATAGGATCCTATGTCAAATCAATCTTCCAGCATCTAAATCCTTTGTGCTAATTATGTGGTCCAGCCAGCAGTCGAAATTTCAGCATCTAAATTCTTTGTGCTAATTGTGTGGTCTAGCCAGCAGTCCAAATTTCAGCATCTAAATCCTTTGTGCTAATTGTGTAGTCCACCAGACACCAGTCCAAATTTCAGCATCAAAATCCTTTGTGCTAATTGTGTGGTCCAGCCAGCAGTCTACATTTCAGCATCTAAATCCTTTGTGCTAATTGTGAGGTCCAGACACTTGTCCACATTTCAGCATCAAAAACCTTTGTGCTAATTGTGAGGTCCAACCAGCAGTCTAAATTTCAGCATCTAAATCCTTTGTGCCAATTGTGTGGTCCAGAAACCAGTCCACATTACAGCATCTAAATCATTTGAGCTAATTGTGTGGTCCAGCCAGCAGTCCAAATTTCAGCATCTAAATCCTTTGTGCTAATTGTGTGGCCTAGACACCAGTCCACATTTTAGCATCTAAATCCTTTTTTGCTAATTGTGTGGTCCAGCCAGCAAACCAAATTTTAGCATCTAAATCCTTTGTGCTAATTGTGTGGTCCAGCTGTCAGTCCAAATTTTAGCATCTAAATCCTTTGTGCTAATTGTGTGGTATAGCCAGCAGTCCAAATTTCAGCATCTAAATCCTTTTTGCTAATTGTGTGGTCTAGCCAGCAGTCCAAATTTCAGCATCTCAATCCTCTGTGCTAATTGTGTGGTTCAGACACCAGTCCACATTTCAGCATCTAAATCCTTTGTGATAATTGTGTGGTCAAGCCAGCAGTCCAAATTAAATATTATATTTGTCCCTGCATCTAGGTTCCATTTATATATGATCTCTTTGCCTTATGCCTTTTTCCATAGTGTTTTTATTCCTAGCTCTAAGGCACATGTTCTGCTCTTTTACATGCATTTATGTATCCAATAGATACAGCCTATACGCATCTATTATGTCTTATCTACCAGGGGAGGAGTCCTGAGGAGATAATTTGCATATTCCCACTGCATTTTGGGGTAAGTGAAGAGTCTCCGCGAGCTCAAAGAACACTGGATTTTGGCTGTTGGAGCTGAAAAGAGGACATCGGTAAACCGCGCGCCTACCGGCGCGCGCATTTTGAAACTTTTTTTTTAAGCTTTTTTCACTGTTTTCAGAACATTAACAATAAGAACATGGAAGAGTCCAGGAGCCATTTGGTGAGCTGCATATCCTGCTACATGTTCACAGACTTGCCAGTTGAAAAGCCAAACTTCACATGCCAGAAATGCAAGCTTGTGTCCCTGTTGGAGGAAAAGTTGCGAAATCTAGAAGAGAGGTTAACTACCTTGAAAATCATTAAGGAAGGTGAAGAGTTCTTAGACAGAGCAGAATTATCTCTTCATGATTCAGAAAGAGAAGAAATTCGAACTGCACCTGACGAAACAGAGGAATGGAAGCATGTGACCCAGAGAAGCAGGAGGATCGAGAGGCAGTCAGCACCCATACTGCTCAGGAACCAGTACCAGGCTCTCACGCAGGAGAACCATGAAGAAATACAGCAAAATAAGACTTTGCCAGCAATGAATAACCTTGTAAGCCCTCAGAATCCTCCTGGATGGAGAAAGAAGAATGTTGTGAAGAAAAAACGGAGAGTGGTGGTCATGGGGGATTCCCTGTTAAGAGGAACAGAGGCTGCTATCTGCAGACCAGACATAACCTCAAGAGAAATGTGCTGTCTTCCAGGAGCAAAAATTAAAGATGTGTCTGACAGGATATCAAGACTCTTCAGACCTACAGATCACTACCCATTCCTGCTAATACATGTGGGGACAAATGACACCGCAAGAAAGGACCTGGAAACCATCTGCAGTGACTTTGAAGACTTAGGCAAGAAAGTGAAAGAATTGGGAGCGCAGGTGGTCTTCTCATCCATCCTCCCAGTGGATGGCCATGGAACAATGAGGTGGAATAAGATTCTACAGGTGAACAACTGGCTACGTCGATGGTGCCGTCAACAAGGATTTGGATTTCTGGATCACGGAATGAATTACCTATACGATGGACTACTTGCTAGAGATGGGGCGCACCTTACGAAGACTGGAAAACATGTATTTGGAAGTCGCCTTGCTACACTCATCAGAAGAGCTTTAAACTAGAACAATGTGGGAAGGGAAGCAAAAGGCCAGAAAAAGCAATACAGCTGACAAATACTATTGAGATCTCTGCTACTGGAAGTGGAAAGGAAGAACAAAGACAAAACAATTTAAATAATAAAAATATGGGAGGAAGAGAAACCAATCACAAACTAAAATGTTTTTATACAAATGCACAAAGCATGGGCAGCAAACAAGGAGAATTGGAACTACTAATGCAGGAAAAGGAATATGATGTCATTGGAATCACTGAAACTTGGTGGGACGATACACATGATTGGAATACAAGGCTAAAAGGATACAACTTATTTGCAAGAAACAGACTTGATAAACGAGGAGGAGGTGTTGCATTGTATGTTAGAAAAGCATATATCTGCACAGAGATTGAAGCTTCAGAGACTGGGAGTTCTGTGGAAACTGTTTGGGTAAGAATACAAGGAGAGAACAACGGAAAGGACACCATTGTAGGCATTTACTACAGGCCACCTGGGCAATCTGAAGATATGGATGAACTCTTTATGTATCAAATGACCAAGTTCTCCAAAAAATACGACGTAGTGGTCATGGGAGATTTCAACTATCCAGACATTTGTTGGGAATCTCTCTCAAGTAAAACTAACAGGTCAAGCAAATTCTTATCCTCTCTTGCTGACAACTTTATCTTCCAAAAGGTAGGGGAGAAAACAAGGGGATCTGCTACTTTGGATCTAATCCTTATAAACAGGGAGGAAATGGTTGAGGAGGTAAAGGTGGCTGGGACCCTAGGAGGCAGCGATCATGCTATTATAGAATTTTGGATAACTAGAGGAGGAAGACATGTGAAGACTCAAACTTCAAGGTTAGATTTTAGAAAGGCAGATTTTAAGAGACTCAGAAAGAGAATAGGAGGGATCCAATGGCTGGATGTCCTTAAGGACAAAAATGTCCAGGAAGGATGGGAAATTTTTAAAAATGAGATTCTCAAAGCACAATCGTTAACAATCCCGAAAAGTAGGAAGAATGGGAAGCATTTAAGGAAACCAGGATGGATGAACACAGAACTTAAACACATGCTAAAAAGAAAGAAAGAAATGTTTATTAAATGGAAAGAGGGAGGCATATCTAAAGAAGATTATAATGCAGTCTGCAGATCCTGCAGGGCACGTATCAGGTTAGCTAAAGCTGACAATGAATTAAGGCTTGCAAGAGATGTCAAAAGCAATAAAAAAGGATTTTGGGGGTATGTTAAAAGTAAAAGAAAAGTCAAAGATGCTATAGGATTTTTACAGGATGAAAATGGAGAAATGGTAAGAGAGGATGCTGAGAAGGCCGAACTTTTTAATTCCTATTTTGCATCTGTTTTCTCTCAGAAAGAAAATGTAACATCAACTGATCTTCACCCTTTTAAAGGAATAGAGGAATCCAAGTTATCTGTAAACAGAAAGATTGTGAGGGAATATTTAGCTAACATAAATGAGTTCAAGTTTCCAGGTCCAGATGAATTACACCCCAGAGTACTGAAGGAGATCGTAGAAGAAATTTTAGAACCACTCTCCATAATCTTTGAAAATTCTTGGAGAACAGGAGAAGTCCCAGAAGACTGGAGAAGAGCAAATGTTGTTCCTATCTTCAAAAAGGGGAAGAAGGTGGACCCAGGGAACTATAGGCCGGTGAGTCTGACTTCTATACCAGGAAAGATCTTTGAACAAATTATTAAACAACATGTATGTAAGTACATGGATAAGAATGAAGTGATTAACCAGAGTCAGCATGGGTTTGTAACTAACAAGTCATGTCAGACTAACTTAATTTCCTTCTATGACAGAATCACTGACTGGGTGGATCAGGGAAATGCTGTAGATATAGTATATCTTGACTTCAGCAAAGCATTTGACAAAGTATCTCACACCATCCTTATTGAAAAAATGACCAAGTATGCAATGGACCAGGCAACTGTTAGGTGGATTCATAACTGGCTTAGTGATCGGACTCAAAGGGTGGTTGTAAATGGCTTCACATCCAGCTGGATGAATGTCTCAAGTGGGGTATCACAGGGCTCCGTCCTGGGACCTGTATTGTTCAACATCTTTATCAATGATTTAGATGAAGGAATTGAGGGTAAACTGATTAAATTTGCTGATGACACAAAGCTAGGAGGGATAGCTAACACTAGAGAAGAGAGAGAGAGGATTCAAAAAGACCTAAATAAACTGGAGCAGTGGGCAGCAACCAACAGAATGGTTTTTAACAGGGAAAAATGCAAAGTACTACATCTGGGCAATAAAAATGAAAAAAGCATATACAGAATGGGAGGAATAGAGCTAAGCAACAGTACATGTGAAAAAGACTTAGGTATACTAATAGATCATAGACTGAACATGAGTCAACAGTGTGATGCAGCAGCAAAAAAGGCAAATACAATTCTGGGATGTATTAACAGAAGCATACAGTCTAGATCACGTGAAGTCATTATCGGTCTTTACTCCTCTTTGGTCAGACCTCATCTGGAATACTGTGTACAGTTTTGGGCACCACATTTTAAAAAAGACATAGACAAACTGGAGCAAGTTCAGAGAAGAGCGACCAGAATGGTGACTGGTCTGCAAACCATGTCCTATGAGGAACGGTTGCAGGATTTGGGAATGTTTAGCTTGCAAAAAAGAAGACTGAGAGGAGACTTAATAGCTGTCTACAAATATGTCAAGGGCTGTCACATTGTAGAAGGATCATCTTTATTCTCATTTGCACAAGGAAAGACTAGAAGCAATGGGATGAAACTAAATGGGAGGAGACACAGATTAGATATTAGAAAAACTTTTTGACAGTTAGGGTGATTAATGAGTGGAACAGGCTGCCACGAGAGGTGGTGAGTTCCCCTTCAATGGACGTCTTCAAACAGAGGCTGGACAGACATCTGTCTGAGATGATCTAGTGAATCCTGCTTTGAGCAGGGGGTTGGACCAGATGACCCAGGAGGTCCCTTCCAACTCTACCATTCTATGATTCTATGATTCTATGATCTTAGACTTAATTTGGTATAATTGGCGGTCTTTTCCTTTTTATCAACTACTGACTTATAGTGCCTTTTTGGAATGGGTGTGTCAAAATTAACCATATGTGGTCCACACCCTGACCATTATAGTAACACCTCTTATAAAAGCTGGTCAGAACTAAGTAGCACTTATAACAAAATACCTGAGGAAGACCTTTTTTTTCATCGAAACGCGTTGTATGTACATTTTTGGAGAAATAATAAAGATCCATATAGGATAATACTATAGCTTGTACTTAGAAGTTATTTGGGAGCGCAAATAGCCTGGAGGAAATATTTTTTGGATAGTTTATCAAATGTGTACTTTGTCTATAAATTAGCATTTGTCATTACTTCACATAGAGACATCATAGGTTCTATAATTTCATTTATGTACACTGTAATTGGTACTTGATTTGTTTCGTGGTGTACCTTGGAGTGGACATTAAAGAAGGGGTGTTGGTTCTAACATGGACACATCCAGTGGACTATTTTAGCTTTCTTACTTTTTAATAGTTTTTATCATTACTTGTCATCATTGTGTGTTCATAATTTTTTTTTAAAAAGTATTTTTTTATATAGTGGTGATCCTGACTCAATTGCACACTTGTTCTTTTCCATTATATAGAGTACTAGCTATTGAGCCCGTTCTTCACCCGGGTGGTGAGCATTTTTATTGGTATATGGTCTCTCATGCTGGTATGTGCTGCCCCCCTTCAGGTATTTGCACTGCCCGATCCTGTCTCCACCATCCTATCCTGGTATGCATGGCACCCTTCACCCCCAATCCTGGTATGCATGGCACCCCTCATCCCAAATCCTGGAATGCGTGGCACCCCTCATCCCCAATCCTGGTATGCGTGGCACCCCTAATCCCCAATCCTGATATGCGTGGCGCCCCTCATCCCCAATCCTGGTATGCATGGCACCCCTCCTCCCAAATCCTGACATGCGTGGCACCCTTCATCCCAAATCGTGGAATATGTGGCACCCTTCATCCCCAATCCTGGTATGCGTGGCACCCCTCGTCCCCAATCCTGGTATGCGTGGCACCCCTCACCCCCAATCCCGGTATGCATGGCACCCCTCACCCCCAATCCCGGTATGCATGGCACCCCTCACCCCCAATCCTGGTATGCATGGCACCCCTCACCCCCATCCTGGTATGCATGGCACCCCTCATACTTATCCTGGTATGCATGGTGCCCCACATTCCTATCCTGGTATGTATGGTACCCCTCATCCCCCAATCCTGGTATGCATGGTCCCCTCACCCCCCAATCCTGGTATGTGTGGTACCCCTCACCCCCCAATCCTGCTATGTGTGGTACCCCTCACCCCCCAATACTGGTATGTGTGGTACCCCTCACCCCCCAATCCTGGTATGCATGGTACCCCTCACCCACCAATCCTGGTATGCATGGCCCCCTCACCCCCCCAATCCTTGTATGCATGGCCCCCTCACCCCCCCAATCCTGGTATGCACTGCAAATGTGTCTTCAGCAAAATGGCGCCGGATAGCGCTATGCACATGTGCTGATCTGACACCTCACTCCTGCCCCGGTCTCTGGCGAAGAGAGGCGCCACGGCAACGCTCCTCCCGGTCAGGTAAGTATGTAAGTATGGCGCCGGAGATCGCGGTATGCATTCAGTGTCTCCACATACCGTGATCTCCGGCGCCATACACACTCCTCTTACCTGTAACGGCTGGATGCCTGCTTGTGTCTGGAGCCAGACTGCGTGTCACGCATGTGCAGTCTATAAAGGCTTCAGACAGAGACACGCATCCCCGGTTATATTATAGATGTTAAGGAACGCAACTCTGCTGCCTCCAATCGTCAGGACAATTACGCAATTGGCTGACGCGTGATGGACAAGGCTGAGGCTGCTTCCACTACTAGGCTGATTATTGGGGAACTAACAGTGAGCGTATGGTATATACACCGCCAGCTCCGCAATAACAAAAGAACTACTAGCTGCCACCAACAATCGTTTATACAGACCGATTGGACACCAGGTAGCGAATGGCTGTAAGGGTACAGTTTACAGAGCTAGAGGAACAGAGCTATTCAATTTTATACATTTAATCCAGAAAGAAATCAGTGTTTATAAAAAAAAATATACAAGATGATACAAAAAAAATGGGAACAAACAATACAAGATATACAATTATATGAAATAAAAAGGAATAATGGAAGAAAACTACTAAACCTGGTCACGGAAATACCTCAGAGCTTAGTGGAGGGAAGCACTCCGATTGGGAAAATTGATAGAACCCAAAGCGAACTATGTCTCCCAAGGACTGACAAATAACCCAGACCCAAATACTGCTTTTTATTAGCTCAAAGATATGTTCACACACCACCCATCGATGAGCTCATGTGGGAGCGGATTGTGGGATGGTCTGGGTCTGTTAGAATTTTATGAGATCCCCAACTTAGGTGATATCTTCACCTCTGAAGGTTCCAGGCAGTAGATATTGACATCATATTTCTTATCATGATTTTACCGTTACATAGAGATCAAACATGGCCTGGTTCACATCATCTATCAGACTGTTATTAAGTTGGAGGGGCTCTAGTGACCTAAAAGGTGATGTAATTGAATGCGTTCTGTTCGTCCCTTTGCTATGATGCCGAAAATCTATATCCCATAAATATCGGATTGATACAAAACTCCAATATTCATCTGCACAAAGGAGGCACAAAGCCTGGACCAGTCTCAGAAAAATCCTTTGAATCCAGGATGCTTCTTTCTTGGAACAAAGGCAGCCTCTGCATTTCTCTTCCCCTGTGAAAACAGATCTCAAAGTTTACTGTCTTTTCCCCAGAAGATATCCTTGCTTTAATCACCTGGACACTGCTTCAAAGGGAGGTTGAAGCTCTTAATATGTTTCTAATTTCCTCATTTCCCTTGTTATAATTAATTTCTTTCTCCCTTCCTCAAATTTTCAATGTGAGGCCTGCTTCAAAAGGAGTTTGAAGTGTCAGCTCTTTCTCCCTTCTGGAAAGTCCTTGTGGATTTTAATTTTTCTCTAAAACATCTAGTAATCGCAACAGGTGTTATCCCAGATGTTGGCATTCGAATGCCGGAAAGTTTGTATTTCCCTGGTCCGGCTGCTATGGAGCATTGAAGTTGACCAGGGAGCATTATGGGAGATGTAGATTTGCAAGAGTTGGACTTCTGAGAAACAATGCATTAAAGTATGCTATATTTCCTCTGTAGAAGAATATGCCCTTATAGGGCTTATAGACAGGTCATGAAGAGACAAGCTGTACTGCCAGTTCACTGAGGGATCAGATTACAGATTGAAGTCTATGAAATGGAAATGGGTAGGAGGAGGGAAAAGCACAAAAAGAAAGGCACAGACACACACAGAAATGGGCTGATTTCCAGTAAGTGTTGTATCCCATCCCACAGCTAGATTCACAGGTACACTGCTCAGTATTGCTGTATAATGTCCTCCAAACTGCTTCCTCAGCTTGACCATTCCACAGTAGAGTGAAGTCAGAGAGAAAAGCACAGAGAGAGGAACAGACAAACACAGAAATATGCTGCTGCTTTCTAGCAATTGTCCTATCCCATCCCAGAGCTAGATAAATTCACAGGTACACAGCATATTACTGCTGTAAAATGTCCTCTAAACTTCTTCACCAGCTTCGCTATTCCACAATTGAGTATAGTCAGAAAGAAAAGGACAGAGAGTGAGGCACAGTGGGCTGATTTCCAGTAAATGTTGTATCCCATCCCACAGCTAGATTCACAGGTACACTGCTCAGTATTGCTGTATAGTGTCCTCCAAACTGCTTCCTCAGCTTGACCATTCCACAGTAGAGTGAAGTCAGAGAGAAAAGCACAGAGAGAGGAACAGACAAACACAGAAATGTGTTGCTGTTTTCTAGTAAGTGTCCTATCCCAACCCAGAGCTAGATTCGCATGTACACAGCTCAGTACTGCTGTAAAATATCCTCTAAACTGCTTCCCCAGCTTCACATTTTCACAGTGGAGCAGAGAGAATTACAGGTTTAAGTTCCACTTCATCATTCTGGATTTTATTTCTGAGATTTGGAGATTTATAGGCTCCTTTTAAAAGTGAACTTGTGACCCACCTGAGTGTTATTACTAAAGACATAGGACCGAGGTGACAAGTTCACTCAAAGACTCTTTTGAGAGCCTCGAGGTTAAAGTTACGACTAGTGTTGAGCATTCCGATACTGAAATATCGGGTATCGGCCGATATTCGCAGTATCGGAATTCCGATACTTAATTCCGATACTTTTACAATATCGAATACCGGAATCGGAAGTTCCCATAATGCCTGCGCTCTGCAGTGTCTCTGAAGGATGACAAGCTGGATGGCAGCGCTCAGCTGAGATCCAGCCTGTCATCAGAATGCCATCCCAGCGTGGGAGAATTCTCCTGATTGTTTAAAAGCCGGCGGGCGGTAAAAAGCCGCCGGCTTTTAAACAATCACACAACCCCATACTGCTTCCCCGCAGCCTCCCACCCCGATCCTCCGCTCCCCTTGCCACCTCCCATCCCGATCGTAAGTTAGGACCGGGCGGGGAGCGCAGCACCAAGGAGCGGGGAGCGAAGGACCCGGGCGGGGAAGCCGGCAGTGAAAAGACTTCACCGCCGGCTTTCCCGTTCTGTGCTGCGCTTTCCCGCCGGTTATTTCAAATGAACAGCTGCGGTATCAGGTGATGCTGATCAGCTGTTCATTTGAAGTCGCCGCGGTGCCCTCAGAGGGTTCATGTGAGTTCATGCTTGACTGCATTGCATGAACTCACATGAACTTTCCCACGGTCTCACAGGTCAGCCTCACCTCCCAGACCCGTCATGATTGGTGTGTGTGGGTGTCTGTGCGATGTCTGTGGGTGTGTGGGTGTCTGTTCGATGTGTGCGGGTGTGCGCGGTGTCTGTGAGATGTCTGCGGGTGTGTGCGATGTCTGCGAGTGTGTGCGGTGTCTGTGCGATGTCTGCGGGTGTGTGCGGTGTCTGTGCGATGTGTGTGGGTGTGCGCGGTGCCTGTGCGATGTCTGCGGGTGTGCACGGTGTCTGTGTGATGTGTGCGGGTGTGTGCGTGCAGGCAGACATAGGCCAATGTGACACTACTACTCCCATCGGCCTATGTCTGTCCCTCGTCCACTCGTGCCAGCAGGATCAGCTCGATGGGAGCAGTAGTTCCCATCAGCCTGATCCTGCTATATAAATTGCCCTACTGTGTCCCCAATAAATGTTAAATACATGTCATTGGTGGCCAGTGGTTACCTACAATAAATTAGTTCATACATTACCTGTCCCCGCTGATCGCCACCTAAAATAAAGTAAAAAATAAAAAACTACACCTATACTCACCTAGACACCTAATTCCCCGAAGCCATCGATCTCCTGTAATAAAATATAAAATAATAAACCACAACCTTATCCTTATCCCTCCGTAGTAGTCCACGAGTGTCCCACGAAGATCTCCAGTTCAGAGCAGCCACATAGAATGTGACCGCTCTGAACCGCTGCCGCCGCTAGAATGACGGGGCCGTAAAGCAGCCCAGTCATTGCATAAGCGGGTTCACCGGAGTTCAGGCAGCGCTGCTCTGGTCAGCTCCTTTACGGCCCTGCTGTATCGTGAGAAATTCCCACGGTACGGCAGTGCCGTAAAGGAGGTCTCCGGAGCTGCGCTGACTGAATGCACTCCGGTGACCTCAGTCAGTGGCTCCCGCTGCTGGGAGCGGACGTGTTCCCGGCAGCGTGAGCTTACAGCAGCCATGCACAGCTGTCACCATCTCCAGATGTAAAGAGAGGAGAGAACAAGGCGCAATGGGTGACTCAGTATTGCAATTTGTAGAGGGGTGTGGGGATGGCTACTAACCTTATGAAGTTGTGCACCTCTGCACAACCCCAGTGTAAAGCTCCACAAGCTCCGCTCTGCTAGTGGCTGTCATCTATTTCCAGCGGCGTTCACAGATCCTGATCTCTTGGTGGTGTATCACGTGGTCAGGTTAGTAGCATGTAATGCCGAGATAGACGCCCAGCTTCACCAACACCCCAGGCAGCGCTCCGGAGGGGTTAAGGCAGCGCAGCTTGGAAAACCAGGGTAGTAATTTTAATTAAATTGCTCCCACAGGTGAAAAAACAATAGATTAAAGGCAGCTCTACCGCACCCAAACAGGGGGAAAAGGACAATCAGTGAATATGAATAGCGGTACCAGAGCGCCAATAACAGGGCAAAAATATTAAAAGGACTGATTTATTAATACACACACTTACATTTATAACATCCATTATTGCTAATAGGAGCTGGATGGTTCGGTCTTCTACCAATTGTTGTATTGCTAGGGGCTATATAGTTTCCTAGATTTTTACTCCTCCGATATATGACATGAGGAAATTCCGGTAAATGACTAATTAATATTGGATCATTCCTTAAAATGAACCAGTATTTTTTTAATAAACTGGATAACACTTGCGTAGGTTTACCATAAGTAGTAATCAGATTTAAACCGAAATCGTTGTTTGGCTCTTGGCTGGTATTCTTGGATTTGTTGATACACAGGTTCTGTGATAGTGATCTAGTTTTGGAGAAAGCATCCTCTAATAATTTCCGGGGGTATCCCTTAGCTCTAAAACGTTTTTGTAAAACCTTAGATTCCAGAAAAAAATCCGAATCATGTGTACAATTTTTTCTGACACGCCAATATTGACCATATGGAATATTTCTAATCCAGCTGGGTAGATGGCCACTGTCAAATTCAAGATAGCTATTTACATCCACTTCCTTAAAGTGGGTAGATGTGGATATTTTACCCGAATTGTCTATATTTATCTGAAGGTCAAGATATTGAATATTACTCTCAGATATGGTAGAGGTAAAGGAAAGACCCCAGTCGTTAGAGTTTAATTCATCAATAAATTTGGCAGCCTCCACAGTATTTCCCCTCCATATGATATCATATCATATGATATTTGTGTATCAACAAATCCAAGAATACCAGCCAAGAGCCAAACAACGATTTCAGTTTAAATCTGATTACTACTTATGGTAAACCTACGCAAGTGTTATCCAGTTTATTAAAAAAATACTGGTTCATTTTAAGTAATGATCCAGTATTAACTGGTCATTTACCGGAATTTCCTCATGTCATATATCGGAGGAGTAAAAATCTAGGAAACTATATAGCCCCTAGCAATACAACAATTGGTAGAAGACCGAACCATTCAGCTCCTATTAGCAATAATGGATGTTATAAATGTAAGTGTGTGTATTAATAAATCAGTCCTTTTAATATTTTTGCCCTGTTATTGGCGCTCTGGTACCGCTATTCATATTCACTGATTGACCATCTCCAGATGTGACAGCTGTGCATGGGAGATCAGCGCAGGAACGTGGACAGGTAACTATTTTTTTTTAGTAAACTAAGAATTAAATAAAATGGTGTGTTTTATTTCAAATAAATTATTTTTTTCTGGGTGTAGTGTGTGTTTTTTCTTTTTAACACTTTGTAGGTTAGTAATGGGGGTGTCTTATAGACGCCCATCATTACTAACCTGGGCTTCATGGCAGCTGGCGCTGACATGAACCAGAGCCCTATTACCCCCTGCCACCGCACCAGGGCAGCGTGGAAGAGCGAGGCTAAGTGCCAGAGTTGGTGCATCCTATGGATGCGCCATTTCTGGGGCGGCTGACGGCTGGTGTTTCTAGCCTGGGAGGGGGCCAATATTCATGGCACCCTTCCTGGGCTATTAATATCAGCCCCCAGCTGTCTGCCTAGCCTTTGCTAGCTATTAAAATAGGGGGGACCCCACGTCATTTTTTTGGGGGGTCCCCCATTTTAATAGCTAGTAAAGGCTAGGTATTCAGCTGGGGGCTGATATTAGTAGTCTGGGAAGCTCCGTGGGTATTACCCCCTTCCCAGGCTTCAAACATCTTCCCCAGCCGTCTGCTTAACCTCCGCTAGAGACTAAAATTATGGGGGATCCCACGCCAATTTTTTTTTAAATAAATCCTTTATTTTAACACTAAATGACATTTGAGGAGTTAATAAAGATGCAGTCCCTAAATTATTATTTATTTTTTAATTAATTTTTCCCAAAAATTTTGACGTGGGCTTTGCTATATTTTTGTATGCCAGCCAGGTACAGCATCCAGCTTCTATGAACGCGCCATTTTCCGGGGTGGCTGCGGACTGCAATTTGCAGCGGGGGGGGCCCCAGAAAGCTTGGGTTTTCCTGCGCAGCAGATTCCAGCCCCCAGCTGCCTAGTTGTACCTGGCTGGACACAAATATAGTGCAAAGCCCCACGTCAATTTTTTTTTAATTATTTCAGGAAATTCATGAAATAATTAAAAAAAAATTGATGTGGGGCTGCGTCCTATATTTGTGTCCAGCCAGGTACAGCAGGCAGGAACGGGCTGCCCCCAACCACCAGCTGCCTATTTGTACCTGGCCGGACACAACAATATAGGGAAGCCCTTTTTTTCTTAATTATTTCATGAATTTCATGAAATAATTAAAAAAAAAATACGTGGGGCTTCGCCCTATTTTTGTGTCCAGCCAGGTACAACTTGGCAGCTGGGGGCTGGAATCTGCAGCGCAGGGAGGCCCAAGCTTTCTGGGCCCAACCGCTGCAAATTGCAGTCCACAGCCGCCCCGGAAAATGGCGCGTTCATAGAAGCGCCATCTTCTGGCGCTGTACCCAACTCATCCAGGGCCCTGGTGCGGTGGCTCACTGGGTAATAAAGGGGTTAAGGCCAGCTTGGCATTATCAGCTGGCCCTAAGCCCGAAATTCATGGGGTCACGCCAATATTAGACATGACCACCATGAATTTCTAGTAAAGTATTTAAAAAAAACACAACACCCAGAAAAAAGTCCTTTAATTGAAATAAACACACAATTCTTTATTGTTCTAAATTAAACCATACTTACCATCACGCCCATTCCAGCTGAAGCCAACGATCTCCTGCAATAAAAGAAAAATAATAAAGCAACCTCATCCTTACCTTTCCATGGATCCCACGACAGCTTCAGCTCTGCTACATGGAGATGACAGGCTGGACCGCAGCAGAACGCTGCCATCCAGCCTGTCATCCCGCAGACACTGAGAAGCGCAGGCATGCTTGCGCTCCTCAGTGTCTCTCTGTGACGGCATAAAGATGAGCCGACAATGAACTCGGCTCACCTCATGCACGTCACTGACAGCGTGGGAAAATTCTCCTGCACTCAGCGCTTCAGCGTGAGAATTCTCCCACGCTGTCAGTGACGTACATGAAGTGAGCTGAGTTCATTGGACATGAGCTCACCTCATGCACGTCACTGACAGCGTGGGGAAATTCTCACGCTGAAGCGCTGAGTGCAGGAGAATTTTCCCACGCTGTCAGTGACGTGCATGAGGTGAGGTCATGTCCAATGAACTCGGCTCACCTCATGCACGTCACTGACAGCGTGGGAAAATTCTCCTGCACTCAGCGCTTCAGCGTGAGAATTCTCCCACGCTGTCAGTGACGTGCATGAGGTGAGCCGAGTTCATTGTCGGCTCATCTGGATGCCGTCACAGCCTGACACTGAGGATCGCAAGCATGCCTGCGCCTCTCAGTGTCTGCGGGATGACAGGCTGGATGGCAGCGTTCTGCTGCGGTCCAGCCTGTCATCTCCATGTAGCAGAGCTGGAGCCGTCATGGGAACCATGGAAAGGTAAGGATGATGTAGCTTTATTATTTTATTTTTATTGCAGGAGATCGTTGGCTTCAGCTGGAATGGGCGTGACGGTAAGTAGAGTTTAATTTAGAACAATAAAGAATTGTGTGTTTATTTCAATTAAAGGACTTTATTCTGGGTGTTTGTGTTTTTTTTTTAACTTTCACTATGGGGTTAGTAATGGGGGTGTCTTATAGACGCCTCTCCATTACTAACCTGGGCTTGATGTCAGCTGGCATTATAAGCTGACATCAACCCCAGCCCTATTACCCCACTGCCACCGCTACAGGGCAGTGGGAAGAGCGAGGCTAAGTGCCAGAATTGGCGCATCCTATGGATGCGCCATTTCTGGGGCGGCTGACGGCTGGTGTTTCTAGCCTGGGAGGGGGCCAATATTCATGGCACCCTTCCTGGGCTATTAATATCAGCCCCCAGCTGTCTGCCTAGCCTTTGCTAGCTATTAAAATAGGGGGGACCCCACGTCATTTTTTTAGGGGGGGTCCCCCATTTTAATAGCTAGTAAAGGCTAGGTATTCAGCTGGGGGCTGATATTAGTAGCCTGGGAAGCTCCGTGGGTATTACCCCCTTCCCAGGCTTCAAACATCTGCCCCAGCTGTCTGCTTAACCTCCGCTAGAGACTAAAATTAAGGGGAACCCCACGCCAATTTTTTTTTAAATAAATCCTTTATTTTAACACTAAATGCCAAGTACAGTAATCAACACTGTCACTGTACTTCATATATATGTGACTGACCTGTTTCTATCTATCTAATCTATGTGTGATTCTCTATTCCTTCTATTCTAAATTGTCGGGTACAGATGCTGAATTGCCGGCCGGCTTTCTTAAAGAGACGGTGCATGAAAACACTATTATTTTTTTAAATAAATCCTTTACACTAAATGACAAGTACAGTAAGCAACACTGTCACTGTACTTCATATATATGTGACTGACATGTTTCTATCTATCTAATCTATGTGTGATGCTCTATTCTTTCTGTTGTATATTGTCGGGTACCGGTGTATGCCGCTGATGAATTGCCGGCTTTTCGCGTAATACATTCTACATTATTCTTAGTTGTAAAAACACAAAGAAAAACTGAGTGTACAGCATATAAAAAGAGACTTTATTAATAGAAGTATAAATACACAATATTATCAATATAATGAATAAATACAAGAGGGAGACAGTACAGAACCACGGGGGCACATAGCAGCTAACCACAGCTAGCCAATATGGTAGAATGGTATAAGAGAGAATAAGGGGAGGGGGGAAGGAGCGACCCAAGACAACATGTGCACAAAGTGGCAAGATAGGAGAGGCATCTATAGAAGGATGTCAAGCATTAAATAATGATGGGTATGTGTCCCATATTTCCCCCAAATGGGGGCAGAATAGATAAAGACCATAATACAGGATGCACTCACCAAAAAGGCCACCAAGGGGCGCTAGAGGAGGGGGTCAGGGAACACGGCAGGAGCAAACCAATGTGGGACCTGCGGGCCTCGACGCACGTTTCGCAGGTTTGCTTTATCAAGAGGCATAGCAGTGAAAGCACCGGCGTCTTTTTAAATATCCCCCCAAAAAGGGATCACATGTGAACGCTTTAGCCGGAAGGAGATGGCCGCGAAACCGGAAGGCGTGAGCGGCGCATGCGCGGGGATCGTCAGGCCGTCCCGCCCCCAAAACGCCCGTCATGACGTCGGCACGAACCCGGAAGTGCTGAAGAGCAAAGTCCGGGGTAGCGCCGACACCATGGAGACAGACGCCTGGGAAGCCAGGAAGGCGAGTAGCCCCGAGCATGCGCACCGCCAGGCAGGAAGATCAGATATGTATACCAAAATGTCCATGTCCACATATCCATAATCACATCCTCATCAAGTGTGAGCGATGTCACATAAAGCATATATAGATGAATACAATTATACCAATTGAAATACATGGGAATAATAGATGCATATATAAAAAGGGAGGAGGTAGAAGTGTCCATGATATAAAGGCAATCTGAAAACAGTATCCGAAGATGTCAGTAATCCGTCCATTTCCTTATCTCCGATTTTTGTCAGCGAGAGGGAGGATATCATAGGAAGCGGGCTTCACAATAAATATAGGGTCCACAGAAAGGAGAACTATGTATACACAAAGAGGAAAAATTAAGAAAAAATAAGAAAAGAATTAAAAAATAAAGTAATACAATTAAGAATAAAAACACCAGAAGCAAAAGGGGCTCACAGCCATGAAAACATATGTACAGGAGGGGCCACAGGAGAGCATGCAAAGCATAAACATATAATCAGAATAACAAGATTTGTTCCCACATGTTAGCAAAGGGAAACTGTGGGGACTGTCACTCGAAAAAAGGCACAGGACAAAAACGCACCATATATGTCACAAAAAAGGTGAAAAGCCAAGGTTTTCATTCAAACCCCGCGGTGCCAGGGTATTGAGGGTGATGATCCATCTCGCCTCCTTCTGAGCGAGGAGGCGTTTGGCATTCCCACCCCGGGAGCCAAGACACACCTTATCAATCCCCCGTACTCTTAATGAGCGGGGGTCACAGTTATGAATGGCCTTGAAATGCCGTGGTAATGTCTTCAGCTCCCGGGGATCCGTGGCAGTGCGGGCAGCGCCAATGTCCCGGACGTGTTCCCAAACTCTGATTCTAAGCTCCCTACTAGTTAATCCAATATAGATTAGTTGGCAATCACATGTGGCAAAATAAACCACATGTGTGGTGCCACAAGATATATAATGACGGATGTCAAATTGGCGGGAGCCATCAGAGTTGGAGAAAGACGTACAACGTAGGACATTGGCGCATGCAACGCAATGACCACAAGGGAAAGAGCCCACCGTGGGACCGCGGGATCCAAAGAAATTAGGGCGCGAGGGGACGTAGTGGCTGGAAACCAGAACGTCCCCTAGCGTCCTAGAACGTCGTGGCGTCATGTGAGGAAAATCGCCAAGGCAGTCCCGAAGGGAGGGCTCCGTGTGAAGTATGCTCCAATGTCGAGAGAGGATCCGCCGCATAGCTCCCCACTCATGATTGAATGTGGATATGTAGCGGATCCTCTCAGATGTCCCATGTCTAGGCACCGGGGGGGGATGAATAAGATGGTCCCTGGGTGTATTGCGGGCCCTCTTATAGCCACGGCCGATACATCGATTGCTATAGCCACGTTGTTTAAAGCGATCAGCAAGATCTGCAGCCTGCTTCTCGAAATTAGAATTAGTTGAGCAGATGCGCCTCATCCTGAGGAACTGTCCGACCGGAACGGCTCTGATGGTAGAACCATCATGAGCCGAAGAGGCATGTATCAGGGAATTTATTGCAGTAGGCTTCCTATATACATCTGTCTGGATTCGACCATCCGGATCCACCGCAAGGGTGTTATCCAGAAAGTCGATCCTCTTAGAGTGATGTGTATAGGTAAGTCTAATTGAATGAGTATTAGAATTCAATCTTAACATAAAATCGTCGAGCTCCTCCACCGTCCCCAGCCAAAAGAAAAGAATATCATCTATATATCTTATCCATGACACGACCCGGTCCGCGCCCTGCACTCCCTCATCGCCAAAAATCTCTCTCTCCCAGGAACCCAAGAAGAGATTGGCGTATGAGGGAGCACAGGCCGCGCCCATGGCCGTGCCACGTCTCTGGAGATATACCGTGTCATTAAAGAGAAAATAATTATGGCAGAGGACGAAGTGGAGGAGCTCAAGGATAAACTCCCTGGAAGATTGATCCAGGTCCGAGCCCCCCAGGAAGAGGCGCACCGCAGACAGGCCCAGATCATGGCTGATGCATGTGTACAGGCTCTCGACGTCGGCCGTGACCATAAGGGTACCATCTGTGACAAGGGCGCCATCAACCCGAGTGAGGACGTCCGTCGTGTCCTTGACATAAGAAGGAAGAGTGCTCACAAGTGGACGAAGATGGTGGTCAATATATTGACAAATGGGGCCACATAGCCCCTCAATTCCTGACACGATCGGACGTCCAGGTGGGTTGAGGGCGTCCTTGTGAATTTTAGGCAAAAGATAGAAGGTCGCCGTCCTAGGAAAGCGGACCGTTAATGCCTCCACCGTACGTTGGTCGATGATACCAATATCACAGGCCCGCCCAAGGATACCCTGAAGTGTGGCAGAGAAAGAGGCCGTAGGATTATATGACAACTTGGTGTAAGTATAAGTGTCTCTTAATTGACGCCGTGCCTCCTTCTCATACATGGAGCAGGGCCAAAGAACAATGTTCCCTCCCTTGTCTGCCGGTTTAATGACAATGTCCGGCAAGGATCGTAATTGATGAAGTGCAGTGCGCTGGTGATACGTGAGGTTGTCACGGCGTCTCCATGTAGGGAGGCGCCGCAGCTCCTCAGTCACCAAGCGAACAAAGATCTCAATTGCCGGACTTAGGGACAAAGGAGGGAACTTCGTTGATCTAGGGTATCGACATTGCAATCGTGTACCTATATTGGATGGCTCCTCCTGCTCCAGAAGTAAATCTTCAAGACTGCGTAGGGCCTCCCTCTCTGTCACAGTCAGGGGACATCCCTCACCAGGTGCTCTAGAATGTAATTTATGTCAAATTAATTTCCGGGCAAACAGGTGGAGGTCCTTGAGGGCAGTAAAAAAATCAAAAGCATTAGTAGGTGAGAAGGAGAGGCCTAAACTCAGGACCTCCATCTGTGCCCGGGTAAGAGTATGTGACGATAAATTGATGACACGGAGCCCTCCCCTGGACTCACTAACCTGGTAAGGTGTAGTAGGTTTCCTCCTATTGAAGGGTCGCGTCTTAATCCTCGAGATCTGCTGGACCTCAGAGACTCGTCGAGTGGTTAAGTTGTCAGAGGACGGCTGTTCACTTGTAGAAGCCGTTGAAGCTAGCGAGGAGGACCTGGAGCGCGAGGGACGGTCATTATAAGATCTAGCTCGAGATCTATCTAAAGGGATCCGCCACCTATATACACTCTTTGATTGTTTATCGTGAATGTCACGTTGTAGTTTTTTAAGTTTATTGGCGTGAATATCTTTCGCCCATCTCTGGCACTCCAGGTCCATCTCGTCATCCAGCTGCTTCAATTTAGTGGGATCCAGTTCTTTTTTAATGTGCGTTTGAATTGACTCAATCTCCTTTTCCATTGTATCAAGAGATGAGTCATTCAGATCCTTCAACAGGCTCAGGAAACCAAAAGAGCAGGTGTTGGCTAGATCCTCCCATTTGTCTTTAAAAGTCTCATCCTCAATGGGAAAAGAGGGGAAGATCTGCACCCGCAAACCACGTGGAATCAGGGCCTTCTCAATGTATTTAATTAGGAAGGCCCTGTTCCACCAAGTACGTGTCCTGCGCCTCAGGAGTGATTTGAATTTAGCAATGCTGTCCTGTAGCCCCTGCTGTATCCCCAAGCCCCCTGCCGCTTGGTCTGCACCGTCACCCGATATTTCATTGAGTTGAGCGAGCCAGGTATCGTCCCGTGCTCGAAAGTCCATCTTTGGCCTATGAAAAACTGTGAGAACACAGAGATAAGTAATAGAAAACACTTCGGCCAGCATAATAGAGATCACGAGTATGGCGTGCGGAAGAACCACAACTCACACCCCATAGTCGTGAAAAAAATTTGCTTACTCAAGATAAATGTAAAAACACAAAGAAAAACTGAGTGTACAGCATATAAAAAGAGACTTTATTAATAGAAGTATAAATACACAATATTATCAATATAATGAATAAATACAAGAGGGAGACAGTACAGAACCACGGGGGCACATGAAGCCGATACAAAACTTTCAGAATATTCTACTAAAAAAAAAAAACACAATGAAAATGTCTCAAGGAAACAGAAATACTAAAACAAATTTACCAGTGGCATAAAAAAAATACGGCGGGTAAATAAAACTCTGCGGCGCTAGAGCTTGGCTGATATAAACACGGCATCAGAAGACTGTAATTTCCTATAAATTTGTAGATCAGTCTGTGATACAGAACAGCACCCTCATCGTGTCACGCTATTAACTGAGCCGGGAAGATGTGGAGGAAGGTAATCACAAGGAACGAGAAAAGAAAGGACGAGATGTTCTCGGAGGAATGGAAAATGCCGCACCTCTGGTATTATTGAAGGACTTGGTAATTGGCGTGACACATCCATCTACTATGAAAGAAAACCTCCCATTATTATTCAGTGACCTGGTGCCAGGGGAAACTTACTCCATGGTACCAGATCAAAAGCAGGACGGGCATATTTATGAGCCTCACCAACGGCCATGAGGATGCAAGCCACAAGGACTTAGTTGCTTAACCCCTTCCTGACTGCATCATAAATGCATGCAGATGACAGTCATTGCTCTGCCTGCATCTACACCGGGATCATGCATGTACAGCAGTTAGGCCTTCATCATCAGCCATGGCGGTTGGGGCTGTCAAGAGAAGATACATTTTGCCTCGGAATAAAAAGAACACCTTCAATCAGCACTTTTCCACTATCCATCGCTTCCTGTCGGCATCAGGTCCAAGGTCCAGGCGCTTCGAAAAAGAACCTAAGAGGGTGACACACAGCTCCCTGCCATGGGCCTCTCAGCCAGAAATTGTCTACAGTCGTGTGGAAAGGTCTCACCAACGTTATAATCTCCATTAGTGATGCATCGCGGCTCTCTAATCCACAGCAGATCTATGCAAGGATCACGATTTCCCTCTTCAATTCGAAATGCTGCATCTTATTAGAAGAATTTAACGCCTACCTGTACTTTCAAAGGAACCTGTAGAAAAGCAGAGTCTTGCTCTCATCATCCCCCACAACAAAGTGCAACTGTTTTGGGTGCGCAAACCAGAAAATACCAATGCTCTATAACTTATCATCAGTGGTTAGATCCTCTTCATCAGCATTCTGCCATGACTATAAGTGCTGGAACTTCCTTCCACTCGCTTGAGATTATGCATTTCTCCTGCTATTGTCTAAGGGGGTATATTTAGAAATTGAGGTAGAATTTTTTTCTTTCTTTCTTTTTTTGCTGTGATTTGGTGAAAATGATAACACTAAATATACAAATCAATTACAATAATAATATATGAAGAACAATGGAGGAAAGGATTCTGCCCGCAAAAGTCCAGAGCAATTGTCTCAATCTATGGCTCATTAGAGAATTTAAAGGGAATCTGTCAGTAGGATCAACCCTCCTAAGCCAACTATATGGACATGTAGGTCATACATAGCACAAGGTCTACGTCAACTAGATAACATGTGAAGGAGGCCCTTAAATAATAATGGTAATTAAAGACGGGTCTCTTGTCCTGAGTGGAGATGTTTCTGCCGTCTGGAAAGGAAAAGAAAAATAATAATTCCGGGACGCTGCTGCAGTCTGGTGAGGAGGATAACAGAGTGATAGCGAGTCAATCGAATGCATATAAAAGGGTCCTGCTTAGAAACGGAATATGTCCCTCGTCAGCCGCAGGAATACTAATGCCGCGCAGGATTGGCACGTTGATGAGAGCAATACGTCTGGCGGAGGCTGACAGGCGGCCGTCTATTTTACAAGAGAGAGAACAGTGATTTGCTGTGATGAGCCCTCGGAGAGCGAGATGAGAGTACAAGCAATCTTGCACGCTCGGAATTGCTGATCATCAAATGTTTCTCATAAGGGGTTACAATAACTACAAGCTGAAAAGGTAAATGATTAATTAGTCTTCACCATGGTATACTGGAGAGCAGGCTTGGACTGGCCCACGGGAGAACAGGAGAATCCTCCGGTGGGCCCCTGTGGAGGAGTGGGCCAGCACTCTCTTATATGAGCAGTACTTGGCACTATATACTTGAATCACTATGTACAGTCAAAGGCAGCATCTTATTCATTTAACAATCTACCCAGTTCATTGCTATATAAATTTGTGATTGAGGATAATGTCACATTTGCATATGCAGTGAAGGAAATAATTATTTGATCCCTTGCTGTTTTTGTAGGTTTGCCCACTGAAAAATTTAAAGGGGTCTGAATACTTTCCGTACCCACTGTATCTAATCTATCTATTCATCTATAGATATCTATCTATGTGTCTATCATCCATCATCTATGAACTATTCTGAGGGTTCTGGCTGTGCTTGGCTGATGCAACTTCTGGTTCCTTTGAGATGTGTGTGTATAAAGCGGACGGCATATGGATGGTCTCGCACCCATTGACTTGCATTGGTGAGTCTCGTTGTCCCGAGTGTGTCAGAAGTGACAGACAGTCACTCTGCAGTTGGTTGCAGGAGATCACTTCCATCTTCGCCATCGACTCGGCGCCACTTGCACAGAAAGCATTTACTCAGATTGTACATAATGTAAAACTGAGGGAGGGGTCAGTTCATTGTGAAATAATCCCTTGCTATGCCCTGGACAATCTTCTCACACCTATTGTTTAGGGTATTCCTTGGCTTGTTAAACATAATTCATTGGTGGATTGGCAAACCGGGGAGATTATTGAATGGGGAGATTACTGCCATGAGAACTGTCTAGATATTTCCATTGCTACTGTCTCTACGGAAATATTACCTGCTTTTCTGTCTGGTTTTGAGGACATTTTTTCTGAGAGGGGGTGTCAGGATTTGCCTCCTCATCGTGCATATGACTGACCTGACCCCCGGAGCTAAACTACCGAAGTCCAGACTGTATAATGTTTCTGGCCCTGAGAGATAAGCCCTGAAGGATTTAATTGCTGAAAGTCTGGAGAAGGTACATATCAGACCCTTATCTCCGCCCATGGTGGCAGGGTTCTTCTATGTGAAGAAAAAAGATGGCGGTCTATGTTCCTGTTTAGATTTCCAGGAATTAAATCAAATTACCATCGATGATCCATACCCTCTTCGTCTGATTCCTGATTTGTTCTGTCAGGTTGTAGGAGCTAAGGTATTATCCAAGTTGAATTTAAGAGGAGCCTACAATCTTTTTAGAATCAGAGAAGGGGGACAAATGGAAAACAGCGTTCAATACCCCGGAAGGACATTTTGAGAGTCTGGTTATGTCTTTTGGTTTGACCAATGCACCTGCGGTATTCCATAAATTATATTTTCCATCATTGGGTGGGGAGGTTTGTGGTGGTCTATCTGGACGATATTTTGGTTTACTCATCAGATTTTGAGACACATTGGGGGCATGTTAAGCAGGTGCTCCAGATATTAAGAGATAACAAACTTTATGCCAAACTGGAAAATTGTGTTTTCGCTGTTCAGAAGGTGCAGTTTTTGTGGTACTTGCTCTCATCTTTGGGTTTTCGGATGGATCCGGAGAAGATCCATGCAGTCCTTGATTGGGAACGTCCCAAGATCCTGAAGGCTCTACAACATTTTCTGGGCTTTACTAATTTTTACCAGAAATTCACTCAAAATTACTCGGTAATTGTGAAACCCCTTACTGACATGACTAAGAAGGGGTCTGATTTTTCCAAATGGTCGGATGCATCCCTCCAGGCTTTTTCTTCCTTAAAGAACCATTTTGCCACTGCACCTATACTCAATCAACCCGTTGTTTCCCAACCCTTTATTGTAGAGGTTGATGCGTCGGATGTCGGAGTTGGGGCTGTGTTGTCTCAGGGTCCATCCCCTGGTAAATGGCGTCCATACGCCTTCTTTTCTAAAAAATTGTCTTCGGCTGAAAGAAATTAAGACGTGGGTAATGGGGAACTTATGACAATCAAATTGTCGTTCGAAGAATGGCGACATTGGTTGGAGGGGGCTGTCCCTCCTATTACTGTTATTACTGACCATAAGAACCTGTCATATCTCCAGACAGCTAAACGTCTCAACCCTAGGCAAGCCAGATGGTCCCTGTTTTTTACTAGGTTCAATTTTGTTGTCACTTTCCATCCAGGGGTCAAAAATGTCAAGGCTGATACTTTGTCTTCGAGCTTCACTGGTGGTGGTGACTATGAGAACCCTGCCCCGATATTACAGAAAGGGGTAGTCATTTCGACACTGTATCCTGAACTGGAAGGTGAGGTATTGGAGGCTCAGGGGGACAGGTTATTTGTACCATCTGATCTGTGCTGCAAAGCAACTGTAGACCTCCTCTCTCATCATTTTTGGTGGCCGGGGTTGCATCGGGATGTGAATCAAAAACACGTAGCTACTTGTTGTATTTGCGCGTGTTCTAGGGTATCACATACCCATCCGTCTGGTACTCTTCTTCCGCTACCTATCCCTAGTAGGCCATGGACACACCTGTCCATGGATTTTATTACTGACCTACCGGTCTCTGCAGGCAAAATGGTGGTTTTGGTGGTAGTAGATAGGTTCAGTAAAATGGTTCACTTTGTCGCATTGCCTGCACTTCCAAATGCCAAGACACTTGCTCAGGTGTTCATAAATGAGATTGCGAAGCTTCACGGGGTTCCCTCCGATGTGGCGTAAGATCAGGGGACCCAGTTTGTTTCCAAGTCTGGAAAGCATTCTGTTCTCGACTGGGGGTGCAGCTGTCCTTTTTCTCTGCCTTCCACCCTCAGTCGAATGGACAGACCGAGCGTGTCAATCAGAATTTGGAGACCTACCTCAGGTGTTTCATCTCCTACTTACTGCTGGCAGAATTTGCCATTAATAATCATTATCAAGAATCCACTGGCAGGTCACCATTCTTTGGTGAGTACGGTTATCACCCACAGTATGGTACCTTTAGTAGGGGAGGAGCTACAGGAGTTACTGAGAAGGAACGGTTTGCTTTGTCGCTCTCCTCGATATGGCAGGGTGTGACAGAAAACGCTTGCCAGGTCCAGATCTGAATGTGAATGACTTTGTGTGGTTATCTACCAGGACTATAAAATTGAAAGTTCCTTCTTGGAAGCTCGGACCTAGGTTTATTGGTCCCTCTAAAATAACTGCCGTCATTAACCCAGAAGCGTTTCGTCTTGAACTTCCTCAGGCCCTTAAGGTCCACAACGAGTTCCACAGGTCCTTGCTCAAGAAGTATGTGGAACCTCTTGAGCCCTCACCTCTACCACTGCCCCCAGTAATGGTTGACGGTAATCTGGAGTTCCAGATTTCGAGGATTGTAGATTCTCGTCTCCAACGTCGTACTCTACAATACTTGGTGCACTGGAAGGGCTATGGTCCAGAGGAGAGGATGTAGGTTTCAGCATCAGAGGTTAACGCTCCCAGGTTGGCTTGTTCATTTCATGCCTCTTATCCTGAGAAACCCAGTCCTGAGTGTACGGAGGCCACTCATAGAGGTGAGGAGTACTGTCACGGGTGTGTCAGAAGTGACAGTCACCCTGCAGTTGGTTGCAGGAGATCTTTGTTTGCCATTACAGACAACTTCTTAGGAGCTGTATCTCTAGGACCCAGAGCTACCTTCCTCTGGCTAATTAACACCCTGACCTGGGTGTATAAATACCTGCTGTGTGCAAGAGGGAGGTCCCGGCGATATTCATTACTCCTTCTGAAAGCTTGAGCACGAGCAGTACTTCTTCCTTTCTGGTGCGAGAGGACGAGTGCGCATTTGTCTGGAGTCAACTAAAGCTAAGTGATTTTCCCTTGTTTGTCCCCCCTTGTTGTCTTTAGTGTTTAGTGAGGATCTACTAGCGCTCATCCAATCCCTTCCCTAGCCTGAGCCTAACACCAGGGAAAGACAGGGCAAGGTATACGTGTGGTGATTAGTGAAGAATCAGTATAGGGACATTAGTGGAGACAGGGTGACACTACATCAGCCTAGGAGGTCTCCACTCCCCCTTTCCCTAGAGTCTGGGCTCCCTTTCCCTCTGTGTTGCACTTAGTCTTTCCCACACCTTGCGCGACATTCGTCCAATATACGCAGCCATACGCAGCATGCTGTAATTTTTTCCTTAGCCCCATTCCAGCTGAGGAAAAACTTGCAGCACTGACTCACTGATTAACATTGGTGAGAGTGCAATGCAATTTTTTATCACATTGCACAGGGCGTATTTATACACAGAAGTGAGCGAACCCTGAAGCCGAGTGCTGCCAGACACAGTTAAAGAGAGATCATGTACAAGCAATACTCCCCGAAGAACTTAATAACGGAGCAAATGTAGCGTGAAGTATTTATTTTCCAGTCTGATAACTCTAATAAGATGCATTACGCTTTTTCCGAATTTAATGGTTTTAGGAAAACGCCGGTCAGTTTATTGCAAATTATCACATAAAAAATAGAAAAATACAAATCCTCGGCTGATCACGGGCTCAGAAAGAATTCAATTACAGAGACGGCAGCAATTATTTTTGTCATGCCTTTTCCTATTTTAGAAACTCGTGTGATCCATTCTTGTTGCTTCCGACCGAGAGTGATGGAACGTTCTGTCGTTCTCAACTTGCAAAAGATATTTTTCTCGTCTTTTGTACGGAGCAGGGACATATTTCCTTCAGTGCTGGGAACTTTTATCTGCTTTATTTATATTTAATGTCGATGGAAGACGATAACTTTAGAAACTTCACTTGCAGAAACTTCTCCCAGGAAAATTGAGAAAAAAAAAAACAGCTATTTTTAACCCCTTCATGAAATAAAGTTGCTCCCACGATTGGTTAACTGAATCAGATTCGGATTCTGTAAGTTGCTATTATCCTGGAGAGCTCCCTTATAAAGTCCAGAGGGATTGTGCTAATAGACTACCAACTTTTTTTCTGTTACGTTCTTTATTTTTGAAGGACACATGCACCAAACGCAGCCTCTTTAGGACAGAACCGAGAATGTGATGCTAGATGGCGCTGTGTTGCATTAAGGCAATACCATCTGGCGGCTGCAACAAGAAGATTAATGTCCCTTAGTATATTGTAAAATTTCCAATTTCATGTAAAAAAAAGTTTTACGAATTCTGAAAAGATTTCTGTTTGCTGTCAGTGAACAGAAACATTTATTGTTTACATACCCTTTTTGATCATAGCCTTACATAAATGAACTGCTCATTTGTTGTCAGGATTACCAGTGCTAATCATGTGTAAGATGAAGAAACCCTAATGTGTACCTGTCTTTTTACACTAAACCTGCAGAAAAGCATGGTTTGGGTACAATACCACACGACGAGATAAAACGGCTTTTGGTGAACATATAGGCCTAACATGTTCAGAATTTGTCCCTATTCTTCTGCTCTGTAAATTACCATTCACTTTTATGAGTGGGTGGTTACACTTTATGAGTATTTTTTTTCTGGTCCCACCATGCATAGCTTCTGCCATTGTTCGATGGCATCCCTTCATTGAATGGAATGTCCATACTTATGTTATGCCTGTGTGCAGTTTGATGCACGGATGAGGTGGAACACAGAGACAAAAACCCATCCCTACTTGTTTTAGAGAGACAAAGCCCAATTACATTTCCTGTAATCCGTCTCAGTGTCTCTGCTGATAACGGATTGCACTTGACAACAGGCAGTGGACAGAAAGCTACATGGTGGCCATCACTTTGCAGTTATTTTCTGGGGGTAAGAAAACATAATTTCTACATAGAGTGATTTGCAGATTGATCACATTATCTATGAAATGAGATTAACTTGTCTGGCAGACCGGGGGCCATATAAAATAATTACATTTCGTATTTCATAGGAGTCAAAGTATTCATAGACAGAAGGTATCTATCTATTATCTATCTATTTATCTATCTATCTACATAGCAGGCATTTCCAGGTACCAATAAGGTGACAAGTAAAGTAATTTGGTGAAGGTATAAGTGCTCTCCTCTATTTCTGTTTATTCAATTATATGCCAAAAAATGAGCTGGGGGCTTGTTAGAAGGTTAGAAATTGCTGGTTAGCTCTGAAACTTTTAGGCCATGGCCCCACTATCAGTATTTGGTCAGTATTCGGTCAGTATTTTTTCTCAGGAGTGGGAGCTAAAACCAGGAGACGAACAATCAGAGAAAAGGTATAATAGAAAAACATCACCAATTCTGCATTTATCACCCACTCCTGAGAAAAAATACTGACCGAATACTGACCAAATGCTGATAGTATGGCCGTGGCCAAAAGGTCATTCTCAAGTTGTCTCTTGAGCAGTCTCTTTCACTTCCTGGTTTCTGGTAGGGCAGGCACTCCACCTTGAGAGACAGCTCTGGTGAGTAGCAGAACTGTAGTATTAGTAGAACTTCAAAGCTCAGCACAAGTTCTGCTGCAACACATTCAGCATCAGTGGTTTGCTTTGGGGTGTTTGCACTGTTACTATATTTACATATAGAGATAACAGAGAAATTGGACAATCACATATCTCCAAACAGTGCGAGCAGTGATTAGCACACCTTCTCTGAAAGCTGTAGGCTTGTGATTTTTCACGATTTATAACAGCAGCTCATCAGGAGATGAGAGGGAGGTAAACAGATAACTGCTGCATAGAAATCAACGGGCTGGAAAGTGGTGGCGGGGATGTTAGGAGTTAATGCGTCTCCCGGAATGTAACTACTGTACAAACTCAGCCAGGGTCTGAGCCAGCAGTAGTGCTCCATTGAAACAAGCTGAACACTATGTAAGATAAAAGCTCTCATTGGAGAGGAATAACAGCAGATGGAAAAAGTAAGTCAATTGCAAACTTGCTTATTTTCATGCTGTCTAACTAAGTAAAGCAATTTAATAATTTATAAATACTCATTTAAGTTGATGCCATAGGTTCAGCCGGATCACTAGCATTTTGTTACCCATGTTCACCATGTTGGCCTTTGCATAGTTAATACACTTATTCGCACTTAAAGTATTTTATACACTGCATAAATTTGTGTATTTGAATATGATTTGGGAGAATCTTGTATCATGCACAAGATTTCCCAGCAAGACTCAACACAGTGGGAGACCCTGGATGCCTGAGGGTACAAATGAGTATTCCATGTACAGCTGGTGACCTGCAGAATGTGTGATGTCACAGAGGGCACGCAATGTGTCCAGTCCAGATCCTTCCACTCTTCTAGGTCAGTTGCAGAGGGCAGCAGTTCAGGTGATAGTTGGCTGGTGGATATATCCTATTTATCCTATAACAACCAGCCTGTGGATGCGCACACTCAAAGAATGGGGTTCTACCTTGGATGATCAGTTTGAGTATATGTGACATGCAGAAATAGTGCTGGTGCGTCAAAAGCATCCAGCAACTATTAGAAGTAACACAAGCTCAGGAGACAGGAAGTGTGCTTCAGAAGCATCCAGCAACTAGAGGGGTTAACACAGTCACAGGAAACAGGGGGTGTTTTAGCAGAGCCCCAGAGGGATTGTAGGGAACTTGTTATTGTAGTCTGGCTGAAGTCAAAGAGAAAGGTGGTGTGTTATCTGTATCTGACAGAAGACAACTGAACAGGATTCAGATCAGGAGAGAAACTAAACACAGGTCAGATAAACTCCCTGAACTAACAGTGCAGAGTATTGTCGGGCAGGAAAATAAGGACTGGAAGGAATTATGTCACAGGGATCATCTCCCTCATCAAACTCTCCCCATCCAACATCTCCATGCAGGATAAAGAATGCTGTGTACCATTGTGTCCTCGTGAAGGAAAAGCCTGTGGTTGTGTATGCATAGAAGTGTGCTGTTAAGAGATCTAATCAATGCTGAATTATGCTACTGAAGAGACTGTAATGCTGTGCTTGTGAAGAAACTACTGTATTGTTACTGGAGCCGGTTGCGCAAGAAACTCAGACTGTACTGTAATGAAGATTGTTGCTGTAATATCTCTGAATTGCACTGGCCATGCTTCAGATTAAATTCCACTGTTAAACTGTTGAAAAAGACTCTTGTCAGATGTGTCTGGTCAGCAATTGAATCTATCGTGTGCCTGAGAGAAGCTGCCGCCTATGGTCACCCTGAGTAACGGTTCCCCCAGGATTCCAAAGAATTCATGAAACCCGTTTTGCCCTATCTGAACCTAGCGGCGTGCGTGTAACATATAGGAGGCCTTTGTGGCTGTCCAAGATGTGGAAGACCTTCTGCCCTTGAGAAACTATGGCCATTGAGTATTATGAGAGTGTGGTGAAATAAGGGCCACAGAAGAGCACTTTCTTGTGAGGCCCACAAAGGAAAAGTGTGGTTGCTACTAGAGTGTGAGAAAACCTGAGGTGGAAACGTGCCATGCCCATGAGGAATGAGAAGTAGACTTCTGAGAAAAATATAAGGAATCCAGTGGAGAGCTATTCCACTGTGTCCAAAAAGAAGAATACCAAAAGTGTTACACTCAGGAGCGGTGGGTTTTTGTTGTCTGGCTGGGCTTGGGTATTGTGAGCACAGTCGCACCCTGTGTATAGTTGATGCCAATTATTTTTACAGTAACAGTTTCATTTTGCAGCATTTAAGTACAAGCCTCCGCATTTGACGACCCTTCAATGTATCTATGTAACACCCGCATGTGATTTTCTGTTGGGGAACCATAGAGTAGGCAGAGATCCACCCAGGAGGGCATACACTCCTGACGCTTCTCTCAAAGTCAGGCATGGGATTGATCCCACTGCTTTCCTGCTTCCCACTCATTTGTGGGATCGGACATCCCGTGCACATCAGTTAGCCAGGGTCAGCCATGACCTGGTCGATGGTTGTCCTTTCTTGGACACCTTTTTATAGATACTAACCACAAGGGGAAAATCCCCAAACATCTGCCATTCTGGAGATGCACTGACCCACTCGAAGAGACATCACAAATTGGCCCGTAGATTTTTACGCTTGGCCATTTTTTTTTTATTTCAACAGTAAAACTGCTCTGTGTGATCAGCGCTGTCTGGTATATAGTATATATAACTCTATGGACTTGGCTCTTTAAATTTCATATTTTTGAATTCCTTGAATTCGTCTTTACGAGGCTGGAGATCCCTTTGGGGTGTTTTTTTTTTTTATTGAAGATCATATATAATTATTGGTCTTATCAGATTATTTGCTGTTTTTTTTTTTTATTTTAAGTAAAGTAATAAAGTTTATCCACAGGCAGCCATTACCGCTCCGAGCTTTGTTGATCAAGTCAAATTTTTTTTTGTTAATGATGGGCATAAATATGTTGTTGGAAAGAAAGAATTGAGTTTGCCATATGTCCCATCTGTTAAGTGAAGGGCGCTGAAAGTTAAGTGTTTGCTATTTACGCCGACTCTATTTCTACTCGTTTCTGGTGCATCTGTCGGGATGAGATTATTTACATATTTGCTGCCGGTTACTTTTGACTTAAAACAAGTGAGGCTGATCATGAATCCTAATTTCTAGTTATAATTTAGTCCTGTTCTGTAGTTGATCAAAAAGTTTCCCAGTTTTCTGCAACCAATCAAAGCCCAGCTTTCATTTAGTAAACAGTTCTGGCAAAATGAAAGCTGTAGGGTTATTGGTTGTAATGGGCAGTTTTTATAAATCTGCCCCTTTATGTATAACTTTTTTTTTTTAATTTTCCAGAATCTCTGCTCACTGTTTTACCCATGTCATGGATCCAAACATATCCCTGTATTATTCAACCGGCACATGTCTCTAGCAACAGCAACCAAATGTCACTGTCAATCACTGACAGCAGCATATTAGTGACACAGATTACCCCATCGCCATGCAGTAGTGACATCGTAATATTTGCAGGTTCAAGTCCCCTTAAAAAAAATAAAATAAACATTTTTTAAGAATATTAAATCGGGGCCTGGTAGGGGCCAATATACTGAATGGGGGGCTGGTGGGGGCCATTATACTAAATGGGGGTCTGGTGGGGGCCATTATACTGAATGGGGGTGAATTTTTTATACACTTCTCAACATTGAAATTGAAACACCAAGAAGTAAATGTCTTGCAATGATAGAAATCACAGGATGGAGACGATACTAATCTGCAAATGATGATAAAATGGAAACAAAATATAAAATATATCTCTATATAATCTGTAGTATGAGCCACGTACAGAAATCCCTGCACTTACAGCCTCGGCTACTATCAATGAGGCTATTAATGGTCGTCTATGGAATGTTCTGTCACACTGAATACACTTGGGCACACATTTCTCGAAAGTGTCCCAGGAGCCATTTTTCAACACAACGAAAGGCCACATATTGTGCTTGTTACTGTGAGGAGCCTGCATGGCCTAAAACGTGTCTCCGCACTTGTCTCCCATCGAGCATATCTGCGATGTCATTGGTCAGCAATTGCTCAGGGAGCTGCCAGCAGTGGATCTTGCTGATCTTGATGATTTGCGTACCCAACTCTTAAAAAAAAATAATAAAAACCCCATCGCATTTTCCAGCCGTTTCAGTTCTACCTTCTTGTACCTGTCACTTATGCTGGAGTTTAGTTAATGAGCTCTGTGGGAATAATGGCGCCATATGGAAAGAGGCTGCTCCGAGGTTTTTCTCCTGAGGAATTTACTGTTTGTTTTGTTACAATAAACTTTATTTGAACAATCTGTTTCCTTCGCATCTGTCGTGTCGTCCCTGACTGATCACTTTCTCCTCTAGAATAATTATCCGTCATGGTTTATTTTGCTTTTTACATTTTTTTTTTAAATAAATGAAAACTTTGACTTATTATATTTTATAAGAAGATTAGCTGGACTGCTTTAATATGAGGACCTAATCTTCCGGTCATGAGAGGTCAAGGTCTAACATTTCATGGAAAATCTACACTTAATAAAAAAGAAAGTAGAAATTAGTTTGAGAATCTACTTAAGTGTCAGCAGCCTGACAAAATAATAATAATTAATTTTTTTTTTTGCATGTCGTACCTTAATTCAAATTTGGAAGCCTCCGAAAATCTGGCTGACTACCACGAGATGTTTAGAGCTGATGGTAATGGCAAGCACTGAGAGATTCCTTAGAACAATGGTTGCATGAGCAGCTGATCTGCTACTTACTGTCTCACAAGAATCACAGTTGACCATCCTCTCTTCTGTGTGTGCCATCAATTCTTTCCTATGGGGACGCAGAATATTAGGTTTAGGGCTCGGTAAATGCAATTATATGTTTGTTTAATTTTTTCTTCAAGTTGACCTCATCCAAGACTCAAACTCATGACCTGTAGCATGGAAGGCGACGGCAGAAACACTAAGAGCGAGCACAAGCTGCACTCTTATGTATAAGAGAACTTTCTCTACCAAAAGAGCTAAATGGTTAAGTCCACATATATTATACAGTACAGACCAAAAGTTTGGACACACCTTCTCATTTAAAGATTTTTCTGTATTTTCATGACTATGAAAATTGTACATTCACACTGAAGGCATCAAAACTATGAATTAACACATGTGGAATTATATACTTAACCGGTTCAGGACCGCCCACTGTACATAAACGTCTGCGCTGCCTGGGCTCTGTGCAGCGCCGACGTTTAAAAACGGTGGGTGGTCCCGCAGCCTTCAGGACCCCCAGGGTCCTGCAAGCTCTACGGTTCCGATGCAGAGCGATAGCTCTGACAGGGGACATCATCGGGACCTGATTGGATCAGGTCCCAATGATGTTAACCCTTTCTTATCTTCTATATGCCATGATCTATAGTGATCGCGTCATATAGAAGATACTGAGAGGAGAGTGGGTCGTCAACTTACCTCTCCGACGGCCCCCTGATGCCTTCCAGGACCTGCCGTTGTTATGGCAGCTGGAGGTCACATGACCGCCTCCAGATCTGCCATATATGGTGTCCTGCTAGTGACGCGCCCCCTGGGCCGTGGGGATACCCGGAGTCGGGCCTTGTAGATGCTGGGGGTTCTAGTCACCGTGGCGGTGACCAGGTCCGTGACCCAGGGTGGTCAAACCAGGGTAGTCTATGTGTATCTGATTTAAATAGTCCGACTACGCACCTGTGGAATGTGGTTATTGGGAACCGCCGCTGCGGAGCAGTCCACTGAAGCTGGTGATATATGCAGCAAGGTAGTGTAACTTCCCACAGGAAAAGTGTAGCTTCAGGGCAGCATGAGTGGATGATGGTGGTGATAGTACCTGGATCAGTAATGATGACACGGAGTCTTTGCAGTGCAGTCCCAGGGTTTTTACTGGTGGCAATTATATAGGCCCCAACAGGAGTACTTGCTAGGAATGAGGGCCTGGTCAGTCTGGGAGCAATCCTAGAATTCCCCTGGCCAGGTGGAGTTGTAGGCCTGCCGTTCTGACTGTACTCTTTTGGCTATCCCGCTTATAGTCGTGTTGTAGCCCACGTCCCTGAGTGTGACGTGCTGTGCTCACCCGTATGGCTGGCGACTCGGATCCCGTGTATTCCTCGCTCCTCTGTGGCGGTACTGGTCCTTTCGTGTGGCTGAGCCTCCGTGCTTCTGGGGGCCAGGAGACCTGCAATCTCCTGCCTTGCGGTATCTGCTGCTGGGCTTGAAGGGTCCCACAGCCTCGGACTCCGGTGTCCGGTTCTCTGTATGTACTCTGCCAGGACGAGCTCTGCACAGCTCCAGTCCCTGACTTCTTGCTTATTAGTGTCCTATCTGACTCCTGACACTGAACTAAACTAACCCCGCCTCCAGACCCAGATATATAGGACAGGAGCCTCCCCTTTTCTGGTCTGGAGCAGGAGGTGTTGCATGTAGTGTGTTCCCTGACCAGGAAACTCCTGTTTTGCTCCCAGACATGGTATTACTACCACTGTGGCAACCAGACCCCCCTGGGGTGCCACATTCCCCCCTAGTGAATTTCAGTACTCCGGGACTGAACATATTTTGCAAAAATATAACAGATAACAATATACAATACATGAACATATTTACAGGCATTATTGTCTTTTTAGGTCACGGTATCATCCGCAACCATGTGTCCATTTCACCGAAGATGTAGTTTGAGGGACCCGTCCCAAACCCTCCACGGAGGCCCTGGGGTGGCTATAGGGCATTGATGATCCGGTGTTGGACCACGTCTTCAGCCACCTCCACGGGTTTTTGCTCTGTGGTCTGGCACAAAAGGGGCACTTTATAGGTGCAACTATTTACAGGCAAAGTTTTTGGTTATTCATTGTCCATAACCTAAAAAGTCTCTGAAACCTGTCGGGTAACTGGAAAAACAGGTTAAATGCACACATAAAACATTTCAACATTACAGTTATACATTACACTTAAATTCTCCAACGAGCAGGAATTTGACCTCTGGTGCTTCTGGTAGACCTGCGTAACACGCTGTCTGTCTGTGTTCCGCTCTGGTCCCCTTTCCCTACCCCTGGTGTAGTGGGCACTGTGTGATCTGCACTACTGGTATTTTGAGGTGTCACTGGTAGGTTGAGCAGCTTCCTACGGATCCTTTGGCTTGCTGTGGGTACGACAGGCTCGCTACTAGCAGAGGGTAGATTCTCCTGGGCTGCTGATAAGGAATCTTCTGTCTCCGGGGCCAATGGTTCTTCCAACTCTACTGGGACTTCTACAGCTTTCTGAGGGGCTGGTTGGAGAAAAGTAAGGACCGGCACAACTATTGCATTATTTACTTGTGTCCATGACCGGGGAAATTCTCCGAGTACTGTGCTGACAATTTCTTCCACTTCCTCTGCGGGTTGAGGGATATCTTGGCCTTCTTCAGCATGCTGTAACTGCTCGGGACATTTCTTCAGGTGGTCTCTGGAAACTGTTGCTGTTGTCTTACCTCCGTCCTTACTTATGAGGCACACCTTGGTGTTATCATGGTTTGATGGTAAAATGGTGCACGGCTCTTTTTCCCACTGGTCATCCAACTTGTGGAGTCGCCTCTTCCTCTTTAGGACTTGCTCTCCAGGTGACAGGGGAACAGCAGGTGCATGTTGATTGTAACTCTTCTCCTGCCTTTCTCTTGCTTGGGACAGACTTCTTTCAACACTTTCCTGTACCTTGCGGTACTGCTGTTGCCGCTCAGTGTCACAATCTGCGTCTGGTGAGGCGTCCTCTGGCATTAGAACTCCCATATCCAGGTCGATGGGCAGCTTACCAGGTCTCGCTCTCATCAGGTAAGCTGGTGTGCAGTTGGTGGAATTCACTGAGATATGATTGTAAAGGTCCACCAGGTCTGGCAACTTTTCTGGCCACAGACTGCGTTCCTCCAGGGGCAATATCTTCAGTAGGTCTATCACCACCTGGTTCATCTTTTCACACATCCCGTTGGTCTGGGGGTGATAAGGCGTTGTCCTGATCTTCTTGCAGCCATACAGGTTGCAGAACTCCTGGAATACTTCTGCTTCGAAGGCCGGACCTTGGTCAGTTAGCACACGTTCTGGGTAACCATGCGGGCGGCAGAAGTGCTGTTGGAAAGCTCTGGCTGCTGTCTGAGCCGTTTGGTCCTTGACTGGCGCTACTACCAAGAACCGGGAGTAGTGGTCTACAATGGTGAGAGCATAGACATAGCCTGACCTGCTTGTGGACAGCTTCACATGGTCCAGGGCTACCAGTTCGAGTGGCTGCTTGGTGATGATGGGCTGCAGGGGAGCCCTCTGGCTGGCACGGTCTTTCCTTCTCAGGTTGCATGGTCCGCAGTCTCGACACCACCTCTCGATTGCTCCTCTCATGCCAACCCAATAAAACCGTTCCCGCAGCAGGACTTCCAGCTTTTTCCATCCGAAGTGTCCTGCTCCGTCGTGGGACGCTTCCAAGACCATAAATGCGTCCCGCCTCGGGACTACCACCTGCCAGACCAGCTCGTGCGTCCGGGAGTTGACAGTTCTTCGACACAGCTTCCCTTCATAGATGAACAGCTTACTCTTCTCTTTCCACAGCTGTTTGGTCTCCTCTGGAGCATCTGGGACAGGGTATGAGTCGGTTCGTGTCAGCAACTCTTTGACTAGGTGGACGGCCGGGTCACTGTCTTGTGTTTCTGCCCATCCGTGGTGGGGCAAGGGATTGAACGTGACCTCTTTGGTGGCAGAGTACCTGTCTTTCACACAGTGGGAGCACTGAGTTATCCCATGATGGTGGAAAGCGGGGATTTCTATCTCTTCCAGTTCTTCTGGGTCTTCTCCCCCATCTGGCAAGTTAGGCATCCTGGATAGTGCATCTGCGTTGGCATTCTTGCGCCCAGCCCGATACTTGATGGTGAATTCATAATTGGAAAGTGGGGCCATCCATCTCTGCTCCAGGGCACCAAGTTTCGCAGTGTCCAGGTGTGTCAGCGGGTTGTTGTCTGTGAATACGGTGAACTTGGAAGAGGCGAGGTAATGCTTATAGCGCTCTGTCACTGCCCATACCACTGCGAGGAACTCTAGCTTGAAGGAGCTGTAATTTTCAGGGTTCCTTTCTGTGGGCCGGAGCTTCCTGCTGGCATAAGCGATTACATAAGCGATTACCCACTCTCTGCCCTGCTGGATCTGGGACAGCACCGCTCCCAGTCCCACGTAGCTCGCGTCCGTGTGGAGGATGAAGGGCTGGCCATAATCAGGGTAAGCCAGGATCTCGTCCCCCGTGAGGGCCATTTTCAGCTGGTGGAAGGACTCATCTTCCAGCTTGTCCCATTTGAACCGTGGCTTCTGGTTTTTGGCCTTCCTGGACTGGCCTATCAGGAGGTCCTGCATGGGTGCCGCCATCTTGGTGAAGCCTGGAATAAATCTTCGATAGTAGCCTACCAACCTGAGGAACTGCCGCACTTCCTTTACGGTGGAGGGTCTTGGCCAGTCCTTGATTATTGTGATTTTATCGGGGTCTGGAGCTACACCTTGAGCGCTCACCACATGCCCCAGGTACTGTACCTTGGGCTTCAGCAGATGACATTTTGAGGGCTTCACCTTTAGACCAAAGCCAGCCAAGGCGTCAAACACTTCCGCCAGGTGCTTCAGATGGTCCTCATACATCTGGGAGTATACAATGACGTCATCCAGGTACAGCAGGACCGTCTCGAAATTCTTATGTCCCAGACAGCACTCCGTCGACCGCTGGAAGGTTCCTGGGGCGTTGCAGAGCCCGAATGGCATGCAGTTGAACTCACTGAGGCCCATCGGGGAGGTGAATGCGGTCTTCTCCTTATCCGCCTCTGCTACAGGAACCTGCCAATACCCACTAGTAAGATCCAAAGTAGAGAAATAGTTAGCAGATTTTAACGCAGCTAGTGACTCCTCTATTCTGGGTAGAGGGTATGCATCTTTGTGTGTTATGCGGTTGATTTTCCTGTAGTCTACACACATTCTCATAGTGCCATCCTTTTTCTTTACAAGAACTAATGGAGCTGCCCAGGGGCTACAACTGTCTCTTATTACCCCAGCCTCCTTCATCTCTCGCAACATCCCTTTGGCATTTTGGTAGTGTGCAGGAGGTACAGGCCGATACCTTTCTTTAATGGGTGGATGGTCTCCCGTGGGGATATGGTGCTGAACCCCTTTTACCTGCCCGAGTCAAATGGATGTTCACTGAAGACCCTTTCGTATTCCTGTACCACCCGGTACACTCCTTGTTTTTGGTGTGGGGGGGGTGGAGTCAGTGTCCACATGCAGCTTCTGACACAAGGCCTCCATTTGTCCCTTTGAGCCGTTATCCTCCGCCTGTTGGGATGGAGGCAAGGGTTCCACTGTCTTTATAGAATTCTGGTTGACAGTGAACAGTTTGGCTAGGGTGGCATACCGGGGCAAATGGACTTCTCTCTCCCCAATGTTTAGGATGCGGACGGGTACCCTCCCATGGCGGACATCAACCACCCCCCAGGCTGTCAAAATGGTGGGCCTACTGTCAGAGTAGACGGGCTCTACCAAGGCCTGGTAATCTCTACCCCTTAGACCAATAGCTGCCCGGCACCATATCATCATTTCACTTTTTGGGGGCATGGCGATTGGGAATGGGTCACTCATCCTAACACTGCCAATTTCACCACCGGACAGTTCTACCTGCTGTCTTTTCATCAGGGCTCGGATCTCCCTCTGTAGAACCCACTGCTGTCTGGAACTGGCGGTTTCCGCAACCTGCTGTAACAAGACAATTATTTCTGCAAGACAATTTTCAATGACATTAGTGCCTAAAGATATCATAGGATGACTTTCTCGGCGTTCAATGTCGACAATAATCAGTCCTTGTGCTGGCAGTTTGACTTTGCCAACCTTTATGGTCACTTCTTTGAGCCCCACCTGAGGCACGGGTTGAGCATTGCTAGCATAAATGCTCAAATGTTCGTCTGGACGGCGGGTGATGTCAGAGTCAGTCCAGTACCGTTTGAAAAGAATGTAGGGGATGGTGGTCACCTGGGATCCAGTGTCCAGCAATGCGCTCATTGGAAAGCCGTCCAGCACGACATGTAGGACCAGTCGTCCTCCCACATATTTGTCTCGCCAGCTTGATGGGCCTGGTGGTCTTATGCCTGGGCGTTGGCCCTCTGCCCAAGGTTTTGCTCGTTTAAATGATAGTACCTTGCATAATGTCCTGGCTGGATGCAGCGGCGGCAGATGGGTTGTCCGTCCTGGTCGTAGTGGTCGCTGTTCCTCCCTCTGGATGGTGGAATCCTCTTCTGTTGTCGCTACGGGACGTCCTCTGGACTGGAAGCCAGCTGGATCTTTTCTTTAGGGGACACCTGCAAAGACTGCACAGTTTTGGTTAGCGCAGCTACACTTTTAGTTAACTCTTGGACCTGATGGTGCAGGACTGTAGACGGGGCATTGTCCAGAGTCTGCGCATCAGCTCCTACAGGCTCCGGGGAAAAGGGTGCCACCTCCTGGTGGTAGGTGATAGCTGGGCGCCGGTGAGCTGTAGCGCCACCTGGTGCTGGTTCCCGTAGCACCCGGATGGCCCTGTCCTTAAACTGAGCAATGTCCAAGTCAGGGTTTTGCAGGGCCATTATGCGCAGCTGGGTTCTGTGGGCGCTGGACAGTAAACCCTCAATAAATTGTTCGGTTAACAGTCTGTTTTCATCTCGCACACTGTTAGGGTCTACCTGTTTGATAGCCCTCAGCGCCTCCTGCAGGTCTAAAGCATAGTCCCGTACACTGTCCTGTGCCCGTTGTTTGCACCCATAAAACTTCATTTTTATCTCTGGGGTGGTGCAGGTGTCAAAAGTGTCCTTTAGGCGGGCCAGTATCTCCTTTACAGTCCCTTTTTCTCTGGCTGACCAGGATTTTACCTCTCTCTGGGCTGCACCAATCAACTGGCCTATAAGGATGCTCACTTTCTGCTCCTAGGACAGGGGATATACCTTAAACAGGCTGCTTAGTCTCTCTTTGTAGTCACTCAGGGTGTGCGACTCTCCTGAGTACTGGGGTAGCCACGCCGCTCCCGGGATATAGGGCATTGTGAATGGCATCACTGCGGCAGCGGCCGCGCTGGCGGTGGAAGTTCCCTCCATATCCGGCGTCTTCCTCCCCCCTAGTGAACCGTGGCCTACCTTCCTTCTCTTTTCCTCCGTAGGCCGCAGTTCCGCAGGCGATGGTCTCCTTGTAGGACCTGGCGTCGCACGCGTCTGACGTCAGGGCTCGCTGGGGCTCCTTCCAGGACCTGGCGTTGCGTCAGCGAGCGGGGCGGGTCTTTAGACTTCGCGCGCTTCCAGCGGTTCCGCCCCTCGTCTTCTCGCACGGCGACCCAAAAATGGCGGACGATGGCGGGAAAACGGCAGCAGATGGCGGGAAAAATTCACCACGGTATGCGACACAGTCTGTGAAGTCGCGCAGTACCCGGTGGTAGCGGGCACGTAATCCTGCCGACTACGCCAAAGTTGACACGCCCCCTGGGCCGTGGGGATACCCGGAGCCGGGCCTTGTAGATGCTGGGGGTTCTAGTCACCGTGGCGGTGACCAGGTCCGTGACCCAGGGTGGTCAAACCAGGGTAGTCTATGTGTATCTGATTTAAATAGTCCGACTACGCACCTGTGGAATGTGGTTATTGGGAACCGCCGCTGCGGAGCAGTCCACTGAAGCTGGTGATATATGCAGCAAGGTAGTGTAACTCCCTACAGGAAAAGTGTAGCTTCAGGGCAGCATGAGTGGATGATGGTGGTGATAGTACCTGGATCAGTAATGATGACACGGAGTCTTTGCAGTGCAGTCCCAGGGTTTTTACTGGTGGTAATTATATAGGCCCCAACGGGAGTACTTGCTAGGGATGAGGGCCTGGACAGTCTGGGAGCAATCCTAGAATTCCCCTGGCCAGGTGGAGTTGTAGGCCTGCCGGTCTGACTGTACTCTTTTGGCTATCTCGCTTATAGTCGTGTTGTAGCCCACGTCCCTGAGTGTAACGTGCTGCTCACCCGTATGGCTGGTGACTCGGATCCCGTGTATTCCTCGCTCCTCTGTGGCGGTACTGGTCCTTTCGTGTGGCTGAGCCTCCGGGCTTCTGTGGGCCAGGAGACCTGCAATCTCCTGCCCTGCGGTATCTGCTGCTGGGCTTGAAGGGTGCCACAGCCTCGGACTCCGGTGTCCGGTTCTCTGTATGTACTCTGCCAGGACGAGCTCTGCACAGCTCCAGTCCCTGGCTTCTTGCTTATTAATGTCCTATCTGACTCCTGACACTGAACTAAACTAACCCCGCCTCCAGACCCAGATATATAGGGCAGGATCCTCCCCTTTTCTGGTCTGGAGCAGGAGGTGTTGCATGTAGTGTGTTCCCTGACCAGGAAACTCCTGTTTTGCTCCCAGACATGGTATTACTACCACTGTGGCAACCAGACCCCCCTGGGTTGCCACACTAGGCTCAGCCTGCAGCTGAACACTAGCAGGAGACAGACAGTGTAAAACTGTCAGCAAAGATCTCATCCAATGAAATACATGTCTATTACATTGGATGAGATCAGTGATTAGAAAAATAAAAATTAATGTCCCATACAGGGACTAAGTAAAAATGTAAAAAAAAAAAGTCAAAAAAATGTTTTCAAACTGTTAAAAAAATCACAAATAAATAAAAATAAATAAATAAAATATTAAACCAATAAATACGTATATTTATGCAAAAACAAAAAAAGTACACATATTTGGTATCGCCGCGTCCGAAACAACCCGATCTATAAAACTGTCACACTAATTAACTCCTTCTTTGCACACTGTAATAAAAATAAATAAAAAACGAAGCAAAAAACTATGCTTTTTCATCATATCGCCAAACAAAAAGTGGAAAAAAATGCGATCAAAAAGCAAAATGGAAATAAAAATGGTACCACTGAAAACGTCGTCTTGTTACGCAAAAAAAAAGCCATCATAAAGCTCCATCAGCCGAAAAATAAAAAAGTTATAGCTCTCAGAATAAAGCGATGCAAAAAAAAATATTTTTTCTATAAAATTTTTTATTGTGTAAAAGTGCCAAAACATAAAAAAATATACAGTAAGTGTAGTATCACTGTAAATGTACTGACCCGAAGAATAACGCTGCCTTATCACTTTTACCACACGCAGAACGGCATAAAAAAAACCTCAAAAAACAATTCCTGAATTGTTGGTTTTTGTTAATTTTACCTCCCAAAAAACGGAATAGAAAGCGATCAAAAAATGTCACATACCCAAAAATGGTACCAATAAAAATGTCAACTCGTCCCGCAAAAAAAAAGCCGTCACATGACTCTGTCGGCCGAAATATGGAAAAATTATAGCTCTCAAAATATGGCGATGCAAAAACTAGATTTTGCAAAAAAAAGCGTCTCTTAGTGTGTGACAGCTGTCAGTCATAAAAACCCGATATAAATCTGGTATCTCTGTAATCGCCCCGACCCGAAGAATAATGTAATCTCATCACTTATACCGCACGAGGAACGGCGTAAAAAATAAATAAAACCAATTCTTCACCTGCTACTGATTTGTTTATTATGGCTCCCAAAGATCGCGGTAAGGCTCTGCTCACATTTATCCTGCGCTCTGCACTGAGCACTTACGCCAGAGTTTCCGTGTAAATCTCTGAAATACGTGTTTCAGACCGAACCCATGACAGAAGATTCCCTGTAATGAGGCAGATATAGGCCACTGTGGATGCCATCTGGACTGTGATCCCACGGTGTCATTTTTTTTAGGCGTGCATAAAAGTGTGGTTGGCCACAGTTTTGTGCACTTCTGAAAAAAAGGACACCGCTAAACAGAGGCCAGACGGAGTCCAGAGTAACTCTGCTGCCTCATTACAGTGAATGGATCCCGCAGGGGTTTCATCTGAATTACATCACTTGGAAATTTAGATGGAAACCCCGATGTAAGTGCTCAGCCTAGAGCGCCGGATAAATGTTACGTAAAATGTTCCCAATAAAAGCATCAACTTGGTCCTCAAAAAAGCTAGTCCCCACTCAGGTCCATCATCTGTTAAAAATATAAGGGACTTCCAAGTTACTGGTAGCAGAAAGGCTCTGGAAAAGCGAAATGGCCCTTGCCCCCCAAAAGAAATTCAGAAAATGTTGTGCTCCCAAATCCAAATGCCTATTCTACAATAATTTGTTCTCCAAATGTCAAATAGCGCTCCGTCCCTCCCAGATCTCGCCGTACGGCTGAGCGGTACGATACAGCCACATATGGGGTATTGCCATGTTTAGAAGAAATTGTGTGACACATTTCAGCACCATTTTTACCCATTGCCCTGTGTGAAAATGTAAAATCTGAGGGTAAAACATTTTTTTGTGGTAAAAATACAATTATGTTTTCTTCACTGCCCAATGGTATAAATTAAAAAATTAAAAAATACTCACTACTTCCCTAGATGAATTCCTTGAGAGGTGTAGTTTACAAAATGGGGTCACTTGTGGGGGTTTCTGCTGTTTCGGCATGTCAGCGACTCTTCAAATGTGACATGGTGTCTGCCACCTATCCCAGCCAACATAGCGCTCCTTTCTCTTCCGAACCCTGCCGTACACCAAAGCAGTGGTTTTCCCCCACATATGGGGTATCAGCGTGTTCAGGAGAAATTGCACAACAAATTTCATGGTGCAATTTATCCTGTTACCCTTATGATAATACAAAATTAGGGAATGAAAAACATTTTTTTGTGGGAAAAATGTGAAAGTTTTATTTTTACGGCTCAATATTATAATCTTCTGTGAAGCACCTGGGGGTGCAAAGTGCTCACCACACATCTAGATAAGTTCCCTAAGGGGTATAGTTTCCAAAATGGTGTCACTTGTGGGGGGTTTCCACTGTTTAGGCACATCAGGGGCTCCCCAAACGCAACATGGCGTCTGCTAATTATTCAAACAAATTTTACATTCAAAAAGTCTAATGGCGCTCCTTCCCTTCCGAACCCTGCAGTGCGCCCAAACAGTGGTTTGCCTCCACATATGGGGTATCAGCGCACTCATGAGAAATTGCACTACAAATTGTATATTCCATTTTTTCCTGTTACCCTTGTGAAGATAAAAAATTGGGTCTAAAGTAACATTTTTGTGAAAAAAAGTTAAATGTTCATTGTTTTCTTCCACATTCCAAAAATTCCCGTGAAACACCTGAAGGGTTAATAAACTTCTTGAATGTGGTTTTGAGCACCTTGAGGGGTGCAGTTTTTAGAATGGTGTCACTTTTGGGTATTTTCTGTCATAAAGGCCCCTCAAAGTCACTTCAAATAAGATGTGGTCCCTAAAAAAATGTTTTTGTAAATTTTGTTGGAAAAATGAGAAATCGCTGGTCAATTTTAACCCTTATAGCTCCCTAACAAAAAAATTTTGTTTCCAAAATTGTGCTGATGTAAAGTAGACATGCGGGAAATGTTATTTATTAACTATTTTGTGTGACATATCTCTCTGATTTGAGGGCATGAAAATTCAAAGTTTGAAAATTGCAAAATTTTCAAAATTTTCGCCAAATTTCCGATTTTTTCACAAATAGACGCAAGTGATATCAAAGAAATTTTACCACTATCATGAAGTACAATATGTCACGAAAAAACATTCTCAGAATCAGGGGAATCCATTTAAGCGTTCCAGAGTAATTACCTCATAAAGTGACAGTGGTCAGAATTGAAAAAATTGGGGTTGGGACCATCAGTTGTGTTGTGCAGAAGTCTGGTGGATACACAGCTGATAGTCCTACTGAATAGACTGTTAGAATTTGTATTATGGCAAGAAAAAAGCAGCTAAGTAAAGAAAAACGAGTGGCCATCATTACTTTAAGAAATTAAGGTCAGTCAGTATGAAAAATTGGGAAAACTTTGAAAGTGTCCCCAAGTGCAGTTGCAAAATCCATCAAGCGCTACAAAGAAACTGGCTCACATGAGGACCGCCCCAGGAAAGGAAGACCGAGAGTCACCTCTGGTTCTGAGGATAAGCTCAGATTAGAGACCAGGTCAATGACACACAGAGTTCTAGCATCAGTAACATCTCTTCAACAACTGTTAAGAGGAGACTTTGTGCAGCAGGTCTTCATGGTAAAATAGCTGCTAGGAAACCACTGCTAAGGACAGGCAACAAGCAGAAGAGATGTGTTTGGGCTAAAGAACACAAGGAATGGACATTAGACCAGTGGAAATCTGCGCTTTGGTCTGATGAGTCCAAATTTGAGATCTTTGGTTCCAACCACCGTGTCTTTGTGCGACGCAGAAAAGGTGAACAGATGGACTCTACAAGCCTGGTTTCCACCGTGAAGCATGGAGGAGGATGTGTGATGGTGTGGAGGTGCTTTGCTCGTGACACTGTTGGGGATTTATTCAAAATTGAAGGCATACTGAACCACCATGGCTACCACAGCATCTTGCAGCAGCATGCTATTCCATCCGGTTTGCGTTTAGTTGGACCATCATTTATTTTTCAACAGGACAATGACCTCAAACACACCTCCATGCTGTGTAAGGGCTATTTGACCAAGAAGGAGAGTGATGGGGTGCTACGCCAGATGACCTGGCCTCCACAGTCACCAGACCTGAACCCAATCGAGATGGTTTGGGGTGAGCTGGACCGCAGAGTGAAGGCAAAAGGGCCAACAAGTGCTAAGCATCTCTGGGAACTCCTTCAAGATTGTTGGAAGACCATTTCCGGTGACTACCTCTTGAAGCTCATCAAGAGAATGCCAAGAGTGTGTAAGCAGTCATCAAAGCAAAAGGTGGCTACTTTGAAGAACCTAGAATATAAGACATATTTTCAGTTGTTTCACACTTTTTTGTTAAGTATATAATTCCACATGTGTTAATTCATAGTTTTGATGCCTTCAGTGTGAATGTACAATTTTCATAGTCATGAAAATACAGAAAAATCTTTAAATGAGAAGGTGTGTCCAAACTTTTGGTCTGTACTGTATATGTTTGTGTACATGTGTTTACTAAGCAAATGAATGTGTAATGTACTAACATGTGCAGATTTTTGTATAGGCAGGTGGGGCATGGAGGGGGACACAGGGATTCTTAACTTTCAGTGTCTGCCCATGTTGCCAACCTATGGCTCTCCACAGGAGTCTAAAGGTCCCATACACATTGAAAGAAACTACTTCAAACCCTCCCAATTTGTGTGGTGACCCCATGACTCTCCCCTATCACAATTATGATTGAGATACAGAAGGATTGGTCATTCTGAATGAGAGAGAGATAGACTGGAAATGGTGCCGAGCAATGATTTTTTTTAGTATTTGCAAATCGTGAATCGAATCTCAAAGTGTTCAAAATAACGTGGAACTGCAAATTTTCGGAAAATTCAACACTTACTCGATGCACTCATCTGTACTTTGGAGATATTTTTTGCAATTGAGTTTTATTAGAAATGTTGCCATTTGCCGTGTCTTGTCTAGTGATGCTATAATGTCAATGCTGGAATCAGAATTACTGATGATATGGGCAGTACAATTAATAGGTAGAATTGTGTTGAATTTTTGGAAATTTGTAGTTCCTGGAAGATTCTAGCAATTTGAGATTTGATTCACAAATTGCAAATAAATGCCTGCCTTTATACAGATTGCAAAGGATTGCATCAGGAACAGAAAACTGACACAAACTTAGGTGCAACCACTCAAACTTCCCCATAATGTCTTGCAGATATCACATCACATGGTATAGCGCAGTCAATCAGGAAGGACTATCATAGTCTGTATAAAAGTCGAGGTAGAGAATGCAGCAGCCATCTTAGGGTGAATTTAGGATAGCATGAGTTTGTCAGTCCTTATAGCTCAGCAATAGAGATCGTAAGAGAAAACTATGAAACATGATACAAATACCCTAGACAGTAATGTGTTGTACAACTGCAACAGTGAAGAAGATGAGTGTAGTCGTCTGTGAATAATGCTAAAATTCAAATGATAGGGAGAGAGAGAGACAGGAGAGATGCCAGCAGCAGTACCAGACTCTATGATTAATCAGTGATATGGTGTAACTGGCATCTGTCCTTCTGCATCTGAAATACAATTACACATATTTTATCTTCATTATTAATACACTACAAAGCAGAAGCAGGCCAGCACAATAAGTTTTTGCAGAAAAATAATCTGCAATCAGCGCCAACTGGCATAATTGCTTGTCACAAGTGACTGCACTGAGGTTTTATATTTCTTCTGCAATTATTCTGGGGATGAGGAATTGTTTTTTTTTTCAAAATATAAGAGAAAATTTCCCAAAATACAGAAATTTAACTGTGACTGTCTATCTTACAAAGTGTGTGTGTTGAATTTTTTTTTTGCTCATCTGGCTTCAGAGGCAAAGAAATCTTTCATAAAACACTGAAGGCTTGAGAACATCCCACAAATCCGCCCCACATGAGGTCATCAAGGGGAGGTGTGTTTGTGTAATTTAGGAAGTAATAAAAGGGAAATGCTAATTATGATCTGTGTTCAGTGCTGGAAGACACATCACCGTGTAGGCTTGACCCAGTGCTTTCCTTCGCTAAGCTCTGAGCCATTTCTGTGACCAGTGTTTTGGAAGTTTCTTATGTTTATCTGTTTTATTTTATGTAATTGTATATATATTGTGTTTTTCCCCCCTTGTAAAATCTTTTGTCTTTTGTATATTTTTATAAACACTGCCTATCTTTCTGCATTAAGTGTAAAATGTAATAGTTCTGTTCTTTTTGCTCTGTAAACTGCACCCCTAAGGCCATACGCTACCGGTAATGGGTGTCCAATCGGCCTGTAAAACGATTGGTGGTGGTAGCTAATAATCTTTCCTGGGCTATTGTGGAATTGGCAGCGATCGTACCGAGGTATATATATATTCCATGCATTGGAATCGGTTGTATATACTGTATACAATACGCTCACTGTGAGTTCCCCAATAATCGGCCTAGCAGTGGAAACAGCCGAGGCAGTTAATCATCGGTCAATTGCGTAGTTGTCCTGATGATAAGGGGCAGCAGAGGCTGTTCATGACAAAAAAGGTAACAGCGGGTGGATCTGCGCGACTTCCTCGGCTGTGTGGGGAACTTTAAAGAAGCATTATACAGGTATTTAGACACTATGTTGTATGGAGCTAATTATTATGCCTGATGAAGGCTATACAGCCAAAACGCGTTGTTTCCCATGGTTTTTGTAGAACTTTTATATGTTTTTATGTGTCAATGTGACATACTTTATGCCAGAGTTCTTACTATAAAAGAAACAGTTTTATACCTCTAGATCCTTGTTTTCATCAAAGGGAAGCGCCCTTGGCTTGGTTCATCTCCTCCTCTGCTCCACCATTATAAATAAATTGCAGAGTATGAAAGTACCTGGAGTGGCAAACCTTAAAAGTAGCTTCCTCCTATCTATTAGATTGCATCTAAGTTTCGGATGCATGAGAGAGACATGAGGGGGCTCATGTAGGCCAGTAGGATTTCTTTCTGACCTCACTGACCTTTCTTTCTACAATGCCTCTCTCGCATCAGCTATTGACTCGGTCGCCCCTCTTATGCATGGTAGAGCACAACTAGTCAATAGGCAACCCTGGCACAACAACCTCACTAAACAGCTTTGACAAGCGTCCAGGGTTGCGGAGCGGCGTTGGAAGGAAACACATTCTCAAGATGACTTCACTGCCTTCAGACAACAACACTCGCATTCAAATCAGCCCTCACCTCTGCTAAACAGGCCTACTTCACAACCCTCATATCTTCCTTATTCTACAACCCCCAACAGCTATTCAACACTTTTAACTCTCTCCTCCGCCCTCCACTGACCCCTCCGACCACCGTCATCTCTGCTGAGGAGTTTGCCACACACTTCAAAAACAAGATTGACCAAACAAGGCAAATCTTTACTGTCCAACTACCACAACCCCTTTGTTTTCCAGACCATTGCCCTTCCCCCCATAACCTCCTTTACCAACATCATGGAAGGAGACCTTACTCGTCTCCTCTCCAAATCACACCTCACCACTTGTGCACTAGACTCCATCCCATCCCACCTCCTCCACCCCCACACTCATCCCATCCCTAACCCATCTCTTCAACCTATCTGTAACTTCTGGTACCTTCCCCGCTGCCTTCAAACATGCCACAATCACGCCCATGCTCAAAAAGCCATCCCTCTACCCAGGGCCGGCTCCAGGTTTTCCTGGGCCCCGGGCGAAAGAGTCTCTGTGGCCCTTTTAACACATACACGATTCATGATGCACAGATACGGTGGAGAAATATATATATAGTACACAGGGCCCAGCCTGCCACCTCATCCTTCACATATGCAGACATGCGCACGCACACACGGTACGCAGACATGCACACACGGTACTCAGACATGCGCACGCACACACAGTACGCAGACATGCGCACGCACACACGGTACGCAAACATGTGCACGCACACACGGTACGCAGACATGCGCACGCACACATGGTACGCAGACACACGCACACACGGTACGCAGACACGCGCACGCACACACGGTACGCAGACACATGCACGCACACACGGTACGTAGACACATGCACGCAGACACGGTACGCAGACAAATGCATGCACACACGGTACACAGACACGCGCACGTACACACGGTACGCAGACATGGTACGCAGACATGCGCACGCACACACGGTACGCAGACACATGCTCGCACACACGGTACGCATACACACGCACGCACACATGGTACACAGATATGTACACATACAGACATACACACATTTTTACACAAATTCTTAAAAACATATATAAAACAGACAAATATATATACACAGTCATACACACTGACATTCACATACATGCACTCACACAGACCCATTACAAATATTTTTAATATGGGGATTGGGGAAGCCTCACTCACCTGTCCCCGGTCCAGTGTCCTGTCCAGCAGCTCCTCCGGTATGGGGCAGTGCAGGGCCCCCGGCGTGTCACAGACTTCATGGCCCTGGAACATCAGAGGGGCCCACTTGCGGCCGGGTCTGGGCTGCTCCCCCCCATTTGTGCAGGACCTCCGACTGTGTTTGATTGCCGGCACTCCCCCAGACATGGCCGCGCGCTGTGCGGCTGTGTCTGCTAGTAATGACGCGGCAGGGGCAACACACAAGCACAATTAAAGGTGCAGTGCCATCGATCATTACTAGCAGACACAGCACACTGTGCGCGGCCATGTCTGAAGTGCTGGTAATCAAGCAGCGCCTGCGTCACTGAACAGGTGCCGAGGAAGCGGCCAGGGCCCCGACAGTGAGTGGGCGGTGGGCCCCGACAGTGAGTGGGCGGTGGGCCCCGACAGTGAGTGGGCGGTGGGCCCCGACAGTGAGTGGGCGGTGGGCCCCTCTGATTTTCCAGGGCCCCGGCACTTGCCCGGGTACGCCGGCCCTGCCTCTACCCAACCGCCTTGTCCAGCTACCGCCCCATATCGCTGCTCCCTTTTGCCTCCAAACTCCTCGAGCAACACGTTCACTCTGAACTTTCCTCTCATCTAACCCTCTCTTTGACAACTGACAGTCCGGCTTCCGCCCCCACCATTCTACTGAAACTGCCCTTACCAAAATCATCAATCACTTACTTACAGCCAAAGCTAACAGACAATTCTCTGTACTCCTTCTTCTTGACCTGTCCTCTGCTTTCGACATAGTTGACCACTGTCTGCTACTACAGATCCTTTCTTCATTTGGCGTCAAAAACCTTGCCCTATTCTGGATCTCCTCATACGTTTCCAACCACACATTTAGTGTCTCCCACTTCCACATTACCTCCTCACCCCGCCTCCTCTCTGTTGGAGTCCCTCAAGGCTCTGTCCTAGGACCCCTACTCTTCTCAATTTATACCCTTGGCCTGGGAAAGCTCATAAATTCCCATGGCTTCCAGTACCATCTGTACGCTGATGACACCCAGATCTACCTCTCTGGCCCAGACGTCACCTCTCTGCTGTCCAGAATCCCAGCATGTCTGGCAGCAATATCCTCCTTCTTCTCCTCCCGCTTCCTCAAGCTCAATGTGGACAAAACTGAACTCATCATCTTTCCCCATCTCACATATCTTTTCCATCTGATCTTTCTATCACAATAAATGACATCACACTTTCCCCTGTACCAGCAATCCGCTGCCTCGGAGTAACCCTTGACTCTGCCCTGTCCTTCAAACCCCATATCCAAGCTCTCGCTACCTCTTGTCGCCTCAAGCTCAAAAATATTTCCAGAATCCATCCTTTCCTCAACCCTCAATCTACTAAACTGCCTTGACTACTGCAACATCCTCCTCTGTGGCCTACCTGCTAATATTCTCGCACCCCTCCAGTCCATCCTTAACTCTGCTGCGCGACTAGTTCATCTCTCGCCTCATTACTCCTCTGCTACCCCCCTTTGGATATCCCTTCACTGGCTCCCATTTCCCCAGCGTACCCAGTTCAAACTACTAACACTGACGTACAATGCCATCCATAACCTCTCTCCTCCGTACATCTTTGAACTAATCTCCCGATATATTCCCTCACGTAACCTCCGGTCCTCCCAGGACCTCCTTCTCTCCTCCACACTTATTCGTTCCTCACCCAATCGCCTCCAAGATTTCTCCCGAATATCCTCCGTCCTATGGAATTCTGTACCTCAACACGTCCGATTAGCCTCCACATTTGGATCCTTCAGACGGAACCTGAAAACCCATCTCTTCAAACAAGCTTACAGCCTGCCATGACCTTCCTGCTGCCACCTCAACAACACCGGAGCTACTGCAACCCCCCGACCTACTGTCTCCTCCCCATTCCTGTAGAATGTAAGCCCGCAAGGCCAGGGTCCTCTTCCCTCTGTACCAGTCTATCATTGTTAGTTTGTTTACTGTACGTGATATCTGTATTTGGTATGTAACCCCTTATGTACAGCGCCATGGAATCAATGGCGCTATATAAATAAATAACAATAATAGGATAGCAGAGGGATCATACTGTTCTTGCATATCTGGACACGACCCGATATGGAGTGCAACCTGGAGGCGCCATTGAGGGTTTTCCATGTCTGGAGGCAAAAATTTGACATGGATGTTTTTTTGCTTTTGGTACGATGGAATAAGCAATAACGTAAGATTATATCCCAGTGATTACAGAAGAATGGCAGCCATGTTGAACACAATCTTTTCATAATTACATCTTTGTCGTTCCACCTCTACATGCAGTTATTAAGCACGGGCACCAAGCATGTCGTGCCAAAGACTGAGTTTAGTTAGGACTCCGAGGAATTAGGGATTTCATTAGTTTATAAAATAATTACTGAGATCATTGGAACAGAATATGGAAAAATCAATCAAATGGAAAAATCATATCTGTTTTATGTAAATAGAAAAATGTTTAACTACAAAACAAAGGACCGGAAGGAATAATAATAGCTGTAATAATAGTAATAAGATTCTGAAAAAGGAAAACTTGTGACTGCAGCGTAAATAAAAAGATGATGTAACGTATGATGAATTTAGCGAGGCTCAGATGAAAGTAATGGAAAAAGAGGGCTCTGATCGGACTACTGGGAGTCACTGCTGTGACTACTGGGGGAACGGAGTAAAGCTCTTCTTATTAGGAGAAGAAAGTACTGAGGATAGAGAGGTGAACACTGCATTTTCCGAATGAACCCTTCCGTAATACCATAATACCAATCCAACATTGGCAAGAAAAAAAAACAATATTCCCTCCGCACTGCGAACCAGAGACCATGCAGGTCTCCGCAATACTGATCGCAGCTTTGTGACAGCCAGACAGCCCCTTTAAGCAGAGACTCATAGAGAACATCATATTCGCACACTCCAGAGGAACAGTATAAAAACAGCGGAGAACTTTTAATAACTGTATTTATAATTCATTTCTTCTGCCATTATAACTTTCTAAGGAAATTGATTTTTTAGCAACGTGTTGGGAAGACTTTGTGTAATTACTCGGTTGTGCAGCCAGACGTCACAAATTGAACAATGAACATCTGCAAGAAGATTTTATCTGGGGAAGTTGATACGTCTTTATTACATCTTTTGAATTTTTAAGAAATAATTTGAAATCATGATTTGCGCTCCATATAGCCGACTAATTAGATTATTATATTTATACATATAAAATATAGGGACGAAAGTATGTGCCCCCTCTACATTGCACCTTCTGACCTCCCATTCTACATCCATAGACATCAATATGGAGCCGCCCGTTTGCAGACATAACGTCTCCCGTTCTTCTGCGAAGACTTTCTAAAACATTTAGGAGGCATCTGTGGGACAATTTGCCCCTTCATCCAGAAGAGCATTTGTGAGGTCGGACCATGATGTTGGGGGGAGGCCGGGCTCACAATTTCCGTTCTAGTTTATACCAAAACTGTTGGATGTGGTTGAGGTCCAGTGCCCTGCCGCTGCAGTTTTTCCCCACCTGGTCTCCTGCTAGCGCCTGCTTTTTCTGGTCTTCATGGCAGTAGATGTCATCTTCCTTTGCTGTGCACTGAGCAGCTCCTTAGCGGGTCCCTTTGCCTTTTTGACAGAATCCAACATTCTTATAAGGTACATTGGGAACCCCAATTTTGCATTGGAGCACCAGAGGGTTCACTTTATTAATATAGAATACAGCCCAAAAAGCAGAAAGAAAAGTATACTCACCTTACCATATCCCATGCCTAGAGATGAGCAGAGAGCTTTGTGTAACCTTGGTCCACAGTCCAAGTCAGTGGACAGGAGCTGTGCAAATTTCCTGATCTTCTGTGTCCCCTGGGGGCGACGTTTGATTTGCCGGCTTGGCCTAAGGTCATCTGTGCGTTGGTCGGAGCATAGATGATGTCTTGCCATCCCGGATAAACATAGGCCGAGCCTCAGATTCCAGAGGGTGAGGAAATTAACCCAGTTTCTGTCCACAGACAGAGATCACTGACCTGGACGGTAGACCGAGGTTGCACAAAGCAGTCCACTCACCTATGCCCCTTCCGCTTCTCTTCTAGCCCAGGTCCTCCATTACTGCAACCAGTGATTGGCCACAGTATTCACATGCCTGGTAGGAAGAGAAAACTCAATGACCAGTTGGGCGAATTTTCAGAAATGGAAAACTACCAGCAGAGGATCAGTAAGGGGAGCATACTTTATTATTATTTTTTAGTATTTTAGCCATTTAAAAAATAATTAAGTAAAAATTAATAGTTGGTGGACATCAATTGCACATAGGTCATCATTAAATCTGGAATAAACAAACCATGATGGTTTGGGATATCCTATTTAGCACACGTAAGAACGGCCTAAGGCTTGAGAATCTTGGTCAACACTGATATATTCATGTCTCTGATTTTACACAAATATACTTGATGATATGTTTTAAAAATAAAAATGAGTCACAATAAAACTGCCAAGTGTCACTGCCTTTAATATCTTCTAAAAGGAACAATCCCTTGTAATGTCCATCTTCTATACTGCTATATTCTTCACCGAGACACTGTCAATAAGAAAAAATTTTGTAATAAGCTGCCAACATTTTTAACATTTTATGATGAAGAACATCTGAGACTTTTTAAAAATCAATGCTGGCGCGTAAAGCTAAAAATGGATCATTCAAGCTCTTGTTAACATCCATAAAATTGTGATTTGCGCCAACCCGAGATAACGATGAGATAATTTGAAAGTCAAAGCTCAATCAATATGTTTCAAGGTTTTTTTTTGTCTACGAAGGATGGGAGTGATAGCATCTCTGAGAGACAAAAATGTCCTCAATTTTCAAGACTCAAGCCTTCACCACTAACATGACCAACAATAACAAGTGTCAAGGTCATGAAGATGAGTTCAGATCATGATGATCATTTCGACAGTTGATCATCCATGGTCAACTGTCCATGGAGGGGATCTTACCTTTTAATTTTTTTCCCACTGTGCAATTATGCTTTTACAATTTCCTGTATTCCAAAGTGCATTGCTATTCAAAGACTTCAAACCATGAAGGACATATCATTGAAGGTTGAATGTAAGAAAAGCCCAGGATGTCACATCAATTAGAGCTTTTGGTACACTTTGTCACATTTCAATACCATGAACATTTACTATTTAAGGATCACCTTAAGGGACACATCTGCATGGAAAATAATATTGTTGTTGAAACTATCAGCTAATTGAGGATGCGAGATATGCCCCAAGCAAACCTAAACATGTCAAAGGAATTACCCAACTTGGACAATCCGATCTTGTTAAAAAGATCCCCCAATGATTAGCTGATAACAGGTTGGGTCATTGCTTAGAGTCATAGAATGTTAGAGTTGGAGGGAACCTCCAGGGTCATCTGGTCCAACCCCCTGCTCAATGTAGGATTCACTAAATCATCTCAGACAGATGTCTGTCCAGCCTCTGCTTGAAGACTTCTATTGAAGGAGAACTCACCACCTCTCGTGGCCGCTTGTTCCATTCATTGATCACCTTCACTGTCAAAAAGTTTTTTCTAATATCTAATCTGTGTCTCCTCCCATTCAGTTTCATCCCATTGCTTCTAGTCTTTCTTTGTGCAAATGAGAATAAAGCTGATCCCTCTACAGTGTGACAGCCCTTGAGATATTTATAGACAGCTATTAAGTCTCCTCTCAGTCTTCTCTTTTGCAAGCTAAAGATTCCCAAATCCTCTAAACGTTCTTCATAGGACATTGTTTGCAGACCGGTCACCATTCTGGTCACTCTTCTCTGAATTTGCTCCAGTTTCTTCATGTCTTTTTTAAGATGTGGTGCCCAGAACTGGATACAGTATTCCAGATGAGGTCTGACCAAAGAGGAGTAGAGGAGGATAATTAATTCACGTGATCTAGATTCTATGCTTCTGTTAATGCAATCCAGAATTGTATTTGTCTTTTTTGCTGCTGCATCACACTGTTGACTCATGTGCAGTCTGTGATCTATTAGTATACCCATGTCTTTTTCACATGCACGGTGGCTTAGACCTATACCTCCCATTCTGTATATGATTTTTTCATTTTTCTTGCCCAGATGTAGGACTTTGTATTTCTCCTTGTTAAAAACAATTCTGTTAGTTGCTGCCTACAGTTCCAGTTTGTTTAGAACTTTTTGAATCCTCTCACTCTCTTCTCTGGTATTAGTCCAGCATTGGGGACCTGTTTTTGAAAAATGGTTTTCAAAGCCAGAGAACCTATTTAGCTTTTTAGGATCGGCCTATATGAAGAGATTCTTTAGGATTTCATGAAATTTCTCCAGCAGTAGGTATACTAACCAGCTTATACCAGCCAATCCAGATACCCATCTAGAGACCAGACTGTTTTGGGATTTTTGCCCCTCATCATTACAGAGCAGGGTACAGGTTGGCTGACTACGATACTCAGATGCGGCTCAGGGAGAATACTGGCTCTTATTGTACAGTCCAAACTCAGTATGGAGATTTATTTTCAAGGCAAATCTTATTACCAAAATTAATATCCTGTTCTGTACTGATGAGGGGCAGGTACTCAGAAACAGTGCTGTCTGCAGATGGGTATGAACTCATCTCATGGAGTATTACTTTTGAAAATAAGTCTCCATACTGAATTGGGTTTATTCAATGAGAGCTGATACCCCACCTGAGCTAGATGATAACACGTCAAAATAACCATAACTCAATGTGCAAATACCTGTGACTCCAGGGCAGCCTTTTTCCTACCGGTCCTGCCGCAATGATGTCACATACATTGAATACGGGACCAGTGCAGCCAAGTATTGGCCTCATTGGTACTATTAGCATGTACGACACAAGACAAGGGCAAGGGTCAAAATGTTTGTGCTCCTCACTGTGATTACAACAGTCTCTGCCCTTCTGGAAAGACCTTCAAGTATATATTAGAGTAAAGATTCAGGATTTTGTATGTTACGGATGTTATTAAGGCATGTTTGTGGTATTCCAATAAATATCCAAAATGTTTTATAGGGTTGAGGTCACGGCCTACGCAGTCATCCTCTACTGCATCAATCTTATAAAATAATGTCATTATCAAGCTGCAATACTTGGAGGAGCATCGTTACACTAGAACAATAATCAGGTTTTCATACACTATAGGCAGGAAACAAGATATTCCTCCATACAGCACTCATTACAATAAATGTCCACCTATGAACACTATGTAGGTCCAAATTTCTGAGCAGATTAATTTCCTAATATATTTCAGTAGAATTATTTAAAAAGCTCAACACAACTAATACAATAATTGTTTTTTCCACCTTCACCATAAAATGGCACTTTTAATAACTACTGCAGTCTCTGAATCATTTACTCCTTGAGGATAAGCGTCTTTAGTACTTCTTAGAGCCCCTCTTTGCTGTTATGATCTGCTGCAGACATGATGCATAACCAGACACCAGCTTCTATCAGTGTTCCTGAGGAATCTTAGCCCTTTTCTCATGAGAAATTACCTCCAGGTCACTTATAGTCTTGGGATTATGTGCTGCAACCGCCTTCAAAAAATATCAGCAAAGATTTTGTATGGGGTTCAAGTCAAGTGACTGATGGACACTCCAGAATCTTCTTCTTCTGAAGCCAAACTTGGTGGACTGTGAGGTATGCTTGGGATCTTATCCTGTTGGAAGGTCTAATGAAGGACACTCACAGAAGGCATTACACTGTCTCCTATGATCTCCTGATACTTAATTGAATCCATCTTGCTCCAGAGCATCACCAAGACACTGCCATGTTTCACAGTAGGCAGCACACAGCCACTGTCATGCTTCAGTGTAGGCATCATCAAGCCACCACCATGCTTCAATGTAGCCATCATCAAGCCAGTGCCGTGCTTCACTGTAAGCATCACCAAACCACTTCCATGCTTCAATGAAGGCATCATTGAGCCATGTCCATTCTTCACAGTAGGCATCACCGAGTTACTGCCATACTTTACTGTGGGCATCACCAAGCCTTCATCATGTTTCATGGTAGGCATCACCAAGACACAACATGCTTCACTGTAGGCATCACTGACCCTTTGCAGTACTTCATTGTGGGCATCATTGAGACACCACCATGCTTCAGTTCACTAAAGTCATCACCAAGTCACCACCATGTTTCATTGTAGTTTTTCAGCATTCCTCTCCCTCCAAACATACTGTTCATCCATAGGCCAGAGAAGTAAAATTTTTGATCCAGAACAGAATCTCAGAACTCTTGTACCTTATTTATATGTTTTGTGGAATGTTAGAAGCATCTTCATCTTCAGAGAGGGTATAAATATTTTTTCTGCCTACATGGCTGTGTTATATTAGTACTGTAGTAGTTACTCATAAAGTCGTAACGTCTTATGAAAGATAAGTCTTACCATTGTTGTTTGTGGAACAACTGTTGTCTATTGAGTATGTTCCCGAGGTGCGTCATACCACATGCATCCTACCTGATAAGTTTGAAGAAGTCTCTCTTTGATGGTCCAGTATAAGGGACAAACAATGCAAAATTGTGACCATTGGATTTGGATGTCAAAAAGATATTCGGTGATATTTCGCATCAGCTGAGGCCAATTTCTATTTCTACACAGAACTAAATGAAAGACTTTTTTTCCACTTTGTGTCCTGGCGGGTGACTGATATGGCTTGTGGCAGCGTTTCACTGTGTAATTCATCAGCGCACTCGGAACATGTTCTTTTCTTTTCGAGTCATCAGACGGTGAATGCTCCTGAATGGATGATTGACAGCCTTTTCTTTGACTTTCGTTGGCTTTCTCTCGCTATCTACTTCTGGGTCACAACATTGCCCTCCCTTTGTCATACAGCCCATGAAATTGGCGTAACAAATCCTGACATCCAATGTCATCCAGTCACTGGGGATGACAGTCCGCGACAATGTTTCCATAAGTGCAGAGTCCCCTTCGTGTCACCGCCAGATCTGTGTATTAATGATTTCAGAGGGAGACGTCCTTCTCTGAAGATTGTCCTCTCTCTTATAAGCTTTTCAATGACTGCACCTTGAAGACAGCTATTTCTATGGCAGCTCGGGGATTAAGGTGTCTGGTGAGTCACTTTCAGGATGTGATCATCATCTATCACTATAAAATATTCCATCAGCCTTTTAGAGAAACCTGAACTGCGTGGATGATTCCAACAAAAAATATGAAAAATACGAAAAAAAAAGACAAAGTAATGAAAACAATACATTAAAAGGGGGCATGAACTGATCAGTGACCAGTAGTGATGAGCGAGCATGCTCGTTACTCGAGATTTACGAGCATGCTCGGGTGCTCACCGAGTATCTTCAGCGTGCTCCGGTGTTATGTTTCCGTCACTCCATGCTCATGATTTGCAACTGTTTGACAGCTTTAATATATGTGAGGAATGCCTGTTTCTTAGACCGGGCAGCATTGTAGCACTACTTACCTGCGGATTAGCCCTATGACTGCAGGTAAATAGCATTTTCCAAGGTGACAGGTTCCCTTTAAGTCCCTCCGCATGTAAACCTTGAAAGAGTAGCGGGGGGTGAAAGGTGTTGAACTCAATTTTCAGCTTTTTTCCCATAAAGGAGAATGCATTAATACAAAGTGAAATATGTGGATGAGATAGTCATAAAAGTGTTCTTAAATTGATTCCAACATCTTCCTGGCTTATTAATGGAGAAATAGTCTAATTGTCTAGTTTCAAAAGACAGATTCATTTATAGATGAAATACTTCAATGTGCAAACTGCAACTTACAGTGCCCGGGTTAAACCATGCTATAAGGTACACAACTAATAGTAAAATCATATAACTGAAGGTACCCAGGGTATACCAGCATGCTTCATATCACAATATACAGAAGATGTATTATGTATATCAGCTATACATACATGATTATGTACAAAAGATGCCCAGGTTATACCAGCTGTACACACAGAATTATATACGAGAGATGCCTAGGGTATACCAACTGTACATATATAATTATATACCGGAGATACCCAGGTTATACCAGCTGTACATATAGAATTATATACAATAGATGCCTAGGGTATAACAGCTGTACATATATAATTATATACAGAAGATACCCAGGTTATACCAGCTGCACATAATAATTATAAACAGGAGATGCCCAGGTTATACCAGCTGTACATATATAATTATATACAGGAGATGCCCAGGTTATACCAGCTGTACATATATAATTATATACAGGAGATGCCCAGGTTATACCAGCTGTACATATATAATTATATACAGGAGATACCCAGGTTATACCAGCTGTACATATATAATTATATACAGGAGATACTCAGGTTTTACCGAGTGTACATGTATAATTATTCACAGGACATGACCAGATAATTATATAGAGAAGATTCCCAGGTTATACCAGCTGTACATATATAATTATATATAGTAGATTCCCAGGTTATACCGGCTGTACATATATAATTATATACAGGAGATATCCAGGTTATACCAGCTGTACATATATAATTATAAACAGGAGATACCCAGGTTATACCAGTTGTACATATATAATTATATGCACAGGATATCCAGGTTATATTAGCTGTACATATATAATTATATTCAAGAGATACCCAGGTTATACCAGTTGTACATGTATAATTATTCACAGGAAATGCCCAGATAATTATATAGAGAAGATTCCCAGGTTATACCAGCTGTACATATATAATTATATACAAGAGATACCCAGGTTATACCAGCTGTACACCAGGTTTTACCAGTGGTACATATATAATTATATACTGAAGATACCCAGGTTATACCAGCTGCAGATATATAATTATATACAGAAGATGTCCAGGTTATACCAGCTGTACATATATAATTATATACAGAAGATGCCCAGGTTATAACAGCTGTACATATATAATTATATACAGAAGATACCCAGGTCTTATCCAAGTACTTGGATAAGAATACAGTAATTAACCAGAACCAGCATGGGTTTGTAGAAAACAAGTCATGCCAGACTAATCTAATTTCCTCCTACGATGGAATCACTGACTGGGTGGATCAGGGAAATGCAGTAGATATAGTATATCTAGACTTCAGCAAAGCATTTGATAAAGTATCTCATACTATCCTTATTGACAAAATGACCAAGTATGGGATTGAAAAGACTACGGCTAGGTGGATTCATAACTGGCTCAGTGATCGTACTCAGAGTGGTAATAAGTGGTTGCACATCCAATTGGAAGAGGGTTACAAGTGCGGTACCACAAAGCTCTGTTCTGGCTGCTGTGTTGTTCAACATTTTTATAAATGATCTAGATAAGGGAACTGAAGGTAAACTAATCAAATTTGCAGATGATGCAAAGCTAGGTAGGACAGCTAATAGTGATGAGCGAGCATGCTCGCTACTGCTCGGTGCTTGCCCGGGCATCTCACTGCTCGAGATGCTCGCCGAGTATTTCCGGGTTGCTCGGGCGGAAACTCGGGTCCCCTCCCTGCATGTTTGGCGCTCTTTAGAGACCAATGAACATGCAGGGATTGCCTGCCATGCACTGTAATGCCGTAGCCATGTTGGTTGTGGGCATTACAGTGATTGGCTGGCCGGACAGAGTCATCAGGTCTATATCAGACCTGGCGCCGCCATGCTCGTCACAGTCACTCTGGATCAGACAGTGTAGGGAGAGCTGCTGCTGTGTCAGGGAGAGATTTGATCGTGTATTAGGGAGAAAAACCGTACATTACACATATCCATCTTAACAAACAGTCCTTCTGAGGACTAATCCATCTGCAGAGATATCAGGCAGGCAGTGTATATAGCAGACTGCAGTGCATATAGCACAAGAGGCTCCATTTCAGTTCTGCCTTCTTCTGCTGTTAGATATTTCTATACAAAGGCCCAGGTCTCAGGGGCCAGGAATACTTTTCTTTGGATCTTAATCTTCATTATTTGCTAAAAAAGCAATCCAGAGAACACCGTTTTTCTGCGCCATTTGCTTGTTGGCACTGCAGAATACAGCCAGGTCCTTTCCATATTACAGCTCTAGAAATCCAGCTATTTAAAACTGTGTTTTCTCTGTCAAATGGATCACATATAAGTTGTCAGAAAATACTGCCATTTCTGGCCTCCATTAAAAATTTCCTTTAGTGTGTCATTGAAGCAATTCACACCAGTTTGCTGGTCAATCTACTTACCTACAGGCCAGGTATTTAAAACTCTGTTTTCTCCGTCACACGGATCACATATAAGTTCGCTCCAAACTCAGTCATTTGTAGTGAGCGTGGAAGATACTGTCCTCCATTTAAAATGGGCAAGGCACGTGGCAAGGGACGGGGAACTGGACGTGATGGTAATGGTGTATGCAGAGGTCGAGGACAAGGCCGTAGGCAAGCAGAAATTGTGCCACAACAAACACCCACATCTTCTCGCTTGACCTTCCTGTCCCAATTTCTAGGGGACCGTAGCACACCAGTATTGAATCCAGAGCATTGTCAAAAGGTTATTGGTTGGATAGTGGATAATTCTTCCAGTCACTTAGCCACCACCACCACCACCCTATCTTCCACAAGGTCAAGTCTCAGTAGCCGTGAGTCTGGACAGCATATTCCTCACCCTGATCCTCTTTCCTCCCACCATGCTGAGTACCCAGAGACAACTCATCCCACACTTGGACACTCTGAAGAGCTGTTAACTTTTCCATTTATAGATTCGGGCCTCTCGCCCGGTCCACTTGAAGCGCAAATATTTGCGCAGCCACGGTCACACGAAGGCGACGGTGGGAAAGTGTCACAAGAGGTGGACAATGATGAGACACAATTTCAAGAAAGTCAGGAGGAGGACTAGGGTGCGGAAGTGGAAGACGAGGTGGTGGATGATATAGTAACTGACCCAACCTGGCAGGAGGACATGCAGAGCGAGGACAGCAGCACACAGGGGGAGGGAAGCAAAGCACCCCAACAGGCAGGAAGAAGCAGTGTGGTGGCCGCAGACAGAAGGCAGGCAACCGTTCCCCGTAACACCAACACGAAGGAAGTTGCCAGTACAACTGTTAGGTCTTCCCGAGTCTGGTTGTTTTTTAAAGACTCTGCCGATAACCCCAAAAAGGCCATTTGCACCACCTGCCAGGCCAGCATCAGCAGGGGTGGCAAAACGACCAGCCTGACCACCACCAGCATGATCAGGCACATGGCAGCAAAGCACCCGACTTTGTGGGCCGAACCCCAGGGTCCAGGAACAGTGTCTGCGAGTGGCACCATTGCTTCTTCCGCTGTTGTGCATGCAAGCCAATCCCCTGCCCATGGTGCATGCGAAGATGCCTCCTGCCCTGCACCTGTCATTGCACACTCTCAAGTAGCAGCATCAGGAAGCACGTCCATGTCCTTGTCCCAGCGCAGCGTTCAGTTGTCCATACCCCAGTCCTTGGAACGCAAGCGCAAATATGCATCCAACGCCCCACAGGTCACACTACTAAATTCTCACATTTCACGACTGCTTGCGCTCGAAATGTTGCCTTTTAGGCTCGTGGAGACGGAAGCATTCCGCAACCTGATGGCGGTGGCCGTCCCTCGGTACTCGGTCCCCAGCCGCCACTATTTCTCCTGGTGTGCCGTACCGCATTACACAAGCATGTGTCCCAAAACATTAGCCGTGCTCTCAACAACACAGTTACCGTTAAAGTCCACCTAACCACGGACACGTGGACAAGTGCTTGTGGGCAGGGACGGTACATCTCGCTGACGGCACACCTGGTTAACATAGTGGAAACCGGGACACAGTCGGACCTTGGGACGGAACACGTCCTCCCGACGCCAAGGATTTCGGGCCCTAGGTCAATCAGGGTTACCCCCACAGTCTATAGCCTCTGCACCTTATCCTCCTCAGCCTCCTCCTCCTCTTCAGCCTCCATCTCCGAAATGACCACATCAGTCACAAGCTGGAAGCACTGCAGCACTGCCTCGGCCAAGCGGCAACAGGCTGTGCTGAAGCTAATATGCTTAGGTGAAAAACCGCACAATGCTGAAGAGTTGTGGACAGCTCTGAAAGAGAAGGCAGATCTGTGGCTCACACCGCTGAACCTACAGCCAGGCATGGTCATGTGTGACAATGGCCAGAACCTGGTGGCGGCTCTGAGGCAAGGAGAGCTCACACACGTACCATGCCTGGCCCATGTGCTTTACCTCGTGGTTCAGCGGTTTCTCAAATCCTACCTGGAGCTGCCGGATCTGCTTGTTAAAGTACGCCGCCTGTGTGCCAATTTTAGAAAGTCAGCTACAGCTTTCGCCTCCTTTGCCGTGCTTTACCAGCGTTTGCAACTTCCGGCTCACAGACTGGTGTATGATGTCCCCACGCATTGGAACTCTACACTGCAGATGTTAGGAAGGATTTGTGAGCAGAAGAGGGCAGTTGTTGAGTACCAGCTTCAACAAGGCCGTCGGTATTCAGTTCAGACTCCACACATAAGACCTCAGGAGTGGACATGGATGTCAGACATATGTACCATCCTCCAAAACTTTGAGGACTCCACCAAGATGGTGAGCGGCAATGACGCCATAATTAGCGTCACCATCCCGCTTCTCTGTCTTCTGAAACGCTCTCTGCTCACAATCAAAGAGGATGCATTGCAGGCGGAGCACAATGAGAGCAAGGAACCAAGCAGGGTGATTACACACAGCCAAGCCTCATCTCATCCCAACGTGGATTGGGTGACAATGAGGAAGACGAGGAGGATGAGGAAGGACAGGAACTACTTTCAGGCACTATAGACGGTACTACCTGCACAGCTGTCATACCGTTTTCAGCGTGGATGGCCAGAGGACAGAGAGGAGGAGGAGGAGAGCATGGTCAGTCATCCTCTTTGTGAAGACACGGAAGTCTTGCCTGTTAGTAGTCTGGCACGCATGGCTGAGTTTATGTTACGCTGCCTTTCCCATGACCCTCGCGTTCTCAAAATTTTGGGTGACAGTCATTACTGGTTGGAGAACTTTATATATCTTATTCCTGAGGCGGACAGGTCTACAAAAATGGGGCAGTACCAGAAGGCCCTTGTTGCGGAACTATTAAAAAAATTCCCATCTGAAAATGCTGGCGGCAGAGGGCACACTTCATTGGACAACCAAGGAGTACAGGCGAGGGAGACAACTTCAATCCAGCAGAGGCAGGAGAACACTGTCAAAGTTCTGGAAGAGTTTTCTCATCCTCTCCCATCGCACAGGCCCTGAGGCGCGGAGTACTCTCACAAGGAGTGCAAAGTTTGGGAAGATGCTGAGGGAGTACCTTGCCGACCGTACTAATGTCCTCCGTGATTCCTCTGTGCCTTATAATTATTGGGTATCCAAGCTGAATACGAGGAACGAACTGGCTCTCTGTGCCTTGGAGGTCCTGGCCTGCCCTGCCGCCAGCATTTTATCAGAGCGGGTTTTTAGTGCCGCTGGTGGAATTATAACTGATAAGCGCATCCGCCTGTCAACTGAAAATGCTGACAGGCTGACTCTTATAAAAATGAACAAGGGCTGGATTGGGCCAGACTTCTCAACACCACCAAATGATAGCAGCGTAACATAAACTCAAATCCAGTGTCTTTTCTTGGGAGGTGTATTCCCATACACCTTTTCAAACCCACACATGGGTATACGCTTCCTGATTTTGTCTATTTGCTCTTGTCCTCCTCCTTCTCCTCATCCTCCACCACCATATCACCAGGGTGACCGTGGACCATGATGCAACACCCACATAATTTTTTTAAAGGGTGTTTATGATGCCCATAAAACAAATTTTTAATACAGTATGTTCATGTATACCCCCCAGGGGTAAATGTTTGTCAGCCCATACACTTAGTGCATGGGCATTACAAGTGTAGGAGGCCCGCTCCTTTCTAAGGGGAACATTTTTTTATGAGATCCTCCTCCACGTCTCTTCCAAGGGGCATTGAAGTGCCTTCAAATTTTTGGCAGCACTTGCATTCACTGCATAGGCCAACCCTATGGGAGACTCTCTCCTTTCTAATGGGAATTTGTCGTTACTGTGGCCCTGCTCTATGTGTTTTTAAATTCTTAGTGGGGTTTTTCCTAAAATTGGGCAGCCGTTGGACTCACTGCATACCCTATAACTGTATAGCAGACCCTCTCCTTTCTAATGGGAACATGTTGTACTTGTTACTGTGGCCCTGCTCTGTGTGTCTTTAAATTCTTAGTGGGGTTTTTCCCAAATTTTGACAGCCCTTGCAGTCACAGCATGGGCATTACCACTATAGGAGACCTCCTTTATAATGGGAACATTTTTTTTACTGAGACCCTCCTTTATGTCTATTCAAAGGGGTATTGGGTTGCGTCCAAATTTTTGGTAGCCCTTGCAGTCACTAGATACGCAATAACAGTATAGGAGACCCACTTGTTAATAATGGGAACAGCAAAGCATAGCCGGCTGATGGCTCACTAACAATAGCTAGGGCCGACTGCTGGCCTTTTAAGAATAGTAAGGGCCGTCTGATGTCCCTATCAAAAATAGGCTTTATAACTTTCAGAGTCCCTCCATCATAAATAAAACAGGAAGTGTCTGATGATATGTCACACACCACATTGCAAGATAAGATTGTAAAATGTTAAAATGACATTTCCCGGTGAATGCATTTGTCTTAAAAAATAACGTAAAAAAAACAAAACAGTAGGATCTTTCTTTAGTATAAAAAACAGCGTCACCAATTTAACCTCAATGTAATCACATTGTTCAGCTCATGCACCTACTCCTCCATCTGCGAAATGACCACATCAGTCACAAGCTGACAGCACTGCTGCACTGCCTTGGCCAAGCGGCAACAGGCAGTGCTGAAGATAACATGCTTAATGCTTAATTGACAAACCTCCCAGTGCTGCAGAGTTGTTGAAAGCTGTAACACAGCAGCCTGATCCATAGCTCTCACCGCTGAAAATACAGCCAGGCATGGTCGTGTGTGACAATGGGCAGAACCTGGTGACGGAGAAATGACAGCCGGAGCAGATATGTTTCCCTCTATGCCTGTCCTTTCACCGAGCTAAAGAATATGGCTGTGGTGAAATACAACTCCCACTGAGAAGCAGTTTCAGATTGAAAAACATTGTGCCCACCAGAGGATTTGATACTGAGGGCTCACCTTTCTCCCCCGCTCAAGAGCCCCATAGCAGCTGAAAAGTTAGCGCTATCATGAACTCTCCTGAGGTAGAAGCCAAGGCACACCAGTGGATTCTCTTTTCCAACCCTGCCGAGAAGCAATCCTGGCTAAGAAAAGTGTGTGGGAAGGTTCCCGGACACTCTATGGCTGCTTTTTCACTGAGGAGGAAACACACGCAAACACGAGGAGAACATACAAAGTCCTTGCAGATGTTGTCCTTGCTGAGATTTGAACCCAGGATCACAGCGCTGCAAGGCTTCAGTGCTAACTACTGATCCAATGTCCTGCCGTACACCCTCTAATATCTAACATGCTGGAGAAACTTACACCTACTGTCACTCTATCTTCAGCTCTTTTGTGAGAAAATGTATTTGGGCAGCCACTCAGTCTACCAAATAAAATTCCTGAGAAGGAAATTGGGGATGGCTTCGCTACTGGTACTGGGGGCAGTGCTAATACCATGGCGTCGTACCATAGTTTGCTGGAAATATTCCAGTCTGGTAGGAGGCAAGCAAATTCCCACAGAAAAGTACCAGCAGTAATGTTCATGCCACATTTCAAGTGCAAGCAGTTTTAGAGGACTTCCTGGGAGAAATGACACGCAGGGTAGATACGGTTTCCCTCTATGCCAGTCCTTTCACCAAGCTAAATAAAACTCTCAGCAAAAAAAGTTGTGGACTGGCTCTGTACCGTCCCTGGCCACATTCACTTGTCCACGTGTTTGTGGTTAGGCGGTCCTTCCCAGTAAGTGCACTGGGGAGGGCATGGGTAATGTTGTGGGACCCGTGCTTAAGGAAGGCGGAGGCGATACCGGGAAATATAGTGGCGGCTGGGGACCGAGTATGGACACCCGGCCGCCACCGGCACGAGATTGTGAAAAGCTTCCACCTCCACAAGCCTAAAAGGCCACATTTCAAGTGAAAGCAGCTGTCAAAAATTTGGCAGTATAGTACTGCAGCCTGTGGCTGGATGGGTGGCTGGCTGCATACTTGCGCTTGCATTCCAAGGAATGGTGTAGGGACAACTGAACACTGCAGTGGGACAAGGACATGGACGGTGATTGTTGCAAGTCTGCAACGACAGGTGCATGGCGGGAGGCATCTTCGCATGCGCCAAAGATCACTTATGATGGGCACACTTTTAGGCAGTGACCTGGGAGTCGGAGATGCTTCCAGAGGTCTTCCCCATGCTGTTCCCATGTCTTTTCAGCACTGTATGTATGTGTCTGATGATGTGTCACACACCACATGGCCAGATAAGGTTGTAAAATGTTAAAATGACATATCCTGGTGAATGCATTTGTCTTGGTTGAAAGTAATTCAAAAGTGCAAAAACGCATCAAAAACGCTACGTGTGAACATAGCCCAAGTTGTGGAGGAGTATTTTTGTTTTTGGTTATTTATTTTGCCTTATATACAAGTCATTACCCTGGAAAGGATGTTCCTTAACATATTTCCCAGGAAAATCCATTTTGGTTTCGTTTTTGTATGTTTTATTGTGAGTCCGTAAAAGTGGTGTAATACTCTGACCACGTTGCTGACAGCAGTGATCTGGGAGGCAGAGATGCTTCCAGGGGTCTTCCCCATGCTGCTCCCATGTCATTTGAGCACTGTTTCCATCGATTTGGGCAATTTTTAGGCCCTCTGAAGACCGCCGGGGGAAGCCGCCTGAAAAATTCTCAAGTTTCCCATAGACTTACATTGGGCTCGCTGCTCGGGTCGAGCACCCAAGTATCACGATGTGCTTGACCCGAGCAACGAGTACCCGAGCATTTCAGTGCTCGCTCATCACTAATAGCTAACACTAGAGAAGACAGAAAAAGGATTCAGAAGGATCTAGATAAGCTTGATCAATGGGCAGCGACTAACAGAATGGTATTTAACCAGGAGAAATGCAAGATTCTACATCTGGGCAAGAAAAATGAAAATGTCATCTACAGAATGGGAGGAATAGAACTAAGCAACAGCACGTGTGAAAAAGACATGGGTATACTAATAGATCACAGACTGCACATGAGTCAACAGTGTGATGCAGCAGCAAAAAAGGCAAATACAGTCCTTGTATGTATTAAGAGAAGCATAGAGTCTAGATCGGGTGAAGTAATTATCCCCCTCTACTACTCCTTGGTCATACCTCATCTTTGCTTTTTTGTGTTGTTCCAATACACACAAAGGAAATAAACATGTGTATAACAAAATATCTAATTGCAATAATTTCATGGGAGAAATACTTAATTTTCTAGAACAATTTCAAGGGTGCCAACACTTTCTGTCATGACTGTAAGTATATACTGTAGATGCCCAGTTAATAAGCAGTATTGTCGATATCACTATAGACAGATATATATGTTATTCTATACAGACGTTTTGAATTCTAGTATAATGGAAACTTTTTTTCAAAAACTTTATTTCAAAACGACAAAACTTTTTTGAAAATAGAAAACTTGAAGAAAAACAAGATTTGCTTTTTACCTTTTTATGCAACAGGGACCTGATTATTGGGTTGGAGTTGAAAGCTTTCAGCCAGAAATCACAGGAAAGTTCAATCATATTCTCCCGCTATATCCAGGTCAATTGCTGCTCTTAGCAGATGGAGATTTCAACAAAAGGGCTGTGAATGTAATTGCTATCATCTCAGAAGGCTGGAGATTTCTCCCTGAAGGTTACACAAAGGTTTATCTGCTGTTCTGTGCTTTTACTTTTCACTTAATAGTGGTTTCAGGTAGTGGAAATATTTGTTAAGTAGGAAGACTTTGTGTAAACTTTGTATTGGAAAAAAATCTGAATTTAAAGTGAAACAGGCTAATGTAGCAGAGCCAAGAGTGTGAGAGGTCTTGAGATGAGTTTGAATTTTGGTTATGCACTGTATATGAGGCTACTCAATAGCCATGGTCACACAGCAAACAGCGAGGGGGCAAAGTGAGAGGGGCAGTACGGCGGTCAATAGGGGGGCATAATGTCTGGTCCCTCTCTGAGTTATAGAATAAAGAGGGAAGAAACTTGCCAGATCATTAGCTCTGATAGTCTCACAGTATTCTCAGCAGTGCCAATATTCAGTATATTCATCACTACAGTGATGTCACAGAACAGGAATAATGCACACAGTGATGTCACAAAACCAGATTAATGAACATAGCAATATCACTGCATTATTCATATAATGTTACACCACTGTGTGCATTATTCCCATACTATGTCATCATAATATGGTGATGCCACAAAACAGGAATAATGCAGAAAGTGATATCACAAAATAGAGATAATGCACACAGTGATGTCATAATACGGAAATGAAGCACACGGTGAACAGATGTAATAAACACAGCAATGTCACAGGGATAATATTCACAGTGATGTCACAGTACAAGGATAATGTTCACAGTGATGTCACAGTACAGGGATAATGTTCACAGTGATGTCACAGTACAGGGATAATACACACAGTGATGTTACAGTACAGGGATAATACACACAGTGATGTCACAGTACAGGGATAAAACACACAGTGATGTCACAGTAAAGGGATAATACACACAGTGATGTCACAGTATAGGGATAATACACACAGTGATGTCACAGTACAGGGATAAAACACACAGTGATGTCACAGTACAGGGATAATACACACAGTGATGTCACAGTACAGGGATAATAAACACAGTGGTGTCACAGTACAAGGAACATGTGACGCGCCCCCTGGGACATATTCCTTTTTGAGGGGAATACCCGGCACCGGATCAGATGGGGGGTTGTAGTCTCCGAGCGGCTGTGACCCGGCCCCGTGCCCAGGGCGTCAAGCTCAGTGTTATGTGGCAGCTTTACAGATGTTACTAAAGTTCTTTTTGTGTCGACTACGCCACCCGTTGTGATGCGGTCACTGTGGCCGCCGCTGCAGCAGGGTCCGCTGAGGCTGATGGTGGATGCGCAGCTTGGTGGGATCACCCCCAACGGGAGGGGTATAGCCTCAGAGGGGACAGGCGCAGAGGATGGGGGTTGTGGTGGTGCGGTGCAGCCGGCAATGAAGACAGACTCGGGTTGTGCAGTTAAGGGTGTTTACTTACTGCAGATGTTGTACTGGTCACTCCAGCTGCTAGTGACCACCCGAGCCGTGCTGCGTCCACCAGGTCCTGGATCCAGCCAACCCCCAAACAAGTCCGGAGCGTGGCCCTGAGCTCTCCCTCTGTCCTTTCTTCAGCCGTCCCCACCAGTGATTCACCTAGGTCCAGCTCCCTCGGGCCTTCTGTTGGGACACCCTTGGCCCTGGGTTCCCTGACCCTTCATGTGGTGTGCCTTCGGGGTGAATGTGATGGGTGACCGTGGCAAACGCTGCCCACGATCTCCGGTCTCTGGCTAGGGATTGTTTTTGCCCCCACCAGCTTGGGTTCCGGTACCCTGATGCTGACTCCTCACCCGGTGCTCTAATTTGGGTTCTTGGGTCCTCTCTGTTTCCCCCTCTGGGTACTCCTTCTCTGCTCCTCTCTCACTCAGGGTCTCTCTCTTGCTGCAGGCTGACTTCCTCTCTGCTTGCTGTCTGCTCCTCTGCAGCTGTCTTGCTGTCTCCAACTGACTTGTTCTCTGCATCTGACCCTGATTCTAGTTGGTGCCCACCTTATATACACCCTCTATGTGTGAGCTCAGGTGACCAGCACCCAATGAGCTCCTATCTTTACCCAGGCTGCTCCCCCTATCTGCCCCTACACTACATGGGATGTACCACCCCCCTCCCACTCCAGCCAGGAACAGACTCGGTCGTACCTGCACATTTCTAAGTGGGAGTACCGTCGGCCTGTTCCTCGGAAATGGGATGTATGTAGTGCATGCAGTCTATCTGAGCTCAGTTCCACACTCCATCCTTACCCGGGAGTGGAATATCACACCTCTGGGTTGAGGTGCAATACCCCTGTAGCAGCCGAATCCTCAGGGTGCTACATTCCCCCCTGGTAAATCACAGCACGTCCTCGGGCTGTAAAGACATAAATAACACCAAAACATACAAAATTTTTCATATAAACATATAAAACATATAAAACATTATATATATAAAACTTTTTTATATAAACATTCTCGTAGACTTCTCTTGTCTCTGGTTCCTCCTCCGGACACTGTGCACCGTGTGTCCGGGAAAAGTGCGACAGTCTCTTAGAAAATCTGGTTTTCTATAAAACCGGTAGGGGGCGCTTTAGGACGCGCAACTATATACAGGGAAAGTTGGCCGCTCTCAGTCCTCGGCCAGGTAGAGGGAAGGGAATGGCTGCTCACAGTCCTCAGCCTGTAGGATGAAGGGGTTAACGGGTAACAGTTCACTGGTCCCAACGGGGACTATTTTAGCAGCAACAGTTTCAGTTTCTTTATACCCCCATGGGGTAACTTATTTACAGCACCTGCTCTGCCGCACTCAACGGCGTCTTCCTCCTGCTCTTTGAACTTCAGACCCGTCCGGGTCCTCTTGCTCCTCCTCCTCGCACCGCAACTCCTCCTCCGTCAGGCGGTGTACGTGGAGGGCGTAAGGTCCTTTGGCACACTTGTGCCGGGTAAAGGTGACCTCATCTCCGATGTAGAGGTCACGACCTCTGTGCCCCTCCGGCAGATGGGACTCCACGTCTCTGCGCGTGACAAAGACGTCGCCGTGGGTGTTGTTGTCTCGAATGAAGCCCCACCCGTGCTGCTGGTTGAACTTTATTACAGTCCCGGTGGTACGGGGACTGTGCGCTGCACGGGGGTCCCTCCTGGTCCGGCTCTTTTGCTCGGCGCTCCTTATTTGGGCCTGTTGTTCCCGGACCCGCCTCTCTCTCCGCTCCCTCGCGAACTCCTCGAGCTGCTGTCGGCAACACTCGGCGCGGTCTGCTGCAGCTGCCCTAGTTTCCTGAGTGAACCCCATTAGATCTTCTCCAGTGGGGTCCCACTCAAACTGCGCTTCCGCTAGCGGGGGCGAGATCCGTGCCACGGGCTTCGGAGCCGGAATCAGGGGTTCATCCAGGGGTCTTAGTCTCTGCTGCCGTTCCAGCTCATGGTATCCTTCGGGCCAGATGAAGGGCCGCCCGTCCGGCCATGCGAGCTGGCTGAACAGGTCCTCCCCCAGGTGTGGCACCCTTGGTATTACGGGCGCGGGCGCGGTGGTGGTGGCGCCCGGGTTGCCCAGGCCTTGCGGCCAGGCCTGGGGCACCTGGAAGGTGAAGGGCACCGTTAGGACGGCGGCGCCCTGGGCTACCTGGCCTTGCGGCCAGGCCGGAGGCTCCGCGGAGGTAGGGGGCGCTGTTGGTGATGCGGCGCCCGGGGGTACTAGGCCTTGCGACCAGGCTGGTGGTATTTCCTGCTTTGTCACGCTCCGGGTCGAGGCGCGTGACGTCACAGGGGTCGCTGCGGCGGCTTCCGGTCGGGGCCTAGTCCATTGCGGTGACGTGGCGGCTACGGGCACAGCAGGGGGACTTTCGGGCTCTGCGACGGGGAGCTGGGGCAGGTGAGCGGTGTCACGGCTTGGGGTATAGGCGTCCCCTTTACCTGCCTCCATGCGTTCGGCTCCCTCCTCGGCGCCGTCTCCGGCCTTGGGTCCTCCCGCGCCATCCTCAGAGGCGGTCTGCTTCCTCTTCCAGGGTAGCGTGCTCCGCTGACTGGTCTCTGCGTGCTGAGCCATCTCCCGGCTCCACTCCGCCAGTATCTCCCGCTGTACCCGGGCCATCCTCCGTGCGAGGCCCTCCAGGGCAGTTTGTGCACACTCCCGGTCTCGGGGGAGCTGTGCAAGGATCTCCGCTAGACCTAGCGGGGTTGTGGACTCTAGCAGGCTCCTGACCATCGGGTCGGTGCTGCTCTGCTCTGCTTCCGGCAGGCTCCTGGCCAGCGGGCCGGTGCTGCTCTGCCCTCCTTCCTCGGACTCTAGCAGACTCCTGGCCAGCGGGCCGGTGCTGTTCTGCTTTCTCTCCATCTCCGGGTGAGCTTTTCTGCTGCTCCTTTCCAGGCTTCCTGCCTCCGGGTGCGCTCGCTCCAGACTGCTCCAAGCGACACCCATCTTTTCTCTTCTCTTTCGTCTCCTCCCACTTCGAGGGCGGTCCCGGGGCAACTCGGTGACTGTCAGCTCCAGGGGGAGTTCTTTCACGCTGACAGACACCTCCAGCATCACAGTCTCCGTTGGTGGGGGCGGTTTCCACTTTTGGCGCCATTTTCTGTCCTGGCCCACGATGGGAGGTGGCCTCTTGCCCTCCTTTGGCACGCCCATAATGGCGTCTGCTGCTCTTCCAAGGCGGGAAATCTGCGGTTTTGGCGGGAAGCGTCGCCCAGTGGCGGGAAACTCTGCAGATGGCGGGAACAAGTTGGAAATCGCGGACAATCGGCGGGAAACGACTGGTGATGGAGTCCGATGGCGTGGACCCTCCGGAACCGGCGGGAGACTTCTTTCTGAGGTAAACTTGCACTTTTCTTCAGGCACGCAGTACCCGGGTGTTGCGGGCACGTAATCCTGCCGACTACGCCAAAGTTGACGCGCCCCCTGGGACATATTCCTTTTTGAGGGGAATACCCGGCACCGGATCAGATGGGGGGTTGTAGTCTCCGAGCGGCTGTGACCCGGCCCCGTGCCCAGGGCGTCAAGCTCAGTGTTATGTGGCAGCTTTACAGATGTTACTAAAGTTCTTTTTGTGTCGACTACGCCACCCGTTGTGATGCGGTCACTGTGGCCGCCGCTGCAGCAGGGTCCGCTGAGGCTGATGGTGGATGCGCAGCTTGGTGGGATCACCCCCAACGGGAGGGGTATAGCCTCAGAGGGGACAGGCGCAGAGGATGGGGGTTGTGGTGGTGCGGTGCAGCCGGCAATGAAGACAGACTCGGGTTGTGCAGTTAAGGGTGTTTACTTACTGCAGATGTTGTACTGGTCACTCCAGCTGCTAGTGACCACCCGAGCCGTGCTGCGTCCACCAGGTCCTGGATCCAGCCAACCCCCAAACAAGTCCGGAGCGTGGCCCTGAGCTCTCCCTCTGTCCTTTCTTCAGCCGTCCCCACCAGTGATTCACCTAGGTCCAGCTCCCTCGGGCCTTCTGTTGGGACACCCTTGGCCCTGGGTTCCCTGACCCTTCATGTGGTGTGCCTTCGGGGTGAATGTGATGGGTGACCGTGGCAAACGCTGCCCACGATCTCCGGTCTCTGGCTAGGGATTGTTTTTGCCCCCACCAGCTTGGGTTCCGGTACCCTGATGCTGACTCCTCACCCGGTGCTCTAATTTGGGTTCTTGGGTCCTCTCTGTTTCCCCCTCTGGGTACTCCTTCTCTGCTCCTCTCTCACTCAGGGTCTCTCTCTTTCTGCAGGCTGACTTCCTCTCTGCTTGCTGTCTGCTCCTCTGCAGCTGTCTTGCTGTCTCCAACTGACTTGTTCTCTGCATCTGACCCTGATTCTAGTTGGTGCCCACCTTATATACACCCTCTATGTGTGAGCTCAGGTGACCAGCACCCAATGAGCTCCTATCTTTACCCAGGCTGCTCCCCCTATCTGCCCCTACACTACATGGGATGTACCACCCCCCTCCCACTCCAGCCAGGAACAGACTCGGTCGTACCTGCACATTTCTAAGTGGGAGTACCGTCGGCCTGTTCCTCGGAAATGGGATGTATGTAGTGCATGCAGTCTATCTGAGCTCAGTTCCACACTCCATCCTTACCCGGGAGTGGAATATCACACCTCTGGGTTGAGGTGCAATACCCCTGTAGCAGCCGAATCCTCAGGGTGCTACACATGCACACAGTAATGTCACAGTACAAGAATAATGCTAAATGTGACTTCACAAAATAGGGATAATGTACACAGTAATGTTAGAGCAGAGGGATAAGATAATGCACATATTGATGTCATAGAACAGAGATAATAAATACAGTGATGTCACAGTACAGGGATAATACACACAGTGATGTCACAGTGCAGAGATAATACACACAGTGATGTCACAGTACAGTGATAATACACACAGTGATGTCACAGTACAGATATAATGCACACAGTGATGTTACAGTACAGGGATAATAAATACAATGATGTCACAGTACAGGGATAATACACACAGTGATGTCACAGTCCAAGGATAATAAACATAGTGATGTCACAGTACAGGCATAATGCACACAGTGATGTCACAGTACAGAGATAACACACACAGTGATGTCACAGTACAGTCATGGCCAAAAGTTTTGAGAATGACACCAAAATTATACTTTCACATGATCTGCTGGCCTCTGGTTTTTATTAGTGTTTGTCTGATGTTTATATCACATACAGAAATATAATTGCAATCATATTATGAGTACCAATAGGTTATATTGACAGTTAGAATGAGTTAATGCAGCAAGTCAATATTTGCAGTGTTGCCCCTTCTTCTTCAAGACCTCTGTAATTCTCCCTGGCATGCTCTCAATCAACTTTTGGACCAAATCCTGACTGATAGCAGTCCATTCTTGCATAATCAATGCTTGCATTTTGCCAGAATTTGTTGGTTTTTGTTTGTCCACCCGTCTCTTGATGATTGACCACAAGTTCTCAATGGGATTAAGATCTGGGGAGTTTCCAGGCCATGGACCCAAAATCTCTATGTTTTGTTCCAAGAGCCATTTAGTCATCACCTTTGCTTTATGGCAAGGTGCTCCATCATGCTGGAAAAGGCATTGTTGGGCGCCAAACTGCGCTTGGACGGTTGGGAGAAGTTGCTCTTGGAGGACATTCTGGTACCATTCTTTATTCATGGCTGTGTTTTTAGGCAAGACTGTGAGTGAGCCGATTCCCTTGGCTGAGAAGCAACCCCACACATGAATGGTTTCAGGATGCTTTACAGTTGGCATGAGACAAGACTGGTGGTAGCGCTCACCTCTTCTTCTCCGAATAAGCTGTTTTCCAGATGTCCCAAACAATCGAAAAGGGGATTCATCAGAGAAAATGACTTTGCCCCAGTCCTCAGCAGTCCACTCCCTGTACCTTTTGCAGAATATCAGTCGGTCCCTGATGTTTTTTCTGGAGAGAAGTGGCTTCTTTGCTGCCCTCCTTGAAACCAGCCCTGGCTCAAAGAGTCTCCGCCTCACAGTGCGTGCAGAAGCACTCACACCAGCCTGCTGCCATTCCTGAGCAAGCTCGGCACTGCTGGTAGTTCGATCCCGCAGCTGAAACAGTTTTAAGATACGGTCCTGGCGCTTGCTGGTCTTTCTTGGGCGCCCTGGAGCCTTTTTGACAACAATGGAAGCTCTCTCCTTGAAGTTCTTGATGATGCGATAGATTGTTGACTGAGGTGCAATCTTTGTAGCTGCGATACTCTTCCCTGTTAGGTCATTTTTGTGCAGTGCAATGATGGCTGCACGTGTTTCTTTAGAGATAACCATGGTTAACTGAAGAGAAACAATGATACCAAGAACCAGCCTCCTTTTAAAGTGTCCAGTGATGTCATTCTTACTTAATCATGACTGATTGATCGCCAGCCCTGTCCTCATCAACACCCACACTTGTGTTAATGGATCAATCACTAAAACGATGTTAGCTGCTCCTTTTAAGGCAGGACTGCAATGATGTTGAAATGTGTTTTGGGGGTTAAAGTTCATTTTCTGGGCAAATATTGACTTTGCAAGTACAGTAATTGCTGTTAAGCTGATCACTCTTTGACATTCAGGAGTATATGCAAATTGCCATTACAAAAAATGAAGCAGTAAACTTTGGAAAAATTACTATTTGTCTCATTCTCAATACTTGTGGCCATGACTGTACAGGGATAATACACACAGTGATGTCACAGTACAGGGATAACACACACAGTGATGTCACAGTACAGGGATAATACACACAGTGATGTCACAGTCCAAGGATGATACACACAGTGATGTCACAGTACAGGAATAATAAACACAGTGATGTCACTGTACAGGGATAATACACACAGTGATGTCAGAGTACAGGGATAATACACACAGTGATGTCACAGTACAGAGTGTAAGGCAGCACTAGTCATCATAATGGGGGATACTCGCTGCACCGGGTAAATCAAAGCACACCAGCAATGTCCTTCCGGTATTTCACAATGCTGCAGTTTATTGCACTTCATAAACCACAGTTCACCGGGTCCAACTCAGTGGCACGCCGACACACATATATATATAATGTTCACGAGCCAAGTGGCAGACCGGCCCACTTGCTCCAGGTACAGCCTTCAGCAAGGTAATAACATAGCAATGTCCATATTAATGTCCATATAACACAGTGTATTACCTTTGCCGGGTTTAGCTGTCTCAGTCCATTACTCCGCCACCACTGTGGCTTTGCGGCTTCCCAGGTAGGGGTCTCCAGCCGTCGTTCCCTCAAAGGCCACTGACATCCACACAGAATCCAGTCTCGACCTTTCAGGCACCAGACTTCACTCGGCCTCACACGGTCGGTGTCCCACACACACGGGAACAGCTGTCTCCCATCAAGCAGGGTTTATATATGCATCCCGTGCACACACACACTGACAGGACCTTGCTGATGTCACAGTCATGTAATCAGACAGACATTCTGTGCGCGCAGGAGCTGTACTATGTCACAGTCATGTGACCAGTCACCTGAGGGGGAAGGTACATGGTCAGGTAAAACACATCCTGGACCATTACCGTAATGCCAGCAAGTCGCTGAATTACAAGAGATAATGCACACAGTGATGTCACAGTACAGGGATAACTCACACAGTGATGTCACAGTACAGAGATAATGCACACAGTGATGTCACAGTACAGGGATAACACACACAGTGATGTCACAGTACAGGGATAACACACACAGTGATGTCACAGTACAGAGATAATACACACAGTGATGTCACACTACAGAGATAATACACACAGTGATGTCACACTACAGGGATAATACACACAGTGATGTCACAGTACAAGGATGATACACACAGTGATGTCACAGTACAAGGATGATACACACAGTGATGTCACAGTACAGGGATAATAAACACAGTGATGTCACAGTACTGGGATAATACACACAGTGATGTCACAGTACAAGGATAATACACACAGTGATGTCACAGTACAAGGATGATACACACAGTGATGTCATAGTACAGAGACAATGTACACAGTGATGTCACAGTACAGAGACAATGTACACAGTGATGTCACAGTAAGGGATAATAAACACAGTGATGTCACAGTACAGGGATAATACACACAGTGATGTCACAGTAAGGGATAATAAACACAGTGATGTCACAGTACAGGGATAATACACACAGTGATGTCACAGTACAAGGATGATACACACAGTGATGTCACAGTACAGGGATAATAAACACAGTGATGTCACAGTACAGGGAAAATACACACAGTGATGTCACAGTACAGGGATAATACACACAGTGATGTCACAGTACAAGGATAATACACACAGTGATGTCACAGTACAGGGATAATACACACAGTGATGTCACAGTACAGGGATAATACACACAGTGATGTCACAGTACAGGGATAATACACACAGTGATGTCACACTACAGGGATAATACACACAGTGATGTCACAGTACAGGGATAATACACACAGTGATGTCACAGTACAAGGATAATACACACAATGATGTCACAGTACAGGGATAATACACAGTGATGTCACAGTACAAGGATAATACACACAGTGATGTCACAGTACAGGGATAATACACACAGTGATGTCACAGTACAAGGATAATACACACAGTGATGTCACAGTACAGGGATAATACACACAGTGATGTCACAGTACAGGGATAATACACACAGTGATGTCACAGTACAGAGACAATGTACACAGTGATGTCGCAGTACAAGGATAATACACACAGTGATGTCACAGTACAAGGATAATACACACAGTGATGTCACAGTACAAGGATAGTACACACAGTGATGTCACAGTACAGGGATAGTACACACAGTGATGTCACAGTACAGAGATAATACACACACAGTGATGTCAGAGAACGGACATCTGCAAAAAAATTAATGTAATGCTCTGAGATATTATATTATAAGAATGAAAAATAAATGTTACTAATATTACTCCCGGACTCCTAGCTTAGCCATACAGAATCCTGTCTTCATGTTACCTGTCACTTGTGATCTGACATCTTTCACTCCTGATCCCGTCTTTATCTCATCTTCTGATTTGTTGCGTTGTGTCCGATCTTCTGGTAACATCCCTGCGATTTGTTCCTGACTCTTCCGCTGCTTTATTGCACCATATCTGATGTCAATCAGTCACTTCTCTGAGACCAGAACATGGGAGGGAAAGGAAAGCGGCCATCACTGAGAAAGTGAGCTTTCGAGTCACATGCAAATTAGCTGGAAGTGCAATGGAAGCGTATCAATGCACTTGGAGTTTATTGACCCCTCCCAAGACACTTCCAGACTAATTTGCAAATTCCTAGAAGAGCCCCCATAGCCAATTGGTGACTACTTTGGGTCCTCCACATGGGAGTTAAAAGGAACCTGCCATCAATGAGAAATCGAGCTTTGAAGAGCATGCAAATTTGCTTGAAGCATATTGGCAGTCTGTGCTAATGCACTTGGAAATAATTGACACCCCCCCCAATGCACCTCCAGTATAATATGCATGTTCCAAGCAGTGTAAACATTGACTACTCCGGGACCTCAACATGAAAGTTAAAGGGAACCTAAAATCAAGCTTTGAAGGCCCATACAAGTTAGACTGAAGTGCACTGGGGGCGTGTCGATGCACTAAGAATTTATTGATACACCCAAATGCACTTCCAGTCTGTGACTTTGAAGCTTGATTTCTCAGCGCTGGCACATCGGATTCCTACAGGATAGTTATCGTTTTTATTGTTACACAATGACCTGTACAGCCCTACCGGTAGATTAAGTCTTGACAGCTTCCCTCTAAACCGGCCATACTGCTGGGATAATGGTGAACAGCAAGAAGCTCCTTAGATTTTGCTTCTCAATTTTCTCTCTTGCCGCTCCCCTATCCGTAGAGCCAGCGCCCCTCTCAGGATACCATAGATGAAGCATCTGTGTTTGGGTATGTATGTTTTCCCCGTCCTCAGTCTTTTCTTCCTCCGCAGAGTGGGAGCGTTAACAATTTAACATATATCAATTCTGCAAATGATTATTGAAGAGGAATTACTTAACTTAATGCAAATCTCTGACACTCCGCATCTCAGCGAGCGGAGAGGAGCTGAACGCCGACAGCAGTAAGTGGATCCGAATCTCTAATGGCTTGAAGAACGATGTTTTTTTCTTTCTCTCTTTGATGCCGTACCCCTGTTAAAGAGAAATGATGCAATCATTTAATAAAACATTATTATCCTGCCGCACGACGCAGACTGTGCATAGAAAATACCATGCCGAAAGGTTAAGCGTATTAGCTTTGTAGAGAAATACAAAAAAAAGTGCCTACATTCTACCAAAAACAGCACCACACTTATCTACAGGATGTGTCTGGTACTGCAGCTAAGTTCCATTCATTTCAATAGAGCAGAGCTGAGCTGGAATACCACACACAACCTGTAGACAAGGGTGGCGCTGTTTTTGGAGGAAAGCAGCCATGTTTTTCTAATTCTCTTCAACCCTTTAAAGAAATAATAGGACACAAAGAAATTCTAGATGCACTACTATAAACAGGGATCAGGCTATTACTTCAAGGGGACCTGTCATGTTGCACTAAAAGGGGACCTGTCATGTTGCACTAAAAGGGGACCTGTCATGTTGTACTGAAAGGGGACCTGTCATGTTGCACTAAAAGGGGACCTGTCATGTTGCACTAAAAGGGGACCAGTCATGTTGTACTGAAAGGGGACCTGTCATGTTGTACTGAAAGGGGACCTGTCATGTTGCACTAAAAGGGGACCTGTCATGTTGCACTACAAGGGGACCTGTCATGTTGCACTAAAAGGGGACCTGTCATGTTGTACTAAAAGGGGACCTGTCATGTTGTACTGAAAGGGGACCTGTCATGTTGCACTAAAAGGGGACCTGTCATGTTGCACTACAAGGGGACCTGTCATGTTGCACTAAAAGGGGACCTGTCATGTTGTACATGCCGTCCTACTTCCAGCATAGAGCAGATTTAGTATAGAGTTGATGGTAAAAGATTCAGGATAACTTTTCATATATTTCCATTCTTACTTGTTCTGGGCTTAAGAGTCCAGTGGGCGGTGCTACTCACAGGAAAACTGTCAATTACCGATAAGACCGCCCACTGGACTCCAAAATAAAGAGATTTAAATGAATAAAATGCAGATATATTTTGCCACAGACCTACTATATATCAATCTGCTCACCTCTTCCTGATCTGTAACTCTATAACAGGTTTCTATTACCTTAAAACAATATGACGTTTTATGTTACAATATTCTGTGATGATTTATTATTTATTATATTTATATATTGGTCAGAGCTGTGGTTTTCTTATACAAAGCTCCAAATCCCCTGCCTAGTATGTCATAATGAAACCATTTGGCTCCAGTCACCACTAGGGGGAGCTCACTGCATACATTTTAAAGGGAATCCGTCAGCAGGTTTTTGCTATGGAGTCTGAGAGCAGCACGATGTAGGGGCAGAGAGCAGCACGATGTAGGGGCAGAGACCAGCGATGTATCACTTACTGGGCTGCTTGGTGCAGTTTTGATACAATCCCTGTTTTCTCTGCTGTAGATGTAGCAGTGCTATGAATGCTGAGCTGTGTATAGCCCCACCCACACCTCTGATTGGCAGATTTCTGTTTATAACCCCACCCACACCTCTGATTGGCAGATTTCTGTGTATAACCCCGCCCACACCTCTGATTGGCAGTTTCCTGTGTATAGTGTACACAGATTAGCTGGACTGCTGTGCACATGAGACCTAGTCCGACAGTGATAATCTCCTGCTAATAAAAAACTGATTGTATTGAAACTACAGCAAATTGCTGAGCAAGTGACACATCGCAGGAATCAGGGTCTCTTCCTCTACATTATGCTGCTCTTAGATTAAATACAAAAAACTGCTGACAAATTCCCTTTAATTAATAGGTGCACTGTATAATTTGTAAGCACTAAACTCCCTAATTCTTGTAGTTTCTTAAACTGGGCACATTAAGCTCAAGGGTTTCTTAAAGGGTTGTTTCTTGATCTTTTATCTCTTTACTTTTCCTTTATCTCTGTTTTACATCTAGCTCTGTTCTTGGATAACACTTCTGGCCACTTTTCAGCACCTTCATATTCATCCATTTACATTTACAGTCCACACCGAGCACTAATCAGAAGCAACTCTGAAGACCCCAATTTAGGCAGAGTCAAAATCCACTTAAAGGGGGTCAAGGGTAAAGGTAAAGATTAATGCCCAGCAGACTTGGCATCAGACCAGCTGACATCAAGCCAATCATAAGATGGTCATAATATGGAAAGTTCATCTGCAAACCTGGTCTTGTTCATGTGCATTTCTTAGATAAACCTTTCCAGCCTAAAGGTGCAGCACAAGAGAAGATTTAGAAAATTAATATTATATTGGAAACCTTATGAGAATATACTTATATTTCTTGAAAGGGTAAATGAGGGACTTTAGCAGATTCCTAGACATAATCATATAGGTATAAAGTTTAGTCTTTGGTAGAGGAGGACGATATCACGTTGAACGGGCTGCGGAAAATGAGAAGACTTTTGTGTTCCATAATGGTTCATTATTGTTCCAACGCTGGACCGCCGCCTTTCTCAATGTAACAAACCACAAAGGTGCCGGTATGGCGCCAAAACGCACTGGAACAATAAAAAAACATCTTGGAACAGAAGGTGTTGTGCCTTCATATAACCAGGTGATTCTGCTCTGTGTGTGTGCGCTTTTGTCCCCCCAACAGTTTATAGTTTTTAGAATCACATTGCTAAAATAATTTCATATTACATCCTTATAGGGGTATGATACAAAGCTCCAAATCCACAGTTTTTGTTTCAAGATCTATTACTAATATTTTTCTAGCCTGCAGCTGCCACTAGGGGGAGCTTATGAGCTGTAAACATCTGTCTTCACTAAGCTCTCATACTCCCTCTAGTGGTGGCTGCAGGTGGTTAGAATTTGATCATTGAATATTGTGGCTCTATTGAGGATTTGGAGCTCTGTATTAGGAAAAAAAAAAAAAAGACGCTCCAACCCTATAATGATATATTAGAAAATTATTCAGCCCAGAAATTTGCACTAGATATTAAAAGGTTGATTTTGTCTTGTATTTTTTTTTTTTCTCCATAAGTTCCGCCTGTGGCTTTATAAATATTTTACCTCTAAAAATATAATATTTTGGTGTAACTAATAAATGATTTCTTTTTCCCCCGCTGAGCAGGAGGAACATCAATGTGATACATGATCCTTATCTAACTATTACATTAATAAGCGGATAATAAGAGGCTCGGCTCCAATCAGTCAGATGTGTCTGGAGAGCACTTCTGCCGTCTGGACTGAAATTTAAGGATAAGTAGGATGATAAGATAAATGCACCTTAGTCGAGAGACGACACGGAGGGTCTGGACCGCAGGAGATGGAACGCTGTGCGAAGGATATCTACTAGCCCAGTAGTTTTTTGGGGGGATTTTTTTGATCCATTTTCGGAAGACAAAAATGTAAATAAAATGATCCAGAGAAGGATCCGTTCATGTGGATGGGGACGGAAAATGTCCTATAATCTCCTCCAGGAGCCTCCTCTCCAGCTGATACTCATTTTTCTAGCTGAATTGAAAAGCAAAGTTTGCACAACTTTTTTTTTGCCCAGCCAAAGACAATGGATAGCAACTGGTTCTGTTTTTTTTTTTTTATGGGAATATTAATCCCTTTAGGACCTATGACGTATAGGTACGTCATAGGTTGCCTCCCTCTCTTTCATGCGGGCTTCGGCGCTGCATCTTTTCAGGCAAATGACGGCTCATCTGATCCGTGGCCGGCGTACATAGGAGATGAACATTTCTGCTACATATAGTAGGGCTGGAGCCCTGCTGTGTGTAGCACAAGGGATCAGATGATCGCAGCTTCTAGTCTCCCATGAAGCAAGTAAAAAAGTGTACAAAAAAAAGTTTTAAAAGACGTAAAAAAAATATAGAAAAAATCTGAAAGTTCAAATCACTCACCCCCCCTCCTTTTTCCTCATTCAAAATAAAACAATAATAAAATAAAAATACACATATTTGGTATAAAAATATAAAAGGGATTAATCCCGAACATGGTAAAAAAAAAAAAAAAAAACAATTGTGGAATTGCAGTTTTTTTTTCAATTTCACTGCACTTGGAATTTTTTTTCCCGTTTTCCAGTACACGATATTGTAAAGAGAGATAGGATAAAAAAAAATTCCACCTTCTCCTTTCTGAGGGTCTGTGAAAGTCGGACCGCATTCGAATGACGTCTGATTTTTTTCATGGACGCATAAACCGCCATTGCTGATTTTGATCTGATGCTCGGATCAAAATGGGACCTCTCTGATATTTTCCGAGGACCACTCTGTTCGAGGGAATAATCGGACATGGGCACGGCTGCACAGAATATCATAGGTCCCGTCCGAGTGTTGTCCATGGAAATCACGGGTAGCATTCGTGCGAGAAAATCAGAAGTGTGAACGAGTCCGAAAGTGAAGGCGTTCTCCCACTAAGGCTATGTTCACACGTTGCGTTATTTCTGCGTTTTTTTTCGCAGGCAAAACCTGCTCTCTTGGCTGTAAAGAAGCAGCGTCAAAAAAGCAGGTTTTGCTGAGTATTTGCTGCGTTTTTATTTATCTGATAAAGTTTAGGCCCCCCCCCCCCAAAAAAGATGATGCAACTTCCTTAGGTTTTTGCACCAAAAACGCAGCAAAACCTGACACCTGCGTTTTTGCATTTACTCATTGCTTTCTATGGGTGAAAAACGCTGCAAAAATGCTGATAAAAAACGCTGTGAGATGTGACATGCCGCATTTTGCAAATCAGTCAGGAACAAAACCCAAAGAGTGTGTATGCGATTTTCAGAAATCTCACAGCTTTAACGTAGTCACATATTGCATTTTTTTCAGTGGTTTTTTTCTGCAGCAAAACCTGATCTCTTGGCTTTTTTGCTTGTTTTTTGGTGCGTTTTTTTTTCACTGTCCTTTTTGTCTCTTTTATGCATGTACATAAAGTTCAGTGAAAAAAAAAATCTCATTCTGGTTTTGGCACAAAAAATGCTGAAAAACCTGACACCTGCGTTTTTGGTGCGTTTTCTGAAAGAAGTGACATGCTCTATTCTGCAAAAAAAAACATGGATGAGATTTCTGGAATCTCATAGACTTTGCTGGTACTGTAAAACACAGTTGAATATTTGCATCAAAAAACGCATCAAAAAACACTGAAAAAAAACGCAATGTGTGAACGTAGCCTAAAACGCAGCTTAAAATTTGCTGAAAAAAAACGCAGCAAAAAACACAATGTGTGAACACGGGTTGACATTAAATATTTTGTGGGAATTGATCTGTCAGGGCCAGAAAAAGTTAAAAAGTTGGAACTTTTTCTCTTTTTTTCCGCTCTTTTTCTTCCCAAAATTGGCCGGCCACACAATTCATTTTATGCCACAAGGTGCAATCCAAAGAGGCACCAAATTTATTAATAGACGTGTACCCCTTATTAAACTTGGCGCCCTTTACTCCATCGGGCTTATTGGTTCAGGACTGGTATATAAAACCCCAGATTTGATAAATTCCCCTTTTATTGCCTCTGCCCCTATGACAACACTTCCTGTTCTTATACGGTCTCAGCTCAGTATTATCATGATGAAAGGAAGAACTTGCTGATTTTGGCCGGAGTATTGACCATCTAATGTGTATGGCGGCTTCCAGACAACTGGCAGTGGCTTTCTCTGCTTTTTCCATTGAAATCATATTCGTGATTAGCATTCACTTGTATGGGAGGGTTGGGAGAAATACTGGTGCTGTTGATTGAATGAGCATTTGTCCAACAGCTATCTAAACCGTAAGGGCGTGTTAAAGGGGTTTTCCACCCTAGGGAACAACATTTTTTTTTCACTTACATGCATGTTATTGGGGCTAAAAAATATTTTTGTAATTGGGTTTCATTAAAATTTTTACACCGTTTGCTTTCTATAGCCTCTGAGTTACACTGTCTATTGCTGGCTGCAGAATGAGTTAACTGAGAATCTGTCAGCGAGCACAGTACTCTTTGTATCTCTTTTATCTATCTTTTCTGGGCTCTTCTCTGCTGGATATTTAACCACAGGCCACTATGAGGCTGAATGTGTAAGGGAAAGAAAGAAAAAATTATAATAAAACCAAAGTACAAAAATGATATTTAGCCCCAAATTCATGGACCGTGATATCTCCTGACCCAAAGTCAATAGACTTGAGGCTGCTGCGTTCAGATCAGAAGACCAGTGGCCAGTCCAGACATCACGGTCCATATTTGAACTGTGTTTCATGGATCTTTGAATTTGGCCAAGATCATGCTCACCTCACGCCTGTGCAAAGAAATACAATACACCGTTATCGTGGAATACACACAATGCATTATAATAAAAAAAAAGTGTAAAAACAAAGTTTAAAAAAAGTTTAACAGGAATTAAAAAGGTCCATAAATGAAAAAAAAAAGAATAAAAGCTCATTGAAGACAGTTTATTCCTTGCATTCAATAATAATGCTCATCAAGTATGCTCATTGGCTCCCCCTAGTGGTGGCTGCAGGCAGCCTCAGTGTTATCATTTACCACTATCTCTGTGCAGGGGTGTGAAGAATATTGAAGATATAATCCCAAATCAATCATTGTGCCCAGTTTGGCTGGGGATTATAGAGGTCTACAATGTACAGCTGTAAACGGACACTTCTGCAGCTAAACAAGAAGGGAGGAGGCTGGGGGACAGTGAGTGACAAAAACCCTCACCTTCTGCTGTGGAGCTGACACAGGAAGACCCCCTGTGGACCCCAGCCATGCAGCATGTCCTTTGTGTCAGACAAGTATAATTCAATACCGAGTTATGGGAATACAATACATCCCAGCGATACACCAAATAGATTTTTGGAATCACACAAACAGGAGGAATGTCACCCTAGCTTCCAGCACAGTTTAGCACGTAGGGATGAGAAGATACATGGCACAGTATTTCGGAAACCCCTAGGGCCACTGTGTTTGGTCTTCCCGCGTAGCAGGGGCCCGGCTGGATCCGATGACACCAGAACCGGCTCCCTAGTGTGACACTGAGTCACTTTTCACGGCCAGGCCGTGAGATGAGATAGTCAAGGAGTCCGAAGTCAAAGCCAGGAGGGTACGTCATAAACAGAGGGAAGAGGCAAAGGCGTAGTCAGGTAACGTACCGTTGGTCAGAATTCCAGGAGGACAGCAGATCAGAGCAGAAGGGGTTAAACAGACGGATGGTCAGAACAAGGTCCAAGGTCAGGCAGCAGAAGATCAATAAACAGAACACAAGGCACAGAGAACAAACCACACACATTAGCTGAATGTACGTCTGGCAGAGATCTGGGACAGACAGCTCAGTTAAGTAGCCAGGCATTCACCTGGGATAATGAACACCTGAAGATAGCCAGTGCTTCCCAGTCTCAGATTGGACAGCCAAGCTGTTAATCACCACACTGAGCTATTGCACGCACTTGTACCAGATTGGACGGTCGAGCTGTCAATCACAGTTTCGACAGCTCCAGTACACCCTTGTACAAGATTGGACTGCTGAGCTATCAGCAACTGCGTCCCAGACACAGTGAGGGGCGGAACTGTGACACCTAGGACCGTCCATTAAGGAAGTATAGCCTGTTTTAGTTTTTGGAGTTTATAGCTAAGAGAGACCAGGGTTGAAGATTTAGGTCCAGCCAGGGGACAGGAGGAGTGATGCAGAGGGGTTAAGAGCTCCAGCAGCCCTAGCTCAGTGCCTTTTTCCCTGGGAGGTCACGATGGTACATCGTGTGGGAAAAGTCCTGCAACAAAGGGGACCACCAGCCTCCCATGTGGCAGCCCCTCCCCCGCAAGCTAGGCCTTCCATCTGACTGGTAACTGACTCTCAATAACTGCTTAAATCTTTTGTACCACTGCTATTGTGTTTGCATCTCTGACCATTCTGTATGTATAACCCTTATATATATATAGTGTATTATCTAGTGCGCCCTTAAGGCGATTAAATATATAATTTAACCTTGGGATGCTCTTTTATCTTGATCCACGAACTCTAATGTCTGATGTTCGGTCCCACGAACACGCTACCGGGGCTGGTTCCTTGCCCGATACAATCTCCCCCTGTCCGCTAGAGGGAATTATATTTAAAAGGAACTGGTGGCAGCTCAACCAGGCCGACAAGGTTCTGCTTGAATGGGGCTAGTGAAGGCATCTCTCAGCCTGTTAGGGGTGTGAGCGAGTGTGGTGCCACGTCAGTGACTGAGTGGGCCACCTCTTCTCACTCCCGGTGCCTTCCTGTACCCGTGTGGACAGGGAGTGTCTGCGTAGAACTGTACCAATCTGACCTTATGCGTCCCCGAGGGACGTCATGTTGGTGCAAAGGGCAGATGTGTATCACATGATCCGTCTGACGTAATTGTGACGTCAGTCGGGTGGCGAGGTGTGGATCTTTCACATGTGATGGCAGCGGTGAAATTCTGCGGGATCTTTCTGCTGCCATTCATCACAAGTGGTGGCAGAGGTGGGATTCTGCAGGGTCTCTCTGGTGCCATGTGGTGGGATCGAGATAATAGTGTGTGTGAGTGTGGAACGCATACTCACAGACACTAAGGACTGCCAGTAGTAGCTTTTGCTGTTGGAGTCTTAAGATCAGCTAAGCACTAGACAGTCCGAGTGCAAATACTGTAAGGCGTGTGGGTGCATCAGGTTGCAGTTCGGTGTCAGTGACCATAAAGTGCAGAGATGGCCAGTGGCACCAGGGGCAGAACCAAGGAGAGGGCCAATGCTCCGGATGGCGGGACAGAGGTGGAAGACGATGTTGCTCTTGAAGAAGGGGAGTCCCGCCCAGGCTCCCCAAGGAGATAGTCGCCGGCGGTGGCCACCCACCACCTGACCATCCCCACAGCCAGGCAGGCTTGGATGACCTTGTGCAAGCTGCCTTTGCCAGTCTCATGGCTGAGACAAGGCTACCTATGAGGCCCTCACAGCCGCTGTAGAACATCACGTTGGTGCAAAGAGCAGATCCGTATCACGTGGTCCGTCTAACGTAATTGTGATATCAGGCAGGTGGCGAGGTGTGGATCCGTCACAAGTGGTGGCAGCCGTGGGATTCTGTGGGATCTCTCTGCTGCCATTCTTCACAAGGGGGTTTGGAGTTTTGTATCAGGAGATCAGGATCAAAACTGAAGCAAAAAAATGACATAGGGTTAAAAGACAGACATTTCCTAATAAAGCAGACAGGGAAGGTTTGCAGCGTCCCAGCTGTATGTCTGCAGCATACAAAATGTTTTATTGGTATCATGCGTGAGAAAGGAACAGATGTGAGCGACATATTCAAGGTGATGACAGCCGGCGACTGCCAGAGCGTGAACAAAAGGCAGTGAATGTGAGGTGAACATCCGAGAACTAGCCCCCAAAAGAAGCCGGGGGCGCATGGAGGGATCCGGATATTATACGCCATGATTGCTAAGTGAAGCAAAAGCTTTACAAGGGAGAAATGACAAGTGCAGTTGTATCTGCGTTCAGTTTTATGCAACGAGGGGGATGTGGAAGTGACGGCTGAAGGGCCACAAGGACCGCCATCCAGGAGCGATGACAGATCGCGAGCAGAGAGGCGTCAGCGCCAAAAAATCAAGAGGAAACATAAAAGAGTAAAATAACCAAGATGTCAATGTATAAAAAAAACCTGCAAATTCAAGAAGAGACTCACGATAAAGACACAGGGAAAAGACCTCGTAACATGTAACAAGGACATTTCATTGAATCTGTGACATTGAAAAATGAAAAAAAAATCACAAAAAAATGTTTAAAAAGATAAATATATAATGTAAAAACTCTATGATAATACATTCCCTTTAAGGTACTTCCCAAGGTGGCTGCACTAACTGATAAATCCACAGAGTATAAGAGATTCCGCCCCGATTTGTATTCATTTCTTTCCCAGACAAATTTCCGGGTTGCAGCCCTTAGAGTCGTCACTCATGTGATGTGACTTTCACAAAAGTAAAAAAAAAAACAGAAAGTAGATTAGGGATCGACAGGGCCACCAGAGAAGAGGAATCATAGCCAGAAGGCAGATCTGAGGTCAATATCACTGGGCCATTACACAAAAATCATCAATCAGGATTAAAGGTCAGGGCGTAACCAGAAGCAGGAGGCTCAATATTATACAGTTAGTATCAGTGCTCTGAATCAGATACTTCTCCCATGCTGCTCCCCCTGAGGTCTCAGGAGTTTCACATGTAGGTTGAGGAAAAGAGATGACCCTCCCTCCCCTCTCACAGCATGAATCTCAGAGTCTGGAAGATGATCCCACCCTCTCCCTTCTCACAGCATAAGTCTCAGAGTCTATAAGATAATCCCTCCCTCTCCTCTCTCACATCATGAGTCTCAGAGTCTATAAGACAATCCCTCCCTCTCCTCTCTCACAGCATGAGTCTCAGAGCCTATAAGATGATCCCACACTCTATTCTCTTACAGCATTAGTCTCAGAGTCTGGAAGATGATCCCACCCTCTCCCCTCTTACAGCATGAGTCTCAGAGTCTATAAGATGTTCTCACCCTCTCCTCTCTCACAGCATGAGTCGCAGAGTCTGTAAGATGATTCCACCCTTTCCTCTCTCACACCATGAGTCTCAGAGTCTATAAGACAATCCCTCCCTCTCCTCTCTCACAGCATGAGTCTCAGAGTCTATAAGATGATCCCACCCTCTATTCTCTTACAGCATGAGTCTCAGAGTCTATAAGATGATCCCACCCTCTATTCTCTTACAGCATGAGTCTCAGAGTCTGGAAGATGATCCCACCCTCTCCCCTCCTACAGCATGAGTCTCAGAGTCTATAAGATGTTCTCACCCTCTCCTCTCTCACAGCATGAGTTGCAGAGTCTGGAAGATGATTCCACCCTTTCCTCTCTCACAGCATGAGTCTCAGAGTCTATAAGATGATCCCACCCTCTCCTCCCTCACAGCATGAGTCTCAGAGTTTATAAGATGATCCCACCCTCTATTCTCTGGAGTCTGGCAGCGGCTCTCTCATAGAGAACATATGAGCGCTACACCGATCGTTCCTGTCTATGCGGTAGTCGGGAGAGATCTAATGTGTATGGGGACCTTAAAGGGGCTGTCCAGTGAAAACAAGCTACCACCTATTTTCAGGATAGGTAATAACTTACTGATCGGTGGGGAAACGACCAGTGGGACAGGCACAGCTCGGCAGAATGGGGAGTTTTTATCCCTGACAGGGAAATGGCACTGCAAGTTGGATGTCTGACCACCACCAATTTTTTGAGAGACGGAGGAGCTTTCTGAATAACTACACAGAGTCATTAGACAGGTAATGAAATACTAGAAGCTTCTGGACGGGGAGGGAGACTTGTTGGTGATATGGTCTCCTAACACACACACAAATGGTCACCTTGATATCCTCACATTGGGGATGTAATATTGAGCCAATACAATGAATCTCACCCGACACCTAATGATCGTTGCTTTATCTCCCTGAATCGCTCAACAGTCCAGCTCCTTCTTCCCACAGCGTGCCATCGCCTCAAACGACATTTCTACTTTATTTTCCTTCTAAATTGAGTTCTGATAACTGAATTAATAATTGGTTTTATCACTCAGCAATAATAAAAAAAAATATATATCGAGTCATTAGATCAACGCTGAATCTCTGGAGAGTTTGTTAAAAAATTTGGATGTAGACGTCGAAGGAAAGAAAAATGTTCTGCAAACGGGGGGGGCGACACCTCGGTATTAGCTACCTTCACAGTTATTAAGAGCATGCAAACATTACTTATTGGAATTCCCCTCGTCGTCCGTCCCTCCACCTCTCAGTCATCGGAAAGGACAATTTTTTGTATTCTCAGATCCGGCTGATGAAGATAAATAATTGATCAGGCATTACCTTGTTTCACCTTTTTCATTTCGCTGCAGACATTCACAGATCATGTGTAGTCTGCGTTAAAACATGGGTCGCCGCCGAAAGCTCGCCACCGCTAATAACTTATTTACTCACGTGAAAAATAATGCAGGAGACCCGATAACTTCTACTACTTTAGTTCTGGAATTAGTCATTCATGACAAAAAAACATTTTTTGCTTAGAGTGAACTTATCACTGAGCCCCTGAGCTTGACTTTATTCTTCCATTTTTCTTCTGGATTAAATGGAGTTTTCACAGTCATCAAGCTTTATATGCATTAAAACGAATCAGACCTGAGAAAAACAGCAATGACTACCATTAACGGGAACCTATCCTGGACCACATTGCCATATTTCATTTGTTATTTAGAGTTCTAATTATTCTACAGAAGCCTATTTCCCCTCAAGAATGTATTATCACATCAGCTCTAGAAGCAGCTGTCTGGCATTGAGCACAACTAATAGACAAATCACTGTAAATTACACTTTTGCCATCCTTAAACAACACAAACTTTTAACAGGAGACTCCAAAGAACAGATCAAACCAATAAACTTAACCAAATCTCCCTCTACATCTTGGAGTTTTTTTTGCCAGCCCCACTATTCCTTGTTTTTGGGTGGCAAAAATCTTTTAACAGAAGCCAAGTTGACCTTTCTACTGATGATTCTATATTTGAGGAGCCTTGAGACAGGTTTCCTTTAAAATAGAAATTTAGTGTAGCGTAGCGCGGCGGTGTTGTGTTGTGCAGTGATGTAGCCCAGGCCAAAGCCATACCTTTAACATTGCTCCATCCCTTTTTGTGTGCCCAAAAAGAAATAGTGGCCCTATTGAAACCCTTAGTCTTCCTACCACTATGATACCCCTTTCAGTATGATTCCTTCCCAAAAAGTGTGACACCTCCAAGATGCCCTAAAGAAGCCTACCCAGACAAACACAGTACCCCCCACTCAAAGTATAATGCCCCCTCAGTGCCCACCACTCCCAGTCTAATACTACCAGTGTTTGAAAACACAGAATAATTCCTCGATGCACACCACATAGTATAATGCCCCTACAGTGCACCCCAATATGCTACCACAGTGCCATAAAACACAGAATTCCACCAAAGTTACCCCCCCCCCCACTCTGTAAAATACCCCACAATCCTACTTAGTGCTTCTCAGGCATTATGATGCTCCCCCACACAGTATGATGCCCTCATAATGCCCCCACACAGCATTATACCCCTATAGTGCCCCACATACAATATGATGCCTCCATAGTGTCAAAGCACCCAGAAGGGTTTAAAAAAGTAAAATACAACCTAGTCTTGTTCCCAAAGATGAGCAGCACAAACCTGCACCGCTCTATGCTGTCCGAGGGTCCACACAGCAGGCACGTTCTAGAGATGTCATCGTGCCTCCTATGCCAAGCCTCAGATGGCTTAGAGGGAACGCACAGCCTGGATGGGCTGACTCCCGATTCTACCATCTTATTCATCTATGCGTTAAGGACTCAGATACAGTTGAAACTGAGACAGACTGCCAACCTCCCAGGAAAACAGGCCAACAGCAGCAGCAAGACGCGGGAGCGCCGCTTATACACCGCAGCTTTACAGCACTCTCCATTCAATACCCTCTTTGTGACGATTGTAAAGCATTACCTCCAGCAGAACTTTATCTGGGGGTTTCTATTTGCTCCTTTTCTCTTTTACGTTTGCCATGTACTGTACATCTATTCAACATAAATACAACAGCGACATAATGATTAAGGCCCAGGACAGGGCCGGAATGTTTATGGTAATATAGTCACGTTGCATTGTCACAATTTCTATTATTTATGAACCGTAATAAAATAATTTTGCATCACAAAAAGTTGCATTACCTTACTGGAGACTTCACCTTGTCGTGGTGGGATAGCCTTCATGCTACTTTTGATGAAAAACAGTGTTACTAAGAACCCTAATTTATTTAAATGCACTTTTGCTTTTTATTTATTTACAGCAGGGTTTTTGTTCATTTTGCTTCTTGAAGGTTTTTCTGATTCATGGCCATTGTCAAACATGCATTTATGTGCTGCATGTATACCAACTTAAACCAAGCTCAAATTTTGTGTTTTATCTTTGTATTTTTTTTGCATTCTATGCAAACCAGGGTGTGGCCTACCTGCCTAGAGCTGGATAATGCATTTAAAAAGCTTCCCTGGGCTGGTGTCCACAGTTCAGGACCCAGTCCTTTGTCTGCCCTTATTCACACAGATGTCAACTTTGACACATGGTAAGGTTTTTAATTTTAGACAGTGTAGGACTATCCCGAACGGGTTCACCTTGCCGTGGTGGAATAGCTTTCATGCTATTTTTGATCAAAAACAGTGTTACTAAGAACCCTAATTTATTTAAATGCACTTTTGCTTTTTATTTATTTACAGCAGTGCTTATGTTCATTTTTCTTCTAGGTTTTACCTTACATGAGAGTGTGCGGTGAATTGATTCTCTATATTGTCTGGGGATTATATACCCCCTTACACCAGCACCTCGCCCCTGACAAGAGTGCACGCTAATTATCTCCATATAACCTCCCAGGAAAACAGGATATGTGAAAAACCGCACGTCGCAGCCCAGCCTGGCATCACTAATACGTCGAGTGGTCACGGGGTACGATCTCCCCACATTCACTAATGTGATGTTCCACACCCTCCTGGAGAGATGTAAGGTCAGCTTGCCACAGTTTTATACAGACTCCCCCTGTCCACACAGGCACAGGGAGGCATGGGGAATAAGAGAGGGTGGCACACACAGCCGCTGGCATGGCACAACACTCGCTCACAACGCTAATAGGTTGATAGACCCCTTTCACCAGCACCAATGAAACAGAACCTTGCCAGCCCGGTAGGACTGCCACCAGTTCCTCATGAGATATAAAACCGGGCCGTTAATGGGATTCTATAGGGCCAGAAATCAGCCCCGGTAGCATGTGATGTGTGGATTCTTGGATTGAGATAAAAGAGCAGCTCAAGGTTAAATTGGATATTTAATTGCCTTAAGTGCACATTAAAGACAACATTATATACACAATGGATATACATGTACAATGGTCAGATATGCAAATAAAATACAGGTGGCAGTACAAAAAGTATAAGCAGATGAAACATAAGTAAACTACTAGCTTGATGTTAGCTGAACCACATGGGAGGTGTGGGGTGCTTGCTGTTTCCGGTTTCTTCCAATACAATGCACCTCGTGACCCCCTCCTTAGAAGTGAAAAAAGGGTCATACGGCCTCACACAAGCACTTAACCCCTTAGTCGGAAACTCCCTTTCCCGCACCCGGGATGGTCCTAGTCCCCCTCCTGTGGGCTCTTTAAAGCTGAAATTCCAAAACCTATGATGGATCATAACTTCTTTACAGAAGGCAATAGGGCGTCAGTTTTGGCACCATCTGATCCGGCCTGGCACCCTTTACGCTTGGAGACCAAACATAGCTTTGCTACTTGGCTTCTACTAGCCGTTTTACATATCTCCTGACCCTGTGGTGCCGGAACGGATCGAGGCCCTGGCAGGCGTTTGGCCCGTTCCCAAGATTTCGAAAATGTAACCGGTATATGGCTAGGACATACGAAAAAATGCCATAAGTGAAATTACGGCTCCTATTTGACTGGGGAATTTGATTGAAACAGTTACACAGCATTTACTCCTGGCAAGGATTCATCCTGCCAGGAAGGTCTTGGTACCAGCTAAGGTGAGAGATTTTTCATTTGGAGCAGTTGAAGCTGGACCACCTGCTAAACCAGATGTCCTGTCTCAGCTAAACACTTTGAAGGGGAGGGACCATAATCTCAGACCAGATATGATACAGTTGATTGGCATGAAATTACAAAAACGTTGTCTTGTCGTCTGCGGTTTGTTATTTGATGCATCTCTCTTTTCCTAATCTGCAAAAAAAGCTACAAAGAGCCCATACAGACTGCTATTCCAGGGTGCATTTCTGGTGCCAATTGAGCTGGCCATACGCATGCAATAGCTGACATTCAAATAAGCATTCGGCTGACAGCTATCTCTCTTAACTTCACCATGCATGTCAACGTTAACGCCAAAGTGTTCATGTGTTTTCAGTGGAAAGAGCTGAAAAGTCTATGCTAGATTAATCCATATAATAAATGGGTTGGAAATTTAAATTAGAACTACCCGAAACTTCTTTCCCTCGACATGTGATGTATACATTAGATTGTTGTCTAATCCCACCAATACTGACAGGTTTGGCCAATTTTGTTCTAATATGAGCTGAGGGTAGTTCAACTCCTAGGTAGGAGAACATGGGGCAAAGGAGAAAACAGCTGGATAAATGGGCACAACTGTATGGATTGATCGGAAAAGAACAAGGCAATAGTCCACAAAGCAAAGCCCTTAAAGAAAATGGCATACCTTTAGGGGGGATAAGAATGAAAATATGAAAATGGCCCAACACTAATGGAAAATAGGGAGCAAAACTGAAAAATGGGCAAAGGTACAAAGAGAGGGCAAAGTAGAGAACTGAGACAAGTGGGCAAAGGTACAAGGAGATGGCAAATTAGAGAACTGGACAAGTGGGAAAAGGTTCAATGAGAGGGAGAAGGCACATTGGAGAACTGAGACAAGTGGGCAAAGGTTCAAGGAGAAAGCAAACTGGAGAACTGAGACACGTGGTAAAAGGTTGAAGGAGAGGGCAAACTGGAGAACTGAGAAGTTGGAAAAGGTTCAAGAACAGGGCAAACTGGAGAACTGAGACAAGTGGGAAAAGGTTCAAGAAGAAGAAAAACTGGAGAACTGAGACAAGCGGGAAAAGTTCAAGAACAGGGCAAACTGGAGAACTGAGACAAGTGGGCAAAGGTTCAAGAAAAGACCTAAAATAAATGTTTTTTTTTCAGGGATATGCAACCTAGGTTTCTAATTTTTTTTCTAACATTACTGGAGGAATTGTGATTTAAAAAGACATTAAGTTACAAATTCTTCAGTGTGACAAATAAAGTAAAGGCCGGGCTTAAAACTCTTGGGAAACTCCACTCCATTCAAGATTGTGCTATATTTGCACTTGCCTGAAAAGATATAGTGCAGCAATAGTAAAATGGTGGACACCACATTATAGTCATGGATATCCATTGGCGTTGGTCTCAGTATTATAGCAGTCCTGGCACACCATCATTTTCTGTTTAGCCAGACCACCTACAAATGATGGAGAAATGAAATAGGCAAATCATGTTTCACAGCTCTGTGGTAAAAATGAACCGGAGATTACTTGGAGGTAACACCAGAGACAGTATAATGGATCCATTCATCTTCTTTAATCTCTTAATGACCTCTCATGTCATGTTTGATGACTCATCTTTAAAATGGCTGTAAATCCCACAACGACCCACCAATGTCCTGGTCGTGTCAATCAGGTTTGTCTTATTACATCCTGGCAGATAATGGTTTGAAGGATTTTAATGAACTAATATAAAAGGGATTTGACAGTTCATGCTCTGTCGTTCAGACTAAACACATTAGATGCTCGAAATCTTAATGGAAAAGTGGCGGATAAATGAAGATCTCTCAATAACTACACAAGATGGCCAAAAGTATGTGGACATCCTTCCTAATAATTGTGTTCATTAGAGATTAGCAAATCTTCCGAAACTAGTTTTGGCCAGATTCACTTGAATTGACTGGCAGACTCGATTTGGTCCAAATAAATTTGGTGAAAATCGATAGCGTCCGAAAGGATTTTTATTATACTCTGTGGTCTCCCCAAACCTAAAAGCGTAATAAGTGGAGGGAATAGGATAAAAAATAATACAAGTATATACTTACCTGTCCTAAGCGTACCCATGATCTGTCCTGCGACTGTAGAACTCTGCACTAGAGATGAGTGAACAAGTTCGGAAAACATTCATCAATTTCAAATTCGGCATAAACATTGCACATTCGGATTCATGATCAGACCTCCGAGCGTTTTTACTCAAAATCGGCAAAATTCGGCCAAAGAGCGGTAAATTATCACATTTCCATTAGTGTTTTTTTTAGGACTTTGGCTAGGATAGTGGTGCTGTATGTTGAGCGGAGGGGACGTGTTTGATGAGGGGAGAAGGTGGGGAGAGGTCAGTGGAGAGGCGGACTGTTATTAATTTTTTTTTCGTAACTTAATGTGTGGAGATTCCGGCAGCCAATCAGGGAGCAGAAACCATCCACAACATCCAGACACAAGGGCTTGAGTCATTGGCTGCTGAAGTCACATGTCCCTCTCCATATAAAGAGCGAACATTTTATTTTAGTGCCATTTTGTCAGTGTAACAGCGCAGAGAGGCTGCTCCTGCTTCTGGATAGTGAGATAGTTAGCTAGGTGGTTGCTTGGCAGTCAGCTAGTTCAGATAGATAGGATCCTGTGTGGCTGTGAAATCGACTTTCCAGCAGATCAATCCTTTGTTCTAACAGTGTGGTCCAGAACACATCACACCAGGCCACATTTCAGCATATACCTCTGTTATGCTGATATTGTGCTCCATGCACGCGTACACCTTTGAAACTCTAACTTCTTTCTGCTAATACCTTGGTCCTGAAACAAGGCCACATTTGTGCATAGAAATATTTGGTGCTAGTAATTCTTTGGGCCAGGCAGGAGTTCACATTATAAAATCTCATTTTTTTCTGCTACTACCGTGCTACAGAAATTAGGCCACATTTGAGCTTTTATTTCTTTTGTGCTGATCTTCTGCTCCATTCAGGAGTTCACATTAGAAAATTGTAATTTTTTTCTGCTACTACTGTGCTACAGAAACCAGGCCACATTTGAACTTCTATTTCTTTTGTACTGATCTTCTGCTCCATGCAGAAGTTCACATTACAAAATTGTAATTTTTTCTGCTACTACCGTGCTACAGAAACTAGGCCACATTTGAGCTTTTATTTCTTTTGTGTTGAACTTCTGCTCCATTCTGGAGTTCACATTGGAAAATCTCAATTTTTTCCTGCTACCATGCTACAGAAACCAGGCCACATTTGAGCTTTTATTTTTTTTGTGCTGATATTCTGCTCCATCCAGGGGTCGACATTAGAAAATCAAAATTTTTGTTGCTAATAGCATGCTCCAGTCTGTTACGGATCCGGGTGGTGGGACCTCTGTGCTGCGGTGCAAGGAGGGACCCAGAGGGGCGTAACTAGGTATCAACTCGGACCGACCAAGGTCGTACGGCGGCTCAATCGACTCCATGACCAGGGAGGGACCGAGCAGAGGGACCAGGTGCTACTCTGGGGATGACCAGAAGAGAAGGCTTGTTTTAAAGAGAGGAAGGCCTCCTCCACTTCGGACGGCCATTCCTTAGGATTTGCTCCCTTTCGGGTGAGCGCAGACATGGGAGCAGTCCGGGAAGAGAAATGTGGGATGAAGAGACGGTAATAGTTGGCGAAGCCCACGAATCGCTGAATCGCCTTCAACCCCTCCGGACGGGGCCTTCTCGGGGTCCATCCGTAGACCTGTCTTAGAGATAATATAGCCCAGGAACGGAAGAGAGGACTGCTCGAAGAGGCATTTCTCAAACTTTGCATATAGGTGATTCTGCCTGAGCCTAAGCAGGACCTGACGAACATCCCTCCGATGTGAGGGAAGATCCGGGGAGAAGACCAAGATGTCGTCCAGGTACACCACCACGCAAGAATATAAGAGGTCACGGAAGATGTCATTAACTAATTCTTGGAAGATGGCGGGAGCATTACAGAGACCGAAGGGCATCACACGGTATTCATAGTGACTGTCCCGGGTATTGAATGCCGTCTTCCACTCGTCTCCTTGGCGGATCCGGACCGGGTTATACGCCCTACGAAGATCGAGCTTGGTGAAGATCTTCACGCCTTTAAGGCAGTCAAACAGCTCAGAGATGAGCGGCAGGGGGTATTTGTCTTTGACAGTGATTTGGTTGAGTCCTCTATAATCGATACATGGACGTAGTGAACCGTCTTTCTTTTTAACGAAGAAGAATCCGGCTCCAGCCAGGGAGGAAGATTTCCGGATGAATCCCCTAGCCAGATTTTCTTCGATGTACTCCGACATGGCCCGGGTTTCGGCCAACGACAACGGGTAGATACGCCCACGGGGTGGAGTGGCACCGGGTATCAGGTCGATAGGGCAATCATATGGCCTATGGGGTGGCAGAGTCTCTGCCTCCTTCTTGTCGAAGACATCAGCTTAGGACCAGTAGGGTGGCGGTAGACCAGGTAAATTAGTCGGAGTAGATGGGGGTCGAGCCTGGCGAACCGGAACCAGGCAGGTCTCATGGCAATCCTGCCCCCAACGGAGCACCTCACCGGATTGCCTATCCAGAACGGGTTCATTTTTCTGTAGCCAGGGTAGACCTAGCAAAAGGGGGTGAGAGAGTCCGGAAAGCACATGGAAGGAAATCCCCTCAGAGTGCAGCATTCCCACCTGCAGGGTTACGGGCTCTGTGACGACCAAGATGGTCACCGGAAGGAGTCTTCCATCCACGGAAGTGACTGCCAATGGTTCGGCCAGAGGTTTGGTAGAAATCTGATACTTCTCTACAAGGGACTGGGATATGAGATTCCCAGCGGCTCCTGAATCCAGATGTGCGGTTTCAAAGAAGTGGTTCTCTCCACAGGAAATGGAGACGGATAAAGTCAAGAATGGAGAGGATTTACTTTTGCCTAGGATGACCTCTCCGAGCGGTCCTAGACACTGGAGTTTCTTGACTTCACCGGGCAGGAACAAATCAGGTGCTCCTTACTACCACAGTAGAAACAGCTCCCCTCGGCTCGGCGTGTCTCTCGGCGAGATTTGACCATCTTGGTCTGGTCGATCTGCATAGGTTCGGGCGAGCGTGCCCGGGGAGTTGCAGGTTGGGAAGCAGGGTTCAGGAAAGCAGGAGCAAGACGAGGAAATCTTCTCTCCCGGGTAGTCTCCTTCGCACGTTCTAGGAAACGGATGTCAATCCGGATTGCTAGTGACACCAGGTCATCCAGGGTGGTAGAAATGTCCCGGCCGGCTAACTCGTTCTTAATCCGACCGGAAAGGCCCTCCCAGAAGGTGGACACCAGGGCCTCGTTGTCCCAGGCAAGCTCAGAAGTGAGGGTACGGAACCGTATGGCATACTGGGCCATGGTGAGACTCCCTTGGCGGAGACGGAGCAATGAGGAAGCAGTAGAGATCCTACGTCCGGGTTCATCGAAGACCTTCCGGAAGGCAGTGAGGAAAGCCGGAAGATCGGACACCAGGGAGTCCCCTCTCTCCCATGGAGGGTTAATCCATGCCAATGCTTCCCCAGTGAGGTGAGACATGATGAACGCCAACTTGGCCCGGTCGGAGGGAAACTGATGTGGCAGAAGTTCAAAGTGCAGCGTGCACTGGTTCAGAAAGCCCCGACATAGGACGGGGTCACCTCCAAAACGAGGAGGCGCAGAACGCCGAGGTCCTAGGCTGGATGCCGTGGTACAGGTAGGAAGTGGCGCTGCCGGAGCGGGTGTCGCTCGACTTGAGGCGGACACAGGTGGGACAGACAGCGTGTCCAGGCGAGAGTTGACAGACCGCAGGAAGGTCAGGATGGTTTCCTGTTGGGATCTCTGACGAGAAACCTCCTGGTACTGGTCAGCAAGCGAAGGAGCCTGGGGGCCACCGGGTTCCATGGCCCGTGCAAACTGTTACGGATCCGGGTGGTGGAACCTCTGTGCTGCGGTGCAAGGAGGGACCCAGAGGGGCGTAACTAGGTATCAACTCGGACCGACCAAGGTCGTACGGCGGCTCAATCGACTCCGTGACCAGGGAGGGACCGAGCAGAGGGACCAGGTGCTACTCTGGGGACGACCCTGTAAGAGAGCAGGTGACTCCCACGGGTCAGATGGCAAGGACTGACCGATTCAGCAGATGAGCACGGCAAGCAGGCTGACGGGTGGTCCGGACAGACGGACTGGCAGACACGGCAGGAACAAGCAGGAGCCACCAAGTAGGCTGACAGGTAGGCACGGCAGGTAACAGGCGGGAGCCTCTAGGTAGGCTGTCAGGCAGGCAAGGCAAGTAACGAGCAGGAGCCTCTAGGTAGGCTGTCAGGTGGTCACGGCAAGTGACAGGCGGGAGCCTCTAGGTAGGCTGTCAGGTGGTCACTGCAAGTGACAGGCGGGAGCCTCCAGGTAAGCAGGTGGACAGAGCCCATAGACAGACTGGCGGACTGGACTGTAGACAGACTGTCGGGCTGGAGAGTAGACAAGCAGACGGACTGGACTTGTAGTCAGGCTGGCGGGCTGGACTTGAAGTCAGGCTGGCGGGCTGGACTAGTAGTCAGGCTAGCAGCGGGACTTGAGGGCTGAAGCAGAGTATCAAACACAAAGCTACAACCTTGCACGGGCACCTCCATATTAGAGGAGGTGCCTTTTATAGGGGAAGTCCTCCGGCCATTGGCCGGGGACTTTTTAGGACGGCGCGCGCGGCCCCTTTAAGAGGGAGGGAGCGCGCGCGCGCGTGCCCTAAGCACAGAGCCGGTGAAGCTGCGTGCACCAGCAGCAGCTGCAGGGAGGCCAGAAGACGCCGGAGCAGTACCGCGGCGGTAAGGGAGACGGCGTCTCTGCCGGGCAGGAGGCAGAGACGCCGATGCTACACAGTCACAGTATCTGAGCAAATAAATACTGATTGGTAATTTAGTGACAGGTGACTGACAGGTCTGGACATAGATTTGTTAAACAGCTGGTTAAAACAGGGGAAGGGTACATCCAAAATGAGTGTGAAAAAGAGAGGTCATGGTGGAATAGACTTGGTGTTCAATGTGTAAGTGGGGTAGGTGGTAATGTTAGTGAAAACACCATCACGTCCTATCCAAAGACAACTGACAACTTCTGTTTCTGGATGGGCGACTCCACTCCCTTTCTTTGGCAGCCGCACAGCGATATGCCTTGTTGCTAAGGGCCAGAAAGAGCAGGTGCTCCAGTGGATGGCAAGCGCTGCTTCAAGTGGCCTCTCCTCTTCTTCCATCTCAACATCACACACAGTACAGTCCTCAGAGGTGGCACCCCAATTACCCCTGTTTCCCCCCGCGTCACAACTCTCCAACCGTCCAACTGACTGTAGGGAACCCCGGATGGGTGAGTCAGTAGAGCTGTTCACACATTCTGTGCCATGGGCATCAGAGGTCTTCTCCAAAGATTCACAGACTCAAGAGGAGGAAAGCATCTGCACCAATGCCCAAAATATTTTTCTGTTGGATTCCGGGCTGGACGAAGTAGGGTCCGAGCAGAATCCTGACCCTCGTCATCAGATGTTAACCCCCAGGGGGGAGGTAATCCTGATGAGACTCAGATACCTAAGGCGCACACAGACTGTACTGTGCTGTCAGGGCAGGAAGAGGAGGAGGATGACTCTCAGGGCGAGGAGTGAGAGAACAGAGAGGATGACGATGAGGTTGTAGATCCCACTTGGTGTGAACCCAGAGGCACGCAGCTGAGTAGCTCAGCAGAGGAGGTGCAGAAGGAGGAAGATGAGGAGGTTACAGCCTCCCACATAGACACAGAGTGAAGCAACCACGACAAGCACTGCATCCTCAGCCACAACTGTGGCTGTGGCAAGAAGCGCTCGCTAGTCTGAAGTTCGCAGGGGCAGCAAGGGTTGCCTAGCCTGGGCCTTGTTTGAGACTGTAAAGGATGACCCAACTCACATTATCTGCCAACTTTGTAAAAAATGACTCAGTAGAGGCAAAAATTACAATAATTTGACTACTACATGCATGAATGGCACATGCGCAAAAAAAAAAAAAAAAACATGAGCGATGATCATGTGTTAGTCTGGGAATCTCACTGTGATAAAACGCAGACAAGCAGGCCTCACCAACCACCGGCCACCCCATCAACCGCATCTGTTGCTTATTCCTCCTCCATCACTTTGGCAAGTGTTCTTGCACAGATCTCCAGCCGCAGAACCTCCACTTGTCTACCCGCTCCAGTCGGAGTGAGTGATAGCCCGTCAGCTGTTATGGAAGTGAATATACCTGCTGTTTTTGTTTCACCGAGCACACCACATCTTTCTCAGTCCACCATAACATCTCTTCCTGCACCTCACTCAAGGTCTAGCAGTTTGTTGTATCCATCCTACTCCATCTTCTCTCAGCACAGCAGCAAGCCCTTGATCCCGCAGTTGTGGTCACATAAAAGATTGTTTCATCCTACACATGCCAAAGCTAAGAGCTTGAACTCCACCATCTCCAATCTGTTGGCCACGGAAATGATGCCTTTCTGCCTGGTGGATACAGACGGTTTCTGAAAGCTGATGGTCGTCTCAGTCCCATAGTACCAGTTGCCCAGTCGGCATTACTTCTCTAAGAAAGCTGTGCCTAAGGGTCTAAGTCAGTCTAAATGATTGCATCCGAGCAAATCCAAAACAGCAGGTCTTTTGGGATGTCTCCAGTATATTGTGGTTAGTACCTACCAAAAGTGGTCAAAGAAGGGTCAACTGGCGAATCAATGATAGGATCATGGTCGATCATGGGAGGCCAAGGCTTATGATATTTTACTTTTTAGCACATTCTAGGTGAGTTGGCATTGGCACTGTGATGGTATCATAATTTGTGGGGGCACTATGGGGGTATAATACTGTTTGGGGGCCACTGTGAGGGTATCATACTGTATGGGGGAACGTAATAATGTCTGAGGAGTACTGTGGAGGCATTACAGTGTAAGGAGTGCTGTGGGGGGCACCATACTTTGTGGGAGGCATAATGTGTGGGGGAAATGGGTAGGAATTATTCTGCTTTAAGGCACTCTGGTTGCATTATACTGTGAGTGGGGGGCACCGTGGGGGTCTTATATTGTGAGTGGGGGGCATCATATTGTGTTTGTCTGGGTAGGCTTCTTTATTACTAATGGTGTTAGTTAATAGGGAGATTTATCAGGCAAACACATGAATCATTTCGACCATCCACTCGCTGCCCTCCCCGTATGTCAGCAAACAGAATGAAAATCATTACACCCATCATTGCCTCTCCGCCTGTTCTGCTCCACTGCTTTCATGACAAGAAAATTCTGGTGTCCAACAATAAAGGTGGATAATTCCCTTATTATTACCGGCTTAATCTGAGCATTAAAAAAAAACAAAAAAAAACATTCTTGTTCTGTTTTAACATCTTGATTATAGAAGCAGCGATGTGATAATGAAGGGAATTGTTACTCCGGGTTAGGGATCACTCATACCGACCACGGACAGGCACGAGACGGGAGATTTCTGCATTCAATTACTTTCTCCTTAGTTTCCGAGCCTTCTTAGATGATTTAGCAGCGCTGAATGTTAGCGTGTGGGTGCACCGCGTAATTGCCAGGAGCATTAACAGAATTGTTAACTTTCTTATAAGTTTCTTTTTTTTAACGTTTTTCAAAATCTGAAATGTAACTTCACATAATAAGAAAATGTTCCGGATAATTACATTTATATAACGCGGCTCCTTCTTCTGTCTTCTTTACTACAATTAGAGATTTATGAGATTTGCAGATTTGAAGCACACAGTGCCTGTCGTTTCAGGTGATTTTTCAGAATAAACCATCATGTGTGTACATGAGGAATTTCCCTATTTCTAACTTGTATCAAGCATTTTTTCGCCAGTTGCCCTTCTGCGGGCTCCATCTCTAATAGTCTGTCGTCTCTGAGCTAGTGGATGAAAACTAGCTACAATGTTGTCTCCCATACACAGCACACACAGACATGAGGGAGTCCTGCTCTCCCGTCTCTATGTAGCACAGGTTTGGAAGCAGCAGCAGCAGCATGGGGAACTTTATACAGCAGCACTGAGCAGTGTAGCTGTGAATCCAGCTCTGGGAAGAAAACACTTACTAGAAAGAAGCAGGACAGTCCATAGCTCTCTTACTTTGTTCTTCACTCATAAAAGACAAAAAATAAGATTTATTACAAAGATTTTTCTACCATTATTTTTTGCAGTTTGTTGAAACAACTGTGACTATTGAGTAGTTTATCAATAACAAACTTGTCATGTAGCGTTCAGTTCTGGGTCAGCAGCCTCGTTTTCTTACACAGAGCATTCCCCTTTTTCATTTTGTGTACAGAAACAGCGCCACTCATCTGCATAGGCTGAATCTGGTATTACACTCCGGGCATTTCTACTTGAATCAGACTAAGGTGCCTCACATCTTATGCACAAAAGTGTTGTGCTGTTTCATGGAAAAACAGCTGATCTCATCTCAATCTCTTTCATCCGCAAGAACTCGACTATTATACTTTTCATGGAAAAATCGGAGAATGCTGCTTCTCGGCATTCTGGTGACAACGTGTGTCCTTATGAATTCTGTTATTTTGTAATTTTGTCAGGATGCCAAATCACAAAGGAACAATGCAGATAGAATTGTAACTGATTATTTGGACCCATCATAAAGGTCCCGTCACACTTAGCGACGCTACAGCGATCCCGACAACGATAGGACCTGTCAGGGATCGTTGCTGCGTCGCTATGTGGTCGCTGGTGAGCTGTCAAACAGGCAAGCTCACCAACGATCAGGGGAGCAGCGACATCGTGGAAAGAATCTTTCCACGATGTCCTGCTCCTGGTTACCAGCCTGCTGAAGCAGGAGCAGGCTGGTAACCATGATAAACAGCGGGTTACTAGGGGCACACGTGCCCCTAGTAACCCGCTATTGATCATGGTTACCACTCTGTTACGATGAGCGGGAGGTTACCGCTCACCGTAGCAGAGTGGTAACCATGATAAACAGCGGGTTACTAAGTGCGCGCGTGCCCCTAGTAACCCGATATTTACCATGGTTACCAGCCTGATCGCTGGTCCCGCTGGTCACACACAGCGATGTGTGCTGACCAGCGGGAGGGCAAAGACTAAAAAATGGTCCAGGACATTCTGCAGCGATCAGCGACCTCAAAGCAGGGGCCTGATCGCTGCAAAGTGTCACACATAGCGACATCGCTGGTGAGGTCGCTGTTGTGTCACCAAAACTGTGACTCAGCAGCGATCTCGCTAGCGATCTCGCTATGTGAGACGGGGGCTTAAGGTCTGCATGATAACGCTGCTCCTGAAAGAAATCAGAAGAGATGTTATCAGAATCTCAGTAGTGAAGCCTCAGTGTTACATCCAAGCTTCTGCTCACTTCCCTTGATTCCTGAACTCAGCCCGTGTTTAGACGTTTCTTCTGCATGACAATATAGATCTTGCCTCTGACCTCCTGGTATTGACTAGGCTTCCTGACCATCTTCTGCCAGCCCGCTCCATCGGCCAGCAGCCACTCTGTCGACCCAACCTTGAGGTCCCTGCGTATGTCAAGATCTCTGCATAAGGTTTAAAGGTGAAGGCCATGGAAACCCCTGGAACCTGCTAGGCAAAATGGGTAGTAAAAAGCCTGTTCATGGAAGCCCTTTAAAAGCTATCTGGTAGCCACGCAAAGAGTCTCCGTGACACTCAGGCTTCAAGCTTATAACTTTCTACTGTCATATCTAAGCATAGAAAGAAGAGATTAGAAAATGGTCTTTACACACTAGAAAGAAAAAAAAAACATCAGTTCACCAAAAATTACTGCAGAAATAGACCAAGGATACACGTCCGATGCACGGATCTTTGGGACCTGTATCCAAGAGTGGGCAAATGGAGGAACGTGATCCAGCACCGATCTGACAAAAACTCCAAAAAATGCATAAAAATGGGAGAATAAAAAACATCCACAGAAAACAAGACATATGAAACCTCACGCGTTTCGGATCATACTTGCCCTTGTTCAAACTTTGGAGTTTTTATTAGTTCCGGTGTTGGATCACATTCCTCCATTTGCCCTTCACTCACTTGAAGTATAATAAAGGGCTTTTTATATTAACTAGCTATCATCAAACATCACACATATGCATCACTTTGGGCCAATCTTTATTAAGTGTTTTCAGGAAATAAAACATACATTTCCAGTGCAATCTTGCTTTAAGATTAAGCTGACGATGGTCTCGGGCATCGCTGGTTAACGGTCTGATTTTCTTGCCATCGTGAAGGCTGAGCACGGTCACGTACTTCAAGTTTAATGAACAAAAAAAGCTTGTGTAATTTATCTATAACTTATCAATGATCTTTTTCGATATCTAGTTATTGATATTCCTTATGACAATTACCATTCACAGACAAGATTTACTCTTCCCCATCTTTTAATTTACAGAAAATTTCATTAGCAAATCGCAATCAGTAATTGACCTTAAGCCTCAGTAATAATGGACAGTAATTGATAATCAATAATGATTACGTATTCTCTACAGAGCAATAATGGTAAATCTCTGTTAATGGAAACAGTGAGAGCTCAGGTAATGTCTTCTGCTTGTAGAGAAATATAATAAGCTTGCATAATATACATTGAACTGGACCGAGACGTGCAGAAGAAGAGGGGGTGGTGCAATGCTGCTGTAAAGGAACGCAGTATTAAATGTCCTGAATCAGAGAAACTACTGATTTCTTCAAAAAAAATCACCACCCCAATCCACATGGTACATGTGGTATTGTAGCTTAATAGTATTTACTTTAAAAAATGGACTTGCAATACAAGGCTCAACCCATGGACTGTAGGAGTGCTGTGCTCAATCCACAAACTGGTGGGATGCTGTGCTTAGTCCATGGACTGGTGGAGTGCTGTGCTGAACCCATGGACTGGTGGAGTGCTGTGCTCAATCCACAAACTGGTGGGATGCTGTACTTAGTCCATGGACTGGTGGAGTGCTGTGCTTAACCCATGGACTGGTGGGGTGCTGTGCTCAACCCATGGACTGGCAGGGTGCTGTGCTCAACCCACGGACTGGTGGGGTGCTTTGCTCAACCAACGGACTGGTGGGGTGCTGTGCTCAACCCACGGACTGGTGGGGTGCTGTGCTCAACCCACGGACTGGTGGGGTGCTGTGCTCAACCCATGGACTGGCGGGGTGCTATGTTTAACCCACAGACTGGTGGGGTGCTTTGCTCAACCCACGGACTGGTGGGGTGCTGTGCTCAACCCATGTTTGGTGGGGTGCGGTTCCTGGAAGAAAGCAGCCATGTTTTTCTAATCCCAAACCACCCCTTTAAATAGTCATCTGTTAAGTCTCATCTTGTTAGCTTCATCCAATGAGCTCCTAATCCAGATGATCATTTCTTATACAGCACGGAAAGATGGTGGTGGTGTAGCAACGGGGAAAACTTAGAACAAGGGCATCTGGTGTAGCAGAGTGAGGGCGACAGTAACTGATCTACCAGAGGTGGAACAATGGCAACTGGAGCTGGAAGAGATGCAATTATGTCACAGATCTATAGCAATGGCAACTGATGTAGCAGAGTTTGAAATAAATGCAACTGATGTAGTAGAGCTGGAACACTGGCACATTATGTCACCAAGCTATAGCAATGGCAATCATGTAGCAGAGCTTGGAATAAGAACAACTGATGTACAGTCATGGCCAAAAGTATTGTGAATGAGACAAATAGTAATTTTTCCAAAGTTTACTGCTTCATTTTTTGTAATGGCAATTTGCATATATTCCTGAATGTCAAAGAGTGATCAGCTTAACAGCAATTACTGTACTTGCAAAGTCAATATTTGCCCAGAAAATGAACTTTAACCCCCAAAACACATTTCAACATCATTGCAGTCCTGCCTTAAAACATCGTTTTAGTGATTGATCCATTAACACAGGTGTGGGTGTTGATGAGGACAGGGCTGGCGATCAATCAGTCATGATTAAGTAAGAATGACATCACTGGACACTTTAAAAGGAGGCTGGTTCTTGGTATCATTGTTTCTCTTCAGTTAACCATGGTTATCTCTAAAGAAACACGTGCAGCCATCATTGCACTGCACAAAAATGGCCTAACAGGGAAGAGTATCGCAGCTACAAAGATTGCACCTCAGTCAACAATCTATCGCATCATCAAGAACTTCAAGGAGAGAGCTTCCATTGTTGTCAAAAAGGCTCCAGGGCACCCAAGAAAGACCAGCAAGCGCCAGGACCGTATCTTAAAACTGTTTCAGCTGCGGGATCGGACTACCAGCAGTGCCGAGCTTGCTCAGGAATGGCAGCAGGCTGGTGTGAGTGCTTCTGCACGCACTGTGAGGCGGAGACTCTTTCAGCAAGGGCTGGTTTCAAGGAGGGCAGCAAAGAAGCCACTTCTCTCCAGAAAAAACATCAGGGACCGACTGATATTCTGCAAAAGGTACAGGGAGTGGACTGCTGAGGACTGGGGCAAAATCATTTTCTCTGATGAATCCCCTTTTCGATTGTTTGGGACATCTGGAAAACAGCTTATTCGGAGAAGAAGAGGTGAGCGCTACCACCAGTCTTGTCTCATGCCAACTGTAAAGCATCCTGAAACCATTCATGTGTGGGGTGGCTTCTCAGCCAAGGGAATCGGCTCACTCACAGTCTTGCCTAAAAACACAGCCATGAATAAAGAATGGTACCAGAATGTCCTCCAAGAGCATCTTCTCCCAACCGTCCAAGAGCAGTTTGGCGCCCAAAAATGCATTTTCCAGCATGATGGAGCACCGTACCATAAAGCAAAGGTGATAACTAAATGGCTCATGGAACAAAACATAGAGATTTTGGGTCCATGGCCTGGAAACTCCCCAGATCTTAATCCCATTGAGAACTTGTGGTCAATCATCAAGACGGGTGGACAAACAAAAACCAACAAATTCTGGCAAAATGCAAGCATTGATTATGCAAGAATGGACTGCTATCAGTCAGGATTTGGTCCAAAAGTTGATTGAGAGCATGCCAGGGAGAATTACAGAGGTCTTGAAGAAGAAGGGGCAACACTGCAAATATTGACTTGCTGCATTAACTCATTCTAACTGTCAATATAACCTATTGGTACTCATAATATGATTGCAATTATATTTCTGTATGTGATATAAACATCAGACAAACACTAATAAAAACCAGAGGCCAGCAGATCATGTGAAAATATCATTTTGGTGTCATTCTCAAAACTTTTGGCCATGACTGTAGTAGAGCTGGAACAGCTGCAACATATGTCACAGAGCTGGAGCAATAGGAACTGATGTAGCTTGGAATAACGGCAATTTATTTCACAGATCTAAAGCAAAGGGAACTGATGTGCTGAGCTTGGAATAACAGCATCTCACATGACAGAGCTGGAACAGCTGCGACTTACAATATGTCACAGAGCTGGAGCAATAGGCACTGATGTAGCAGATGTGGAGCAATTGGAACTGATGTAATAGTGATGGATCAATAACAACTGATGTAGCAGAGCTGAAATAATGACAATCGATGAAAAGTTGTCATAACGCTATAGCAGAGTGGAACTATGATGTAACAGGGTTGGTATCACGATAGCTGCAGGGAAACAAATCACTTGGACACTCAAGTGGCTTCTTTCAATGACTTGGAAGGATGCCATCATTGGACCAAGGTTGGTTTGGGAACAATACCGGACAGAGAAGGGGGAGCAATACACCCTTTACTGGCCTTGTCACATGACTCAGGATAAGAAGCCAAACCGGACACTCCATTTGCAGACACATGTTTTCGGTCTATGCCCCTCATCAGTGCAAATGAGGACAGTTGGTTTGGCTGGGTGAGAGGTCTCTGACAGGTGGGTTAAGTGGTAAAGTTTCTCCATGTGGAGAGTGCCAAGTAAGGGTAAGGAGACTTATGTAAAGCTCCTCTGGGAATTTAAATATGCCAATGGCTTCTTCAGAGAAGAAGAGGACAAGAACTTTACCGTCACCCATTGGAAGTAAACCCCATGAAACACTTGTCTACAAATGGAGTGTCTGTTTTGGTTTCTTGTCCCAAGTCATATGGCAATGCCCTTCAAAGACTTGATGTTGACCTTTAGGATTGCTGCTTCCGCGAGCCTCGTACTATAGACCCTACCGTACATGGACTGATGTTTTGTTCCTTCACTGTCTATTGTGCTCTATAACACACAGCACCATCAAACACAAAGGCTTGAAGTCTCATAGATCACTGTCACGATTAGCTGCAGCAATTTGTGGCCTGACTGACTCTCATTAGGTATCCGGCGCTGCGATTCTTGCAGACTGTACAGTAAATTGCCACCCAGCTAAAGCGACCATTACGAATTTCAATAAGATTAAATAGAAAATTAATGTAATTAGGAGACATCACGAAAAAAGATTTCATTATTCTCCGATGGAGGGAAAGTCGCTGTAATGATGCAATTTTTTTTAGAACTTCATTTGATAAAGATTCTTTCTTAATGAAGAGGTCTTTGTGTCTTCGGAGCACTTATTACCACGTTGTCTCATTACAGGAAATTGTCTAGTTTTTTGGATACTGAAAAATTAGGCTCCTCGTAGTGGGATCAACAAGCTACGATCTGATAGGTTTTAAAGGGATTTAGGAGTTTAAAAATAAAGCTCTCATTGAGTGGCACTCTGTCGTAGTCCATAGAGAAGGTCCAAAATGGGGTAAACCCCTTTATGAAATCGGTATGCCCTAATAGAGTATTTGGACTGTAATTGTCTTTGTGAGTTGTCCCTTTAATGTTGTAATGTCATAGATTACAAAATTCTGACCCAAGATACTAGATCTTGAGAACTAAAGCTAATCACTGAGGAATAAGAACAGTAGAGAAAGGGTGAAAAAAGTTTTCCGTTACTGTAAAATTGATAGGTCATCAATGGTGTGGGTATGACACTTGGCCACCAAACTAGGTCCAACACTTGGCTCCTCCACTAATTTAGACTGATAATTAAGAGTCCCCACAACGTTCAGCTGTGATCTACTGGAAAACCAGACAGAAAGTGTACAATTTCCCTGCAGCGCCTCTGACTAGCCCAGGGGGATGGGGATGACTCAGTACCCGGGCCTTTGCCTGGCCTTGAGGATGTCACGGTGGTCGGCTCCCGGGCCCGTACCCTGGGGTCAGCTTTTAAAAGGGGATTGTTTGTTAATTTTATGGAAGTTCGTGACGCCACCTGTGGTTTCTGGTGAGAATCACCAGCGCTGCGGCAGTCCACTGAGGCCGGTGATAAGGCAGCTCGATGGTATAGCTCCCCACAGGTGGAGCTAGGCCTCAGGGTAGCGTACGGAGAGGGGGATGCAGGACAGGCGAGACCCAGCTGGGTCAGAGCAAGAACGGGGATGGACACGGTAGTCACTTCAGTACCTTTCACTGGTGGTGGTTCAGGCACATCCCAGAGCACTGTAGGGTGAAGGGTGCATATCAGGATCCTCCCCAATCAGCGGGTGTAGGGCCTCCTGTTTCTTGCCTCTGTGTAGTAAGTTTCTGACCTGCCTGAAGCTAGACTTAACTTTATCTCTGTCCTGCACCGGCTGACGTTGTGGTAGGGCCTTCTCTTGGAGTGCACGTTCCCAGCTTAAGGGGCCTATGTGTTTCCTGGCTCTGTTACGTATCAGCTCTCTGGTGAACCTGGGACCTGTAGTTCTCCAGGGATTCCGGTTATGCCTTACTGGGTCGTAGAGAATCATAGAATCATAGAATGGTTGAGTTGGAAGGGACCTCCTGGGTCATCTGGTCCAACCCCCTGCTCAAAGCAGGATTCACTAGATCATCTCAGACAGATGTCTGTCCAGCCTCTGTTTGAAGACGTCCATTGAAGGGGAACTCACCACCTCTGGTGGCAGCCTGTTCCACTCATTAATCACCCTAACTGTCAAAAAGTTTTTTCTAATATCTAATCTGTGTCTAATCTGTGTCTAGAGATCCCGGTAAGCTCGGACCCGGTGTCCGGTATATGTTTCAGGGTGAGCTGGGTAAGCTCCTCTGCCCCTACTGCTACTCACTTTCCACTCGCCTTCGGCCACGCTCGGGCCCTCACTAGGCTAATCACACTAATGGCAGCTTGCCGCGCTTCACCGATCTTATGGCGCCGGCACACCTTGAGCTCTAACTGAGCTCCCTGAATCTAGCTAGCAGGAGCCTAGTGCTCCACTGCTGAACTATTAGCCGAGTTCTCTAAACTAGACTGAGCTCCACTGCAGACTAACCTCTCTCAGGCTTCTCTACTGCAGGAACTCTTCAGAGGAACTGCTCACTGCCTAGCTCCACCTTCCCTATTTAGATCCCTAAAGGGCTCCCTCTGCTGGTCTGAGGTGGAAGGTGGAGATGTGTGAATGTTTATGGGGGCCTCTTGTGGAGGATTCCATCAATACACCCTTCTAGGATCTGTGGTACCAAGCGCAGCTGGGCGCCACACCTCTACAGGCCAAATTAAGCATTACATATGGCTTCATGCAACTCACTGGGCTGTCTGTGCAATGACTGACTGATTGTCCAGGACAAGAAAGGTCTTAGTAACCACTCGTCATCAGAAGATAGAAATGAAGACCTTAAATAGGGAACACTCCTTAATCACCCTCCTTCCAAAAAACAAACAAACCCCAAAACAGTAAAGCATATTAAACATGTAAGCAAAGATTAAGGATTTTCCAGTCATTTTCGGAATTAACATATACAAAAACTTTATCCCAAAGGTAATAAAATTGACAACCCCGGCATATCCAAAGAATGTGTGATTTTTCCTACGCGTTCCAGGGTAAATCTGCATCCTTATTCATGAATAATGACTTTGATTACGAATGAAACGCGTAGGAAAAAAATCACACATTCTTTGGATATACCGGGGTTGTCAATTTTATTAGCTTTGGGATAAAGTTTTTCTATATTTTTAATTCAGAAAGCGGCTGGAAAATCCTTAATCTTTGATTACTCTTTTACCACATCGGGCAGGAGTGGATGTTTTTGCCTAATTCATCATTTGCGACTTTTCGAAATGTTGAAAAAGTTTTTGCAGAATTGTAAACAAGTATGCTAGTAGAGGACAAAATCTCTTTTTTGTTTGCACAGTTGTAGACTAATGCGAGAAAATTGTGCAGCCTTTTACTTTAAAAAGGCATCTCTTTATCTGCGCAAATTCTTTAGGAGCGACGGCATATTGATGAAACCTATGGGGGTTGTGTGACTGCGCCCAATTTTAATCAGCTTCGCCCATTTTTCATATAGTTGGCACAAAAAAAAATGGGCTAAATTTCTGTGCAACTTTGAATTGCACAAAAATTTTGCAATATTTCAACAAATTTTATTCTGGCATAAACTGCTTTATGCAAAAGGTTCCTAGGACTTTTATTGGGCTTTTATCAAAATGTAAAATTAGGCTATGTCAAGAATAACATCCGGGAGGGTCACACAGATCCCACCGCTCTCAGCAGTTTGTCAGGGGAACACAACTCCGCTGCCTCCAATCGTTATGGCAATTACGTAATTGACTGACGAGTGATGGACGACGCCACTGCTTCCACTACTAGTTCGGTTATTGGGGACCTCATATTGAGCGTATAGTATATACACCTCCAATTTCAACACATGGAATATATATATTCTTCTACGGTCACTGCCAGCTCCCCAATAACACAAAAAAGGGGGACTACTAGCTCCCACTACCAATCGCTTTACGGGCCAATTGGACAACTGTTACAGGTATCGTATGGCTTCAGGGGTGCAATTTACAGAGCAAGAGGAACAGAGCTATTAACTTTTATATATTTAATCTGGAAAGGTCGGCAGTGTTTATAAAAAAAAATACAAAGATGATACAAAATGGGAACAAAACAATACGGTATATAAAATTACATAAAGTAAAAAGGATAACAAAGGAAAAGTACTTAACCCCTTAACCCCCGAGGGTGGTTTGCACATTAATGACCAGGCCAATTTTTACAATTCTGACCACTGTCATTTTATGAGGTAATTACTCTGGAACGCTTCAACGGATCCCCCTGATTCTGAGATTGTTTTTTTATGACATATTGTACTTCATGATTGTGGTAAAATTTATTCGATGTCACTTGCGTTTATTTGTGAAAAAAATGGAAATTTGGCGAAAATTTTGAAAATTTTGCAATTTTGAAAACTTGAATTTTTATGCCCTTAAATCAGAGAGATATGTCACACAAAAGAGTTAATAAATAACATTTCCCACATGTCTACTTTACATCAGCACAATTTTGGAACCAAAATTTTTTTGTTAGGGAGCTATAAGGGTTAAAATTGACCAGCGATTTCTCATTTTTCCAACAAAATTTACAAAACCATTTTTTTAGGGACCACATCACATTTGAAGTCACTTTGAGGGGTCTTTATGACAGAAAATACCCAAAAGTGACACCATTCTAAAAACTGCACCCCTCAAGGTGCTCAAAACCACATTCAAGAACTTTATTAACCCTTCAGGTGCTTCACAGGAATTTTTGGAATGTGGAAGAAAAAAATTAACATTTAACTTTTTTCACAAAAATGTTACTTTAGACCCAATTTTTTATATTTTCACAGGGGTAACAAGAAAAAATGGACCCCAAAATTTGTTGCGCAATTTCCCCTGGGCACGCAGATACCCCATATGTGGGGAAAAAAACACTGTTTGGGCACACGGCAGGGCTCAGAAGGGAAGGAGCGCCATTTGACTTTTTGATTGTAAAATTTGCTTGAATAATTAGCGGACGCCATGTTGCGTTTGGAGAGCCCCTGTGTGCCCAAACATTGGAGCTCCCCCACAAGTGACCCCATTTTGGAAACTAGACCCCCCAAGGCACCTATCTAGATGCATAGTGAGCACTTGGAACCCCCAGGTGCTTCACAAATTGATTCGTAAAAATGAAAAAGTGAAAAAAAAAACACTTTTTAATTTTTACGAATCAATTTGTGAAGCACCTGGGGGTTCCAAGTGCTCACTATGCATCTAGATAGGTGCCTTGGGGGGTCTAGTTTCCAAAATGGGGTCACTTGTGGGGGAGCTCCAATGTTTAGGCACGCAGCGGCTCTCCAAACGCAACATGGCGTCCGCTAACAATTTGAGCTGATTTTCCATTCAATTTGTTAGCGGACACCATGTCGCGTTTGGAGAGCCCCTGATGTGCCTAAACAGTGGAGCTCCCCCACAAGTGACCCCATTTTGGAAACTATACCCCTCAATGATTTTATTAAGGTGTATAGTGAACATTTTGAACCCAGAGGTACGACACAGAATTTGATAACATTAGGTCATCATATTGAATAAGTTGTCATTAGTCTTGAGCGCAAGTGCTCGCTACTTGAGTTTGCATCGGGTACTCAGGTGTGCACCATGTACAGCGTGTGCTCGAGTGACATGCTCGAGTCCCTGCTCCGCATGTTTCACGGTTATTAGACACCCAAAAAAAAACATGCGGGGATCGCTCGTGCATGGCAGGCAATCCCCGCAAAGTTTTTTTGCCCGCGAAGCATATGGGGCGGAGACTCGAGCATGTCACTCAAATACCCACGATACTCAATGCATACCAGAGCACCCGATGCAAACTCAAGTAGCGAGCACTTGCGCTCAACAATAGTCGCCATATCGTCATCTTTTTTTCTTACTTTTGAAAAAAATCCCAACCCCATCACAACCCTAACCCCAAACCCAGCCCTAACCCTAGCCCAATCCTAACCCGAGAGTTTATTTTTGACGCTGTTCCTTGTGCGGTATAAGTGATTAGACGACTTTATTCTTCGGGTCGGTGTGATTACAGCAATACCAGAATCATATGGGGTTTTTATGACTGACAGCTGTCACACACTAAAAGACGCATTTTTTGTAAAATCTAGTTTTTTGCATCGCCATATTTTGAGAGCTATAATTTTTCCAGATTTTGGCAGACAGTCATGTGACGGCTCATTTTTTGCAGGATGAGTTGACGTTGTTATTGGTGCCATTTTCAGGCACGTGACATTTTTTGATCGCTTTCTATTCCGATTTTTGGGAGGCAGAATAAACAAAAACCAACAATTCAGGATTTTTTTTTTGTTTTTTTTATTCTGTTCCGCGTGTGGTAAAATTGATAAGGCAGCTTCTTCGGGTCAGTACGTTTACAGCGGTACCACATTTATATCGTTTTTCTATGTTTTGCACTTTTACATAATAAAGCAATTTTATAGAAAAAAATATTTTTTAGCATCGCTTTATTCTGACAGCTATAACTTTTTTATTTTTCGGCTGATGGAGCTGTATGGCGGCTTGTTTTTTGCGGGACGAGATGACGTTTTCAGCGGTACCATTTTTATTTATCTTTTTGATCGCGTGTTATTCCATTTTTTGTTTGGCGGTATGGTGATAAAGCATTGTTTTTTGCTTTGTTTTTTTTTACCGTGTTCACTGAAGGGGTTAACTAGTGGGACAGTTTTATAGGTCAGGTTGTTCCGGACGCGGCGATACCAAATATGTGTACTTTTATTGTTTTTTTTTTATAATAATATTTATTGATGGGTACATTATATTTTTATTTTTGGTGGATTATTTTTTTTTTAAATATTTTTGCAATTTATTTTTATTTTTTCACTTTCTGATAGTTTTTATACTTTATTACTTTGTCCCACTATGGGACTTTCACTTTTTTTTCTCTGATTGCCTGCATGGCACAGGAATGCAGCACCATCCCTGTGCCATGCAGGCTGTCAGCGCTGGACAGGGAGAAGATTGTTTGGAGATGCACGGCGCATGTCCAAAAAATCTTCCTGCTGTCTGGTGACCCGGATGTTGTCATGACGACATCGGGTCGCCATGGCAACATCCTGGAAGCCACGGCAGACAGCGCTGGAAGCCGGAAGAGGAGGTGAGTATCTGCGATCACCTCCCCTTGCCACCGCAATGCTGCGATCGACTTCGATCGCAGCATTGCGGGGGTTAATGTGCTGGGAGCGGTGCGTGACCGCTCCCTGCACATAGTACCGGGTGTTAGCTGTGACAATCAGCTGACACCCGACGGCGATTGCGCCCGCACAGCCTGTGTGCGCGCGCGATCTCCATGACGTACTAATACGGGTCTGGCTCTTAAGTCCCAGGGCACAGACGCGTATTAGTACGTCAAATGTTGTTAAGGGGTTAATGATGTCACTGAAATGGTTCAGAGCTTAGCAGAGGGAAGCACTCGGATTGGGAAAATGGACCACCGTCATAGCAAACTGTCAGGGAAATATTGTCAGGGATATATTAACAGAATATTAGCCCCTTCTCCCATGCCCTCTGCTGTAGTGTTTGTCCAGAGATGACAATTATACAGTGTCTTACTGCAAATTATCCACCCCTTGTCAGCACCGAGCGGTCCCATTTTCCTCAGCACAAAAGCCCCAATTAGCACACGCCTGGGAAATAGCTTATGCAAATGATGCCAGGCAAGGAGTGTTATAATTTTGTTAGGAAGCAAGCATCTTGTCTCTGAAAGACGCAGGAGGTAATTAAAATGCTGGCTTGCACTAATTTGTGTGTACCCGTGAGGCTGCTTCCCGAGCCTCAAAGGGAAATTTGCAGACGAACTGACCCCAATATGAAATATTATGAGTTCCATACGTCCGACAGTAACGGGACCCATATGTGTAGTGACCAAATCAGCCCAGGAATGTATAGGTAATTTTCCAGGGCTGTAACCAAAATCAGGGAGCTGTAGCGCAAAAACACCAGAATAGCAGACTGCAGCTATGTGATGTGTGGTCTCTAAATAAAGATAAAATCATAAGGGAAAAAATGGCGTAGTTTGCAAGCTTCTGCGATCAACGAGCGATGAGTTATCGCAGAAGTTAGCGTTTTTAATAAAAATGTACAGGCTAGAGACCGGCCCACATGATGTCACCACAAGGGGCGTGTGGCTAGATCTCCCCTTAGGTATAAGAGAATCCATGGAGAAGACAGGAGCACTCATTGCGAGGGGGGAATAAGAATTATAAGCAATGGGTCCTGTTCAATAACAGCATAATCCGACTGGAGAGCCCCTCCACCTATATTGAATCGTCTCCGCGATCGTATAGTGTAAGTTATCTTATTTTTTACCCTGTTTATTTTATGTAACTGCGTATGTATTTTAATGTCTCCCTTGTAACATCCTTGTATATATTTTTCCTAAACACTGCCTCCCTTTGGATTAAATATAAAATTTAATAGTCCTGTTTCTTTTGTTCTGTAATCATTCCCTTCCCCGAAGCCATAAACGCTACCAAAAGCAGGCGTCCGGCCAGGCCTGCATTATATTTAAACTCGGCCGGTGGTGGCAGAGAATAATAATTGGGCTATCGTGAAGCTGACAGTGACCGTACGGAGGGCATTAAACACGGATTCCAGGCTTTGGAACCCAGGGTATTACGCCATACTCTCACTGGTCGCTTACCGATACCTACGTAGAGAGTAGTCTGGATCGCGTGCTCGGGACTACAGACGAAATACGGACAGCGTGACGGCACGGTGAGATATTGCGTGATCTCCCCGGTGTCGTCTCGCCTGTGTGTTGGAAATCCTGACACAAACTATGACTTCCAGAATGAACAATGAGACAAAGTCAAATTCAGCTTTTTATAAGCTCAAGGTTAAACCCACATACCTCCCTTTGATGACCTCATGTGGGGGCTTGATTGTGGGATGTGCTAGGTCTGTTAGAATTTTATGAGATCCCTAACTTACAGGATATATATTTGCCCCTGGAGGTCCCAGGTGGTAGATATTGTCGTCATGTGTCTTAATGCGATTTTACATTTATATACAGAGATCAAACATGGCCTGTATAGCATCATCCATCGTCCTGTGATTAAGTTAGAGTGGTTAGAATAGCCTTACAGTGATGTGAGTGAATGTGCTTGGTTCGCCCTTTCGCTACGACGGTAAAAATTTATTTCCCATAATTATCAGATCAATGCAAACCCCAATATTCATCAGTCAGAGTGTCTACAAAATATGCTTTGCTGATAGGAAGCTTATGCCTGGGAAGTCAGTTCTCCCCCTCTGCGAAAAAAGGAATCTCATACTGGTTGTCTCTCTACCAGAAAATATCTGCTGTAATTGCCTGGCCACTGCAGGGGGCTGCTAGTTCAATGGAGATATTAGCTCTCTTTCCCTCTTCCCCTGTTATAATTAGTTTTTTTCACTTCCCTATATGTTCAATATGATGGTGGTATGTCCCCTTTTCTGAAGAAGTCTGTATGTATTTTTATTTTTTCTCTGTGACAAACGAGTTGGAAGTTCTCTGAAGTTTCCAAAAAGTTAGTAAGAGTTCTCTGCCTGACAATTTCTCAGTTAAACTTTCCACCTCATCTGCAGCATTGATCGTCTCATTCTTTGTACCGAAAAGTCAAGTAAGATAAATGGACGCCATTAACTTCATTCTCATTTTCAAGATGAACAGGACGAGAATGAATATTATTAACTTATTCCATTATCTTGATATCTTAGTGGATTTGAACGTCCTGTCCCCATATTCGACATAGCGCTCGATGATTAGGAGGGATAATGAAGAGTTTTATGTCGACGATGATAAAAAAAATTGGAGATTACACAAATATCAATGGAGACTTTCTAGTAATACGGACCTTATTAAAAAAAAAAACAAAAAAAAACTATGTCGGAAGTTTTAGCAAATTTCATTAAGTTATAAAAAGCATGAAGTTCCCTCGAAGTTATTTCAATCACAGCACATGGGTTTTGGCAGTGGAATACAAAGGACATAGGGGAATCCATCGTAAAGATCAAAATGAAACATCCATGATGATACTAGGACATTTTCCATGACCCTTTTGGCTGTTTTCTCATCACTTGCTGGCTAACAATGCAATTTCTCTGGAGAGGGGAGTACTGGTTATTTGCGCCTAGTTCCACAGGCAATAAGATCAAACATGGCTGGGCTCCTCTCTAAAAGTGGCCTATGACATGTACACCCATGGTACTTGGTTGAATCATCGGAGTCTACAATAGTTAAACTGAATTTATGTCCAAGTTGTAAAGATAATACAGATTTGTAAGAAAAAAACTCGAAAGGTCAAAGCAGGCAGCACAAACCTGAGCAGAAAGAAGTGGTGTCCTATGCTGGAAATACCACGAGGTGCAGCTCAGCAAGAGGACGATTCTGGGCAGAATTGATAAAAGAAAAAAAAAAGACGACCAGAAATGGTATGAATTGATACGATCATTGAGGAGCATTGAGGACATTGCGGGGGAATAACAGAGAGTCACTTCAAATGGGTTCTAGTGGTTACATTAGTTTAACGCTTTATGATCCGCTCTTTTTTTCCTGAAAACTCTAAAATTGTTATAAAACTGTAAAATTGTTAAAGAACAGAAGCATTTCATCATCTCTGGGAATTTTGTTTGTTAGAACTTCAACTTTATTTCATTAAGTCTTTTTGAAAGTTTCAGTCTGGAAATTCTGTTGAAGGAAGTTTTATGTATTATGGATTCTGTACAGAGAAGGAGGAGATGTTGGCATTTATATCTTACTAGCTATTGAAACTGTTCTACGCCCAGGTAGCAAGCATTTTTATTGGTATATGGGCTCCATCCAGGTTCATGCTCCTCAATCCTGGTATGTGCTGCTCCCATCCTGCTCCCCCATCCTGGTATGTGCTTCCCCCATCCTGGTATGTACTGCTCCCATCCTGGTATGTGCTCCCCCATCCTGTGCCTCCATCCTGGTATGTGCTGCTCCCATCCTGCTCGCCCCCACCCTGGTATGTGCTTCCCCCATCCTGGTATGTGCTTCCCCCATCCTGGTATGTGCTGCTCCCATCCTGGTATGTGCTCCCCCATCCTGTGCCTCCATCCTGGTATGTGCTGCTCCCATCCTGCTCGCCCCCACCCTGGTATGTGCTGCTCCCATCCTGCTCCCCCCACCCTGGTATGTGCTCCCCCATCCTGTTATGTGCTGCTCCCCCATCCTGGTATGTGCTGCTCCCATCCTGTTCCCCCCATCCTGGTATGTGCTGCCCCCCCCCACCCTGGTATGTGCTGCTCCCATCCAGCTCCCCCATCCTGGTATGTGCTGCTCCTCTCCAGCTCCCCCATCCTGGTATATGCTCCCCCATCCTGTGCCTCCATCCTGGTATGTGCTTCTCCCATCCTGCTCCCCCCATCCTGGTATGTGCTGCTCCCATACTGCGCCCCCATCCTGTTATATGCTCCCCCCCACCCTGGTATGTGCTCCCCCCATCCAGCTCCCCCATCCTGTTATATGCTCCCCCCCACCCTGGTATGTGCTCCCCCCATCCAGCTATATGCTCCCCCCCATCCTGGTATGTGCTGCTCCCCCATCCTGGTATACGCTGCTCCCATCCTGCTCCCCCATCCTGGTATGTGCTCCCCCATCCTGGTATGTGCTGCTCCCATATCCTGGTATATGCTCCCCCATCCTGTGCCTCCATCCTGGTATGTGCTTCTCCCATCCTGCCCCCCCCCATCCTGGTATGTGCTGCTCCCATACTGCGCACAAATCCTGGTATGTGCTGCCCCCATCAAATAAATAAAACACTCCTACTTACCTTTCCATCACTCCCTTGTATTGCATCTCCTGTGTTATTTAACTAAAATGTCGTCGGAATCAGAGCCTGCATAGCGCGATATCCCACGCCATTTTAGTGAAGACACATTTGCAGAGTGCATTCAACAAAATGGCACCGGAGTAAGCGCGTGAGCGTACCGCGCTGTTCAGAGCCATTTTGTTGAAGACACATTGTGCTAGCACCAATTCTGACGCCACACTTCTCCCCCGGACTCCGGCCCGAACAGAGACGCCGCGGCAATACTCCTCCTGGTCAGGTATGTTCTTATGGCGCCCGAGATCGTGGTATGTGTTCAGTGCCTACGCATACCGCGATCTCCAGCGCCATACACTCCTCTTACCTGTCACCTGTAACGGCAGGATGCGTTCTTCCGTCTGGGGTCAGACTGCGCAGGCGCTTGCAAGTTTATAGAGGCTTCCTGGATATATTATAGATGACCATCTTTAGGGAATCTGTCACAAGAATTTTGATACCTCATCTGAGAACAGCATAATATAGAGACAGAGACCCTGATTCCATGACCGCAGCATAATATAGGGGCAGAAACCCTGATTCCATGAGCGCAGCATAATATAGGGGCAGAAACCCTGATTCCATGAGCGCAGCATAATATAGGGGCAGAGACCCTGATTCCATGACCGCAGCATAATATAGGGGCAGAAACCCTGATTCCATGAGCGCAGCATAATATAGGGGCAGAAACCCTGATTCCATGAGCGCAGCATAATATAGGGGCAGAGACCCTGATTCCATGAGTGCAGCATAATGTAGGGGCAGAGACCCTGATTCCATGAGCGCAGTATAAAGTGGGGGGCAGAGACCCCGATTCCAGCGATGTGTCACTTAGTTTACTGGGTGTAGCAGTTGTGATACAATCAGAGTCAGAGCTCAGAAAGCTATCCTTGTCCACAACCGATTATCAGCTGTCAGTGTACACTGTATATTGGTAGAAAGCTGCCAATCAGTGCTGGGGTGTGGTTGGACCAGGAAACACAAGACACCTAGTCCGGTAGCGATAATCTGCTGATGATATGATACTCCATATATTGAAACAACAGCACACAGCCTAATAAGTGACACATCCCTGAAATCAGTGTCTCAGTCCCTACATCACGCTGCTCTCAGATTACATAGTATAAACCTGTTGACAGATTCCCCTTAATAAGAAAAAATAGTAACACTCAGTGAACAAATTGGCTGCAGAGAACGTCCCTCTCAACAGCGCTAATAACTGAAGAAGGTAGTAGGAAATGAGTTCCTGGGTTTAATTAAAGGGGATGTCCACTACTTTAAAATATTCTAAGTGATCACTGGGTGGTGGGAAAATAAAAGTATTACTTACCTCCCGGACAGGCTGCTCCTCCGTACTCTGGACCGCGTCCTCTGTTGGTCTCCTGACTTCTTCCGGTGGGAGGTGTCACCACAATATCTCTCCCAGCTCAGAAAGTATATGAAGGCTGATCAAGGCATCTGACTGGCAGCAGCGGTACATGATTTAGTAAATAAATATTGACAAAACTATCACCACTGATCTTGTATTATCTGCAGCAATATATGGTCATCTTTCAAGAGAAAGTGTAATTAGAAAAAGACCTATAGTTTAAATCAGGTTTTTATATTCAATATTTTTTTCCCATCACGGCCTATACTAAAAAAACTGTTTTTAAATCTAAATATATGAACTCAATACTGAAATGTACTGAAAGATTTAATGAGCATGGATCTCATCAGGGCAAAAATGTGCAAGGAGGGGGAGGAGGTGAGCTGTGACGTCACCTACTGTAAATGGTGGATCCTGTGTTATCTACTATATATAGAGGTGTTATCCGTCATTGTACAGGAGGAGGAGGTGAGCTGTGACATCACCTATTGTGAATGGTGGATCCTGTGTTATCTACTGTATATAGAGGTGTTATCAGTCATTGTACAGGAGGAGGAGGTGAGCTGTGACATCACCTATTGTGAATGGTGGATCCTGTGTTATCAACTGAATATAGAGATGTTATCAGTCATTGTACAGGAGGAGGAGGAGGAGGAGGTGAGCTGTGATATCACCTATTGTGAATGGTGGATCCTGTGTTATCTACTGTATATAGAGGTGTTATCAGTCATTGTACAGGAGGAGGAGGTGAGCTGTGATATCACCTATTGTGTATGGTGGATCCTGTGTTATCTACTTTATATAGAGGTGTTATCAGTCATTGTACAGGGGGGGTGAGCTGTGATATCACCTATTGTGTATGGTGGATCCTGTGTTATCTACTGTATATAGAGGTGTTATCATTCATTGTACAGGAGGGGGAGGTGAGCTGTGACATCACCTATTGTGAATGGTAGATCCGGTGTTATCTACTGTATATAGAAGTGTTAAAGGTCATTGCACAGGAGGAAGAGGAGGTGAGCTGTGACATCACCTATTGTGAATGGTGGATCCGGTGTTATCTACTGTATACAGAGGTGTTATCAGTCATTGTACAGGAGGAGGAGGAGGTGAGCTGTGACATCATCTATTGTGAATGGTGGATCCGGTGTTATCTGTAGCATCGGCGTCTCTGCCCCGTTCTAGGCAGAGACGCCGTCCCTCTCACCTCCCCGCTCCTGGCGCGGCGTCCTCCAGCGCTGCTCTCCCCGCTGCTTCCGGCACGCGCTCCTTCCCCGGCAGTGTGCTTAGGGCGCGACCGCGCGCGCCGTCCTAAGGAGTCCCCGGCCAATTGCCGGAGGACCTCCCATATAAAAGGCACCTCCTCCAAAATGGAGGTGCCCGAGCAATGTTGTAGCACTGTTCACTACTCTGCTTCAGCCCTCAGGTCCCGTTGCCAGTTACCTGCCAGACTCCTGTCAGTCTGTCTATGGACCAGCTTGCCCGCTCACCTGGGAGCGCACTCCTGCTACCTGCCTGCTAGCCTACCTGGAGGCTCTGCCGTCACGTGCTGTGACCACCTGCCTGTCCAGTGACTCCTGCCCGCTCACCTGGGAGCGCTCATCTGCTGCCTGTCTGCTAGCCTACCTGGAGGCTCTGCCGTCACGTGCTGTGACCACCCGCCTGTCCAGAGACTTCTGCCCGCTCACCTGGGAGCGCTCATCTGCCGCCTGTCTGTTGGTCTTCCTGGAGGCTCCGCCGTCACATGCTGTGACCACCCGTTTATCCAGAGACTCTCGCCTGCTCACCTGGGAGCTCACGTCTACCATCAGCCGCCACAGGTCGTACCAACCCTTTACCCAGAGACTGCCCCGGTCACTTGCCGTGACCATCTGCCCGTTCACCCAGAGACTGCCCCGGTCACTTGCCGTGACCATCTGCCCGTTCACCCAGAGACTGCCCCGGTCACTTGCCGTGACCATCTGCCCGTTCACCCAGAGACTGCCCCGGTCACTTGCCGTGACCTCCTGCCCGTTCTTCTAGAGACTGTCCCGGTCACCTGCTGTGACTGCCTGCCTGGTCGCCACCTGCTCCCTTACAAGGACCGCCCCCTTGTATAGTAGCTCAGAGGTTCCGCCTCCCAGACCCGTTACAGTTTGCTCGGGCCATGGAACCCGGTGGCACCCAAGCTCCCTCGCTCTCTGACCTATACCATGAACTCTCCCGTCAGAGATCCCAGCAGGAGTCCATCCTGAACCACCTGCGGAATGTCAACTCCCGCCTGGACACACTGTCTGCTCCACCAGCAACCACCGCTAGTGTCACGACTCGCGCCCCGGCAGCACCGTTGCCCACCAATACCATGGCATCCTGTCTCGGACCCCGGCTGTCTGCACCTCCTCGCTTCGGAGTGGACCCCGCTCAAGCTCGGGGCTTCATAAACCAGTGCACCCTGCACTTTGAACTCTTGACTCACCAGTTTATCTCCGACCGGGCCAAAGTGGCATTCATCATGTCCCATCTCACTGGGGAGGCACTGGCATGGCTTAACCCCCTGTGGGAGAGAGGGGATCCTCTGGTGTCCGACCTGTCGTCTTTTCTCATTGCTTTCCAGAGAGTCTTCGATGAACCGGGACGAAAAACCTCATCTGCCTCCTCTTTGCTACGTCTCCGTCAAGGGAGTCTCATCGTGGGTCAATATGCCATACGGTTCCGCACCCTCGCTTCTGAGCTTGCCTGGGATAATGAGGCCCTGGTGTCCGTCTTCTGGGAGGGCCTTTCCGGTCGGATTAAAGATGAGCTCGCCGGTTGGGATATTCCTACCACCCTGGATGACCTGGTGTCGTTGGCTACCCGGATTGACATCCGGTTTCAAGAACGCACCAAAGAGACCACCCGAGAGAGAAGGTTTCCCCGCCTAGCTCCTACTTTCCAGAAACCTGTCTCCTCTTCTGTCACTCCCCGGGCACACTCACCCGAGCCCATGCAGGTCGACCAGACCAAGATGGTCAAATCTCGCCAGGAGTCTCGCCGAGCCGAGGGGAGCTGCTTCTATTGTGGCAGTAAGGAGCACTTGATTCGTTCCTGCCCGGAGAGGCCGGGAAACTCCAGTGTCTAGGACCGCTCGGAGAGGTCGCCCTAGACAAAAATAAATCCTCTCTAACCCTGACCTTGTCTGTATCTATCTCCTGGGGAGAGACCCGTCACTTTGAACTCGCCCACCTGGATTCTGGATCCGCTGGAAACCTCATCTCCCAGTCCCTGGTTGAGAAATGCCGTATTCCCACCAAGTCTCTGGCTGAACCCTTGTCGGTCGCCTCAGTGGATGGAAGACTCCTTCCGGTGACCATCCTGCTCGCCACGGAACCCATAACCCTGCAGGTGGGAATGCTGCACTCTGAGGTAATCTCCTTCCATGTGTTGCCTGGACTCTCCCACTCCCTATTGCTAGGTCTACCTTGGCTCCAAACACACGAACCCGTGTTGAACTGGCATTCCGGTGAAGTACTCCGATGGGGGCCGGACTGCCATAAGACCTGCCTGGTTCCGGTTCGTCCTCCACCTACCCCAGCTAACTTACCCGGTCTTCCGGCTCCTTACTGGACCTATGCTGACGTCTTTGGTAAGAAGGAAGCAGAGACATTGCCACCTCATAGGCCATATGATTGCCCGATTGACCTGGTTCCTGGCGCCACTCCACCCCGTGGGCGTATTTATCCGTTGTCTGCGCCCGAAACCCGGGCCATGTCTGAGTACATAGAGGAGAATCTGGCCAGGGGATTCATCCGGAAGTCTACTTCCCCGGCTGGAGCCGGATTCTTCTTTGTCAAAAAAAAAAGATGGCTCGCTACGCCCCTGTATTGACTATAGAGGACTCAATCAGATCACGGTTAAAAATAAATACCCCCTTCCGCTCATTTCCGAGTTATTTGATCGCCTTAAAGGCGCCAGGATCTTTTCCAAGCTGGATCTACGTGGAGCGTATAACCTGGTCCGTGTCCGTCAGGGAGACGAGTGGAAAACGGCATTTAATACCCGTGACGGACACTATGAGTACCGTGTGATGCCCTTCGGTCTCTGTAATGCTCCCGCCGTCTTCCAAGAACTGGTCAACGACATCTTCCGTGATCTTCTTTACTCCTGCGTGGTGGTATACCTGGACGATATCTTGGTCTTCTCTCCGGATCTTCCCTCACACCGGAGGGATGCTCGTCAGGTCCTGCTGAGGCTCAGGCAGAACCACCTCTATGCTAAATACGAGAAGTGCCTTTTTGAGCAGACCTCTCTTCCATTTCTGGGCTACGTTATCTCCCAGACGGGTTTGCGAATGGATCCCGAGAAGCTCTCTGCTGTCCTAAAGTGGCCCCGGCCGGAGGGCTTGAAGGCGATACAGCGATTCCTGGGCTTCGCTAATTACTATCGTCTCTTCATTCCTCACTTCTCGTCTCGGACTGCGCCCATATCTGCGCTCACCCGTAAGGGAGCAAATCCCAAGGTATGGCCACCCGAAGCTGAGGAGGCCTTCCTTTCCCTGAAGCAAGCCTTCTCCTCTGCCCCTGTGCTGCACCGTCCGGACTGCAACAAACAGTTCTACCTGGAAGTTGATGCTTCCTCCTCTGGAGCCGGAGCGGTGCTCACCCAAAAGTCTTCTTCCGGGAGAATGGTAACCTGCGGCTTCTTCTCTAAAATCTTCTCCTCCTCTGAGCGCAATTACTTCATTGGAGACCGAGAACTGTTAGCCGTTAAATTGGCGCTGGAGGAGTGGCGTTACCTGCTTGAAGGGGCTCTATACCCGGTGATCATCTACACGGATCACAAAAAACTGGCATATCTCCAAAATGCCCAGAGACTTAATCCACGTCAGGCCCGGTGGTCTTTGTTTTTTGCCCGCTTCGATTTCATCCTTCATTTCCGCCCGCGGACAAGAATGTCAAAGCTGATGCCTTGTCCCGATCCTTCCTGTCCTCCGACCAAGAGGAGGAGCCTATGCACATTATCGACCCCTCCAAGGTGATGAATGTGGCCCCCTGGATTTGACTCGTCTTCCACCCGGCAAGACGTTCGTGGCGCCTCCTGACCGTGAGAAGGTTCTTCACTGGGGTCATTCTTCTAAACTTGCTGGCCATGCCGGCCAAAAAAAGACCTTCCTACTCATTTCCCGGCATTACTGGTGGTCTACCCTGCGTAAGGATGTGGTAGACTTCGTCTCTGCATGTTCATCTTGTGGCCGCAACAAGGTTCCCAGACACTTACCAGCTGGTCATCTCCTGCCGCTTCCCATACCTGTTGCCCCGTGGCAACACATCGCTATGGACTTCATTACCGATCTTCCTGTCTCTGCCGGGTGTACTGTCATTTGGGTGGTCGCTGACCTCTTTTCTAAAATGGCCCACTTCATTCCCCTGCCTGGTCTTCCATCTGCACCTGAGCTGGCTAAGGACTTTATCCGCCATATCTTCCGTCTTCATGGCCTACCCCTCCACATCGTGTCGGATCGAGGAGTTCAGTTCACCTCGCGCTTCTGGAGAGCCACATGTAAACTGCTGGACGTCACCCTGGACTTCTCCTCCGCTTACCACCCTCAGTCCAATGGTCAAGTGGAGCGGATCAATCAGATCCTTACCAGCTATCTCCGGCACTTTGTTAATGCCCACCATTCTGATTGGGTGGACCTCCTCCCTTGGGCCGAGTTCTCTTACAATAACCACAAGAGCGAGTCCTCTTCCAAATCCCCGTTCTTTGTTGTCTTTGGCCAGCACCCCCGGATTCCGTTTCCCGTCTCCGCCTCTGTGGACAACCCTGCCGCGCAGTCTCTTGTCAGCGAGTTTTCTACCATTTGGGAGAGTACTAGATCCGCACTTCTTCTGTCCTCCGAGCGGATGAAGAGATATGCTGATAAGAGACGTCTGGATCCGCCTCAATTCCGTCCGGGAGACAAGGTTTGGCTCTCCTCCAAACATGTGCGGCTCAAGATACCCTCCTACAAGTTAGGTCCTCGCTTCATCGGCCCATTCGAAATCCTCAGGCAAATAAATCCGGTGGCCTACAAACAAACTCCCGGCCACCTTACGGATTCCTAACGCCTTCCATGTGTCTCTCCTCAAACCCGTTGTCTTTAACTCTTTTTCCAATAATCCAGGTGCCCCTCCTGCTCCGGTTTCCGCTGATGACGTCTTTGAGGTAGAGAGTATTCTGGCCTCCAAGAGGGTAAGAGGAAAGACCTTTTTTCTGGTAGATTGGAAGGGGTTTGGTCCTGAGGAGAGAACTTGGGAACCCAGGGAGAACATCAACGCCCCGCTTCTCCTTGAGAAATTTCTTTCTGGCCAAAAAAAGAGGGGGCCTAAAGGGGGGGGTACTGTAGCATCGGCGTCTCTGCCCCGTTCTAGGCAGAGACGCCGTCCCTCTCACCTCCCCGCTCCTGGCGCAGCGCGTTCCACAAGCGCTGCTCTCCCCGCTGCTTCCGGCACGCGCTCCTTCCCCGGCAGTGTGCTTAGGGCGCGCGCGCTCCCCCTCTCTTAAAGGGACCGCGCGCGCCGTCCTAAGGAGTCCCCGGCCAATTGCCGGAGGACCTCCCATATAAAAGGCACCTCCTCCAAAATGGAGGTGCCCGAGCAATGTTGTAGCACTGTTCACTACTCTGCTTCAGCCCTCAGGTCCCGTTGCCAGTTACCTGCCAGACTCCTGTCAGTCTGTCTATGGACCAGCTTGCCCGCTCACCTGGGAGCGCACTCCTGCTACCTGCCTGCTAGCCTACCTGGAGGCTCTGCCGTCACGTGCTGTGACCACCTGCCTGTCCAGTGACTCCTGCCCGCTCACCTGGGAGCGCTCATCTGCTGCCTGTCTGCTAGCCTACCTGGAGGCTCTGCCGTCACGTGCTGTGACCACCCGCCTGTCCAGAGACTTCTGCCCGCTCACCTGGGAGCGCTCATCTGCCGCCTGTCTGTTGGTCTTCCTGGAGGCTCCGCCGTCACATGCTGTGACCACCCGTTTATCCAGAGACTCTCGCCTGCTCACCTGGGAGCTCACGTCTACCATCAGCCGCCACAGGTCGTACCAACCCTTTACCCAGAGACTGCCCCGGTCACTTGCCGTGACCATCTGCCCGTTCACCCAGAGACTGCCCCGGTCACTTGCCGTGACCATCTGTCCGTTCACCCAGAGACTGCCCCGGTCACTTGCCGTGACCATCTGCCCGTTCACCCAGAGACTGCCCCGGTCACTTGCCATGACCATCTGCCCGTTTATCCAGAGACTGCCCCGGTCACTTGCCGTGACCTCCTGCCCGTTCTTCTAGAGACTGTCCCGGTCACCTGCTGTGACTGCCTGCCTGGTCGCCACCTGCTCCCTTACAAGGACCGCCCCCTTGTATAGTAGCTCAGAGGTTCCGCCTCCCAGACCCGTTACATATCTACTGCATACAGAGGTGTTAGCAGTCATTGTACAGGAGGAGGAGGTGAGCTGTGACATCGCCTATTGTGAATTGTGGTTCTTGCGTTATAACACCTCTATATACAGTAGATAACACAGAATCCACCATTGACAATAGGTGATATCACAGTTTACCTCCTTCTCCTGTACAATCACTTATAACACCTATATATACAGTAGATAAGTGATTGTACAGGAGGAGGAGGAGGTAAACTGTGATATCACCTGTTGTCAATGGTGGATTCTGTGTTATCAGTTATTGTACAGGAGGAGGAGGAGGTGAGCTGTGATATCACTTGTTGTAAATGGTGAATACTGTGTCATCTACTGAATGTAAATTGTTACCTGTAATTTAATCCTGTCTATAATGATAATGAGACTGCTGAAAAGTTTTTCATTCAAAACAAGAAGTGTAAATCCAGTATTACGCCTATTGGACAGTGTGAAAACTAAAATTTATATATATATAAAAAAAATAACATTATAGACAGTGACATGGAAAAATAAAACACAAAATTATAAAAATACATTAAACATTCAGATCATATTTAAACAATAGGTCTTTTCTGCCCACATATTCCCTTAAAGACTTTCCTCAGAAAAAATACTGGTGAGATATTACAAGGATTGGACAGTGGTGGAGTGGCCTAGCGATATGCCGTGTCTGTGATGAGTTTACCCCATATGTAATAATAATAATAACCCATACAAGGTTCTTACAACTGGACGTAAACTACGCCAGTGTAAAGTGTGCAGATACTGTATATAGGGGGGGGGGGGCAGGAGGGAGACGACGCAGAAGTTCGCTGACTGCATTCAGAAACTCTTCTCCAGGCAAAATATTCAGTTTATTCTATGTAAACATCCCGCAGCTAAAAACAACATAATTCTTGAAGTTATTGCTCAAAATAACATAAAAATATATATATAAAATGAAAAACAAATAATAATTTCCACTTCAAATACTAATCGTCTTTGGGGTAGTCATGGTCGATGCTGATGGCGACGTTGAGTCTCAGATAAATGGTCATCACCTGATCTCTCCGGAAGAGTCTACATGTAAGGACTTTATACGTAAATTGACGGATTTGCTGGATTGCATTTTATGGGTCCGGTTAGATTTCCTGCAGGATGTGCCCCATTGTGCTGTCAGTCACAGGCTGCAGCGCTTCCTGCACATACACAATGAACTCGGAGGTCTCTTCTCCTTGTGTGTACACGGTCACAGTTTCGATGCCTTCAACATCGTCGGAGGAGACCACCAGGTGGTGCTGTTCCCCCAACCCCACCGAGGCTTGTTGTAGGGCCTCCTGTATCATCGCCGCGTGATTGGCGGAGCGCTGCTCTTCAGTAACCTGATGGCAGAATTATATACATGATGTCACTGGCCACATTAATAATTACATAAAAGGTGAAAAGTCAGAGAATAAAACGTACAATGCAAAACTCCAATACTCAACAATACAGAGCAAAAACACAGAATAGCAATTGTCATGAGTCCAAGCATCATTATCCTACACCCCAAGTGTCATTATCCTGTAAACCGATTATCAGCGTCATTATCCTGTACCCCGGGTGTCAGCATCATAATCCTATATCCAGTCATTATCCTGTACCCCAGTGTCATCATCATTATCCTGTACCCCAGTGTCATCATTACCCTGCACCCCGAGTGTCAGTGTCATTATCCTGTACCCCAGTGTCATCATCATTATCCTGTACCCCAGTGTCATCATTATCCTGTACCCCGAGTGTCAGTGTCATTATCCTGTACCCCAGTGTCATCATTATCCTGTACCCCAGTGTCATCATCATTACCCTGTACCCCCGTTTCATCATTACCCTGCACCCCGAGTGACAGCGTCATTATCCTGTACCCCGAGTGTCAGCGTCATTATCCTATATCCACAATCATTATCCTGTACCCCGAGTGTCATTGTCATTATCCTGTACCCCGAGTGTCAGTGTCATTATCCTGTACCCCCAGTGTCAGTGTCATTGTCCTGTACCCCCAGTGTCATTATCCTGTACCTCCAGTGTCAGTGTCATTATCCTGTACCCCGAGTGTCAGTGTCATTATCCTGTACCCCAGTGTCAGTGTCATTATCCTGTACCCCAAGTGTCAGTGTCATTATCCTGTACCCCGAGTGTCAGTGTCATTATCCTGTACCCCGAGTGTCAGTGTCATTATCCTGTACCCCCAGTGTCATTATCCTGTACCCCGAGTGTTAGCGTCATTATCCTGTACCCCAGTGTCAGTGTCATTATCCTGTACCCCAAGTGTCAGTGTCCTTTATGTGATGCAGAGATGCTGAGGTCCGGTACAATGAGCTGTGCTTCATACACTTTTGGCACATGGTGCAGCTACTATTTATTTTGGAACACTAAGAATCAATGTGATAACTTTCCCTCCTTTCCGAGTCTTTGATCCATGTCTACAGGGTGGGCCATTTATATGGATAAACCTAAATGAAATGGGAATAGTTGGTGATATTAACTTCCTGTTTGTGGCACATTAGTATATGGGAGGGGGAAAACTTTTCCAGATGGGTGATGACCATGGCGGCCATTTTGAAGTCGGCCATTTTGGATCCAACTTTATTTTTTTCAATGGGAAGAGGGTCATGTGACACATCAAACTTATTGAGAATTTCATAAGAAAAACAATGGTGGGCTTGGTTTTAACGTAACTTTATTCTTTCATGAGTTACTTACACGTTTCTCTTTGTTTACAGCCATTGACATGTCGCAGAGGTTAACACGTTAGAAATTGTTTTGATGTGTGGTGAACGCAGTATCCGGGTCATTGCAGCAGATTTCAATGCAAGACACCCTACGAGACCACCCATCTCCCATGCTACAGTTAGCAAACTGCTTGCCAAATTTCGTGAAACAGGTTCAGTGTTGGATTTGCCAAAAAGTGGACGCAAGAAAACTGTCACTAATGAAGAAACATCAGTGGCTGTCCTAGCTTCATTCAGCAAGAGCCCACAGTGTAGCACTCGCTGCATGTCACTGGAGAGTGGCATCAGTTGAACATCCCTTTGGCGGATATTAGCTCCTCACAAATGGCACCTTACAAAATCCAGCTGCTGCGGCATCTCAACGAGGATCACCCAGATCGACGCACTGAATTTGCAGAATGGACAAAACAAAAATTGGAACAGGACCCTCAGTTTACACAGAACATTATGTTCAGTGATGAGGCAAACTTTTTTGTAAATGGTGAAGTTAACAAACAAAACCACCGCTATTGGTCTGACACTAACCCACAGTGGATAGATCCCTCCAAGACTGTTGGAACATAAAAATTGATGGTATGGTGTTGTATATGTGGTACAAAGATAGTGGGGCCATTCTTCATCAATGGAAACCTCAATGCCACTGGATATCTGAAATTGCTACATGATGATGTGTTGCCCTCTTTATGCACTGAAGATGGCACGTTCCCTGAGTTTTTACAACAAGATGGTCACCACCACATTATGGGTGTCAGGTCCGAGCATTCCTACATGAACAGTTTCCTGGAAAGTGGATTGGTCGTCGTGGGCCAGTTGAATGGCCACCAAGGTCTCCCGATCTGACCCCCTTAGACTTTTATCTTTGGGGTCATCTGAAGGCAATTGTCTATGCAGTGAAGATACGAGATGTGCAGCATCTGAAACAACGGATACTGGAAGCCTGTGCTAGCATTTCTTCTGCGGTGTTGCTATCAGTGTGACAAGAGTGGGAGAAGAGGGTTGCATTGACAATCCAACACAACGGGCAGCACTTTGAACACAGTTTATAAGTGGTCATAAACTTGTAAAAAAAACTCATGAAAGAATAAAGTTACGTTAAAACCAAGCACACCATTGTTTTTCTTATGAAATTCTCAATAAGTCTGATGGGTCACATGACCCTCTTCCCATTGAAAAAAATAAAGTTGGATCCAAAATGGCCGACTTCAAAATGGCCACCATGGTCACCACCCATCTGGAAAAGTTTTCCCCCTCCCATATACTAATGTGCCACAAACAGGAAGTTGATGTCACCAACTATTCCCATTTTATTTAGGTGTATCCATATAAATTGCCCACCCTGTAGTTGTTCCAGAAGGGACTAAAAGGTCTTGAATCGGTTTCTCAATTGGGTTCCAATTTTTTTTAAAACTATACATGCCAAACAATCTTCCTTAAGAAGTGATGAAGCAGCGCAAGTAACATGGAGAACATGCTGCTCTTCTTATTCTGTAGACTAGTGTTTTTCAACTTCAGTCTTAAAGTTTCCCCCAACAGGTCATCATATTAGGATATCCCACAGAGTGAACTCCTGCGATTAGTGAAGGAAAAGCTGAAAACATGACCTATTGGAACCCAGACCTGAGAAAGGACAGGTGCATACTCAAAAAAATCATGTAGAAATCTCCACCCATTAGTAGACTACTACAAGGTATTGGGTCACCTGGTGAAGAGAAGATATTGGGTGACTCAGTAAGGAAAATTGACTCTTCACATCCATCGTTTCCCGAAATACACCATTGAAAACAATAGTTATTCTGACTCCATAACTAGGCTGCACGTGTGAGGATCTGAGACAGCATTTCTTTGGATGTCTCTATGAACCAGTACTCACACTAAGGACTTAGCCAGATAGCTTAACTCGACTGCAGAGGCCCGTATGAAGATTCTAGAAATTTTATTGTCAAGCTGAGCTCTTGTATAATGCAATTGCAGTAAGAAAAAAGACAATTCTGAAGCAGATATATATATATAGAGAGAGAGAGAGAGAGATGATCCTCAGACGAATATGACTGATGAACACAGGCTCAAGAGGAAGAAGGGAGGGATTACTGAAATTAGCTATGCTACAGAGAGAGAGGGAGGACAAACTACCGAAGGGCAAACCTGACTGCATAGCAGTGTAACAGCAACAATACAATGACAATAAATGTCATAAGTTGGACACAGTTGAGTAGAGCTCCCTCTAGTTGTATTCCTTGAGAAGCAGGCTGAGAGATGGTGGTGACGTGACTGAGCAATTTTTGACAAGAGTCTGATACATTACAAGAATATTCATGTCTCACACTTTCGAGGTTTTCTCTAACCTTTAATGTGAACTTGGTAGAGTGTTATCCTCACTGGACTGTGGATTAAGATCCCTGCTTTCTTCATCCGACTGTGGACCTTGCACCTTTCTCTTCAGACATGATGCTTCACAGGCAAAATGAATCTGTATGTGAAGGTGGGATGCTGGATTCTAGCAGGGTCTATGCTGAGGGAGACTGAGCTGTGATTGCTTTGCACACACCAATTTCTGCTATGCTGAGGGCAGACTTACGTCTGTGCTGTATCTCTATATAAGCCGCAAATTGGCTTTACACGTGTATCTGGCAGATGTCTTTTTACTACTCTGACTTCATAAATAGGCTGCGAGTGTGGGGCTCTTGAGACAGGTTATCTATGAATGTCTGTATGAACCAGTACTCACACTAAGGACTTTGTCAGATAGCTTAACTCGACTGCAGAGGCACGTATGAAGATTCCAGAAATTTTATTTGCAAGCTGAACTCTTATTATGCAATGGCAGTAGGTAAAAAGAAAGCAGTGGACCAGAGAAGCATAAAGATGATCCTGAGACAATATGGCTGACAAACACAGGAGGAAGGGAGGGGTAACTGACATCAGAGCTCAGCTACAGGGAGAGAGGGAAGACAAACTGCATAAGCAGTATAACAGCAACAATACAATATTGTATTATTACTAAGTCGTGGGACAATGGCAATAGTCACCCATCTTAATTAGTGTAGAAGAGCAGAATTGTGCCTCGTGTAGGGTGTGGAAGAGCTGGTTCTTTTCTTTCATTTCATCCCAAATCCCAAAAGGGACAGACTCCCAATCTCCGTATTTGTACTTTTTATAGACGCCATCATGAAAATCAAAATGACCAACATTAATTTTTTTGTTTTTTTTATGCCGCATTTGCCAAGCTTCAAATGTCAGCTCTTCCAACGACGATCCATATTTCTTCTTTTCCCGTCCGATAAATCACAATTCCGTAGGAAGATTTGCATTTCAAAGTCGGTGTTTACATCATCTGGCTTTCTGAACGCTCTTCATTTACATTCTTATGGAGCAGCCGCGGGCCGAGTCCCCTCCGCTGAATGATAGCGAGAGCCGTCCCTGCAGTTAAGAAGAACGACGATGCCAGCTTTCAATTCCCAGAGTTGGCATCGCTTGCTCGGGTTTGATACCAGTCTTGCGTTTAAATGAAAATATGAAAGCTCCTGCTGAAGATCGCACCCCCGTGGGTTACAGCAAAAAACAAGGCTGGCATTTTACTGGAAGTTCACTTGGTAGGAAAAAAAAAAAAAATAAATAAAATTGCTAACAACCTGTCACCTCTGGAAACAAAGCTGTACGAGCGGATAAAGAAAAAAAAAAAAAAGCTAACATTTTTAAGGCTTGCTTCAATTATCCCTTTCGAGGCTACATGTTTTCATCTTCACCCCTCGTCATTCCGGCGCTCGGAATATATTAATTATTCAGCCTGCTTCGCTTTGTGTGCGCTGCTTTACTTTAAAGGGATTTTTTTACTTTTTCTTTACAATATTTTAACATATAATTTTAATTTTTTTTTATATATATTTTAAGACTGATAGTTTAACAAAAACGTAGAAAATATATATATTTTTTTTTTTACCATTTCTTTGATTTTTTCTGGGTTCTCAAAAAAAATATTTTTTTTTTATAAATAATAAAAAAAAAGTGTTTGTTTACTATAAAACTAACTGTCCAATTTATAGTTCCAGCTGACGGCATGAAACTGATTGTGGAGTTTGAGCTTTTTATGTTATTATTTTTCTTTTTAGATTATTTTATGTTGTTTTCAAAATTTTTTTTTTTATATATATACCATACCATATATATTTACCATAAACCAGGGGAGGAGTCCTGAGGAGATAATTTGCATATTCCCACTGCATTTTGGGGTAAGTGAAGAGTCTCCGCAAGCTCAAAGAACACTGGATTTTGGCTGTTGGAGCTGAAAAGAGGACATCGGTAAACCGCGCGCCGCATTTTGAAGCTTTTTTTTTAAGCTTTTTTCACTGTTTTCAGAACATTAACAATAAGAACATGGAAGAGTCCAGGAGCCAGTTGGTGAGCTGCATATCCTGCTACATGTTCACAGACTTGCCAGTGGAAAAGCCAGACTTCACATGCCAGAAATGCAGCTTGTGTCCCTGTTGGAGGAAAAGTTGCGAAATCTAGAAGAGAGGTTAACTACCTTGAAAATCATTAAGGAAGGTGAAGAGTTCTTAGACAGAGCAGAATTATCTCTTCATGATTCAGAAAGAGAAGAAATTCGAACTGCACCTGACGAAACAGAGGAATGGAAGCCTGTGACCCACAGAAGCAGGAGGATCGAGAGGCAGTCAGCACCCATACTGCTCAGGAACCAGTACCAGGCTCTCACGCAGGAGAACCATGAAGAAATACAGCAAAATAAGACTTTGCCAGCAATGAATAACCTTGTAAGCCCTCAGAATCCTCCTGGATGGAAAAAGAAGAATGTTGTGAAGAAAAAACGGAGAGTGGTGGTCATGGGGGATTCCCTGTTAAGAGGAACAGAGGCCGCTATCTGCAGACCAGACATAACCTCAAGAGAAATGTGCTGTCTTCCAGGAGCAAAAATTAAAGATGTGTCTGACAGGATATCAAGACTCTTCAGACCTACAGATCACTACCCATTCCTGCTAATACATGTGGGGACAAATGACACCGCAAGAAAGGACCTGGAAGCCATCTGCAGTGACTTTGAAGACTTAGGCAAGAAAGTGAAAGAATTGGGAGCGCAGGTGGTCTTCTCATCCATCCTCCCAGTGGATGAGGTGGAATAAGATTCTACAGGTGAACAACTGGCTACGTCGATGGTGCCGTCAACAAGGATTTGGATTTCTGGATCACGGAATGAATTACCTATACGATGGACTACTTGCTAGAGATGGGGTGCACCTTACGAAGACTGGAAAACATGTATTTGGAAGTCGCCTTGCTACACTCATCAGAAGAGCTTTAAACTAGAACAATGTGGGAAGGGAAGCAAAAGGCCAGAAAAAGCCATACAGCTGACAAATACTATTGAGATCTCTGCTACTGGAAGTGGAAAGGAAGAACAAAGACAAAACAATTTAAATAATAAAAATATGGGAGGAAGAGAAACCAATCACAAACTAAAATGTTTTTATACAAATGCACAAAGCATGGGCAACAAACAAGGAGAATTGGAACTACTAATGCAGGAAAAGAAATATGATGTCATTGGAATCACTGAAACTTGGTGGGACGATACACATGATTGGAATAAAAGGCTAAAAGGATACAACTTATTTGCAAGAAACAGACTTGATAAACGAGGAGGAGGTGTTGCATTGTATGTTAGAAAAGCGTATATCTGCACAGAGATTGAAGCTTCAGAGACTGGGAGTTCTGTGGAAACTGTTTGGGTAAGAATACAAGGAGAGAACAACGGAAAGGACACCATTGTAGGCATTTACTACAGGCCACCTGGGCAAGCTGAAGATATGGATGAACTCTTTATGTATCAAATGACCAAGTTCTCCAAAAAATATGACGTAGTGGTCATGGGAGATTTCAACTATCCAGACATTTGTTGGGAATCTCTCTCAAGTAAAACTAACAGGTCAAGCAAATTCTTATCCTCTCTTGCTGACAACTTTATCTTCCAAAAGGTAGGGGAGAAAACAAGGGGATCTGCTACTTTGGATCTAATCCTTATAAACAGGGAGGAAATGGTTGAGGAGGTAAAGGTGGCTGGGACCCTAGGAGGCAGCGATCATGCTATTATAGAATTTTGGATAACTAGAGGAGGAAGACATGTGAAGACTCAAACTTCAAGGTTAGATTTTAGAAAGGCAGATTTTAAGAGACTCAGAAAGAGAATAGGAGGGATCCAATGGCTGGATGTCCTTAAGGACAAAAATGTCCAGGAAGGATGGGAAATTTTTAAAAATGAGATTCTCAAAGCACAATCGTTAACAATCCCGAAAAGTAGGAAGAATGGGAAGCATTTAAGGAAACCAGGATGGATGAACACAGAACTTAAACACATGCTAAAAAGAAAGAAAGAAATGTTTATTAAATGGAAAGAGGGAGGCATATCTAAAGAAGATTATAATGCAGTCTGCAGATCCTGCAGGGCACGTATCAGGTTAGCTAAAGCTGACAATGAATTAAGGCTTGCAAGAGATGTCAAAAGCAATAAAAAAGGATTTTGGGGGTATGTCAAAAGTAAAAGAAAAGTCAAAGATGCTATAGGATTTTTACAGGATGAAAATGGAGAAATGGTAAGAGAGGATGTTGAGAAGGCCGAACTTTTTAATTCCTATTTTGCATCTGTTTTCTCTCAGAAAGAAAATGTAACATCAACTGATCTTCACTGTCCTTTTAAAGGAATAGAGGAATCCAAGTTATCAGTAAACAGAAAGATTGTGAGGGAATATTTAGCTAACTTAAATGAGTTCAAGTCTCCAGGTCCAGATGAATTACACCCCAGAGTACTGAAGGAGATTGTAGAAGAAATTTTAGAACCACTCTCCATAATCTTTGAAAATTCTTGGAGAACAGGAGAAGTCCCAGAAGACTGGAGAAGAGCAAATGTTGTTCCTATCTTCAAAAAGGGGAAGAAGGTGGACCCAGGGAACTATAGGCCGGTGAGTCTGACTTCTATACCAGGAAAGATCTTTGAACAAATTATTAAACAACATGTATGAAAGTACATGGATAAGAATGAAGTGATTAACCAGAGTCAGCATGGGTTTGTAACTAACAAGTCATGTCAGACTAACTTAATTTCCTTCTATGACAGAATCACTGACTGGGTGGATCAGGGAAATGCTGTAGATATAGTATATCTTGACTTCAGCAAAGCATTTGACAAAGTATCTCACATCATCCTTATTGAAAAAATGACCAAGTATGCAATGGACCAGGCAACTGTTAGGTGGATTCATAACTGGCTTAGTGATCGGACTCAAAGGGTGGTTGTAAATGGCTTCACATCCAGCTGGATGAATGTCTCAAGTGGGGTACCACAGGGCTCCGTCCTGGGACCTGTATTGTTCAACATCTTTATCAATGATTTAGATGAAGGAATTGAGGGTAAACTGATTAAATTTGCTGATGACACAAAGCTAGGAGGGATAGCTAATACTAGAGAAGAGAGAGAGAGGATTCAAAAAGACCTAAATAAACTGGAGCAGTGGGCAGCAACCAACAGAATGGTTTTTAACAGGGAAAAATGCAAAGTACTACATCTGGGCAATAAAAATGAAAAAAGCATATACAGAATGGGAGGAATAGAGCTGAGCAACAGTACATGTGAAAAAGACTTAGGTATACTAATAGATCATAGACTGAACATGAGTCAACAGTGTGATGCAGCAGCAAAAAAGGCAAATACAATTCTGGGATGTATTAACAGAAGCATACAGTCTAGATCACGTGAAGTCATTATCGGTCTTTACTCCTCTTTGGTCAGACCTCATCTGGAATACTGTGTACAGTTTTGGGCACCACATTTTAAAAAAGACATCGACAAACTGGAGCAAGTTCAGAGAAGAGCGACCAGAATGGTGACTGGTCTGCAAACCATGTCCTATGAGGAACGGTTGCAGGATTTGGGAATGTTTAGCTTGCAAAAAAGAAGACTGAGAGGAGACTTAATAGCTGTCTACAAATATGTCAAGGGCTGTCACATTGTAGAAGGATCATCTTTATTCTCATTTGCACAAGGAAAGACTAGAAGCAATGGGATGAAACTAAATGGGAGGAGACACAGATTAGATATTAGAAAAAACTTTTTGACAGTTAGGGTGATTAATGAGTGGAACAGGCTGCCACGAGAGGTGGTGAGTTCCCCTTCAATGGACGTCTTCAAACAGAGGCTGGACAGACATCTGTCTGAGATGATCTAGTAAATCCTGCTTTGAGCAGGGGGTTGGACCAGATGACCCAGGAGGTCCCTTCCAACTCTAACATTCTATGATTCTATGATTCTACTTTAAAAACATATTTAGACCTTTGGGGGGCAATTTTATTTTTTTTTTTTACTTAATTGAATGTATTTTGGACTACACGTCATTTCGGCATCATTTTGCACCATTTGGCTTTTACAGGCTTTTTGTTTCCCTGCTCATTGCTGGTCAGAGAAGGAGTTCGCTGAGAATCCGGTTTCTGAAGGAGTATGTAACTCTTATCTTTTCTGTGCCGATTTATGACCACGTCAAAGTTCACTTCAACTTTGTTGTGGTCCGAGGTCATAAATCAGTACAGAGATGCAAGTTTTTTTCCCCCGGAGCTTTTGGAGCACAAACTCAAAGTTTGGAGAAGGGTTTAGAGAGTTTCTGATCAGTTTCTGCTCCAAAAAACTCTGTGTACGTAGCCTAAAATAAAAGAGTTATAAACTCTCCATCAGAAAGAGCTCCCTCATCGATTCTCATAACAAGCTGCCTTAAAAGCCAAACTACAAAACACTTCTATCTTCCCTACAGGGTCCCAGGCAGAAGAAGGCTACCGGATACCCAAGATTTGTCAGACTTAACCCTTGAACGGCCACTTGGAGAGGCCTCGGATCACTCAACGAGATCATCTCGCCTTTCATAGTTGAGTGTTGTAAAGTGCAAAAATTCGGACCATCCTGGAAAACTTTCTTTTTGCCATATAGGGAGCTGAAGATGACACTGTCAGAAAAGTTTATTTCTTAAAAAGTTTAGTGTTGGGGACTATTGACTGATTTGTCACCAACCTGCACCACATCATTGAGCAGCCATTGCCAGGTCCCCGCAGGCTCATCCCCTGGAAAGGCTTCTTACTTGGCCTCCAAGTCCAGACATTATTGTGCCATTAGGTGAAGCTCACGAAATAATGTCAGAGAAGCGAGTGAGACATTTTATAATGTGCCTCTAACAGTCCAGGCAATTACTGCAGAGATTGCTGGACAGAGAACGTAAAGGTGAGAATGTCACAGTGACACGGGGAAGGGGCCGCCATTAGGATTGCCCCCGCTGCACGGTTATTACACGATTGCTGTAATCTTCTCGCTTTATTCAGTGTGACATGAGCGGCCGTGTACGGTGGGTAATAACATAGAGGAACGGATGACATTACAAGACAGGGCTAATAGACAGGGCTGAGAAAGAAGGAACGTACAGTCACCTGTGGAAGTCTGAAATCACAAAATGACATAGGAGCATTACTAAGGGCAAGAAAGTGCAATTATCAGGTGAAGGCTCCCACTGATAGACATCCCATAATGACAGCATTCACACCAAAAGCATTACCTATTCTGCATGGTATATGTGGTGGTATACTCCAGAGCTGCACTCACTATTCTGCTGGTGCAGTCACTGTGTACATACATTACATTACTGATCCTGAGTTACATCCTGTATTATACTCCAGAGCTGCACTCACTATTCTGCTGGTGCAGTCACTGTGTACATACATTACATTACTGATCCTGTACTGACCCTGAGTTACCTCCTGTATTATACTCCAGAGCTGCACTCACTATTCTGCTGGTGCAGTCGCTGTGTACATACATTACATTACTGATCCTGAGTTACCTCCTGTATTATACTCCAGAGCTGCACTCACTATTCTGCTGGTGCAGTCACTGTGTACATACATTACATTACTGATCCTGAGTTACATCCTGTATTATACTCCAGAGCTGCACTCACTATTCTGCTGGTGCAGTCACTGTGTACATACATTACATTACTGATACTGAGTTACCTCCTGTATTATACTCCAGAGCTGCACTCACTATTCTGCTGGTGCAGTCACTGTATACATACATTACATTACTGATCCTGTACTGATCCTGAGTTACCTCCTGTATTATACTCCAGAGCTGCACTCACTATTCTGCTGGTGCAGTCACTGTGTACATACATTACATTACAGATCCTGAGTTACATCCTGTATTATACTCCAGAGCTGCACTCACTATTCTGCTGGTGCAGTCACTGTGTACATACATTACATTACTGATCCTGTACTGATCCTGAGTTACCTCCTGTATTATACTCCAGAGCTGCACTCACTAGTCTGCTGGTGCAGTCACGGTGTACATACAGTCATATGAAAAAGTTTGGGCACCCCTATTAATCTTAAGCTTAATGTTTTATAAAAATTGGTGTTTTTGCAACAGCTATTTCAGTTTGATATATGTAATAACTGTTGGACACAGTAATGTTTCTGCCTTGAAATGAGGTTTATTGTACTAACAGAAAATGTGCAATCTGCATTCAAACAAAATTTGAAAGGTGCATAAGTATGGGCACCCTTATCATTTTCTTGTTTTAAATACTCCTGCCTACTTTTTACTGACTTACTAAAGCACTTTTTTTGGTTTTGTAACCTCATTGAGCTTTGAACTTCATAGCCAGGTGTATGCAATCATGAGAAAAGCTACTTAAAGTGGCCACTTGCAAGTTGTTCTCCTGTTTGAATCTCCTCTGAAGAGTGGCATCATGTGCTCCTCAAAACAACTGTCAAATGATCTGAAAACAAAGATTATTCAACATAGTTGTTCAGGGGAAGCATACAAAAAGCTGTCTCAGAGATTTAACCTGTCAGTTTCCACTGTGAGGAACATAGTAAGGAAATGGAAGAACACAGGGACAGTTCTTGTTAAGGCCAGAAGTGGCAGGCCAAGAAAAACATCAGAAAGGCAGAGAAGAAGAATGGTGAGATCAGTCAAGGACAATCCTCAGACCACCTCCAGACAGCTGCAGCATCAACTTGCTGCAGATGGTGTCACTGTGCATCGGTCAACTATACAAGGCACTTTGCACAAGGAGAAGCTGTATGGGAGAGTGATGCGAAAGAAGCCGTTTCTGCAAGCACGCCACAAACAGAGTTGGCTGAGGTATGCAAAAGCACATTTGGAGAAGCCAATTTCTTTTTGGAAGAAGGTCCTGTGGACTGATGAAATCAAGATTGAGTTATTTGGTCATACAAAAAGGCGTTATGCATGGCGGCAAAAAAACACAGCATTCCAAGAAAAACACTTGCTACCCACAGTAAAATTTGGTGGAGGTTCCATCATGCTTTGGGGCTGTGTGGTCAATGCTGGCACTGGGAATCTTGTTAAAGTTGAGGGACGCATGGATTCCACTCAGTATCAGCAGATTCTTGACAATAGTGTTCAAGAATCAGTGATAAATATGAAGTTACGCAGGGGATGGATCTTTCAGCAAGACAATGATCCAAAACACCGCTCCAAATCTACTCAGGCATTCATGCAGAGGAACAATTACAATGTTCTGGAATGGCCATCCCAGTCCCCAGACCTGAATATCATTGAACATCTGTGGGATCATTTGAAGAGGGCTGTCCATGCTCGGCGACCATCAAACTTAACTGAACTGGAATTGTTTTGTAAAGAGGAATGGTCAAAAATACCTTCATCCAGGATCCAGGAACTCATTAAAAGCTACAGGAAGCGACTAGAGGCTGTTATTTTTGCAAAAGGAGGATCTACTAACTATTAATGTCACTTTTCTGGTGAGGTGCCCATACTTATGCACCTGTCAAATTTTGTTTGAATGCAGATTGCACATTTTCTGTTAGTACAATGAACCTCATTTCAAGGCAGAAACATTACTGTGTCCAACAGTTATTACATATATCAAACTGAAATAGCTGTTGCAAAAACACCAATTTTTCTAGAACATTAAGCTTAAGATTAATAGGGGTGCCCAAACTTTTTCATATGACTGTACATTACATTACTAATCCTGAGTTACATCCTGTATTATACTCCAGAGCTGCACTCACTATTCTGCTGGTGTAGTCACTGTGTACATACATTACATTACTGATCCTGTACTGATCCTGAGTTACCTCCTGTATTATACTCCAGAGCTGCACTCACTATTCTGCTGGTGCAGTCGCTGTGTACATACATTACATTACTGATCCTGAGTTACCTCCTATATTATACTACAGAGCTGCACTCACTATTCTGCTGGTGCAGTCACTGTGTACATACATTACATTACTGATCCTCTACTGATCCTGAGTTACATCCTGTATTATACTCCAGAGCTGCACTCACTATTCTGCTGGTGCAGTCGCTGTGTACATACATTACATTACTGATCCTGAGTTACATCCTGCATTATACTCCAGAGCTGCACTTACTATTCTGCTGGTGCAGTCACTGTGTACATACATTACATTACTGATCCTGTACTGATCCTGAGTTACATCTGTATTATACTCCAGAGCTGCACTCACTATTCTGCTGGTGCAGTCACTGCGTACATACATTACATCACTGATCCTGAGTTACATCCTGTATTATACTCCAGAGCTGCACTCACTATTCTGCTGGTGCAGTCACTGTGTACATACATTACATTACTGATCCTGTACTGATCCTGAGTTACATCTTGTATTATACTCCAGAGCTGGACTCACTATTCTGCGGGTGGAGTCACTGTGTACATACATTACATTACTGATCCTGTACTGATCCTGAGTTACATCCTGTATTATACTCCAGAGCTGCGCTTACTATTCTGCTGGTGCAGTCACTGTGTACATACATTACATTACTGATCCTGTACTGATCCTGAGTTACCTCCTGTATTATACTCCAGAGCTGCACTCACTATTCTGCTGGTGCAGTCACTGTGTACATACATTACATTACTGATCCTGAGTTACATCCTGTATTATACTCCAGAGCTGCACTCACTATTCTGCTGGTGCAGTCACTGTGTACATACATTACATTACTGATCCTGAGTTACCTCCTGTAGATCTTTTTATTATAGAAATGAAAAACATAACAATAATAATAACAGAAACATAAGAAAATTAATAACCAGAAAATAAACAATGTAATGAACTGGTCCAGCCGCTCCCTCTCTCCTCACACACATATTATACATATATACACAATAATAACAATCTAATAAACAATAAGCGACAAATTATATACAAACTAATATATACATTCTTTTTTTTTAATAAAATAAATACTAGTATACAAATATATACAAGACAAAACAAAACCCCCCACACTCAAGCCCACCAGTCCCAACCCCGGCACTGACCTGAGAGCTGGTCCTGCGCCTCATGCCTCAGTCCATGTTCAACGTCCATAGGCCAGATCAGGCAGTGCCAGTTTTTCACCCAAATAACCAGTGTCCCACAAGATGAACCCACCTCCCCCCTTTTCCCACCACCCAACCTAACAGCCACACCCAAATCCATATCCTTATATACAATATACAGTACAGACCAAAAGTTTGGACACACCTTCTCATTTAAATTTTTTTCTGTATTTTCATGACTATGAAAATTGTACATTCACTCTGAAGGCATCAAAACTATGAATTAACACATGTGGAATTATATACTTAATGAAAAAGTGTGAAACAACTGAAAATATGTCTTATATTCTAGGTTCTTCAAAGTAGCCACCTTTTGCTTTGATGACTGCTTTGCACACTCTTGGCATTCTCTTGATGAGCTTCAAGAGGTAGTCACCGGAAATGGTTTTCACTTCACGGGTGTGCACTGTCAGGTTTAATAAGTGGGATTTCTTGCCTTATAAATGGGGTTGGGGCCATCAGTTGTGTTGTGCAGAAGTCTGGTGGATACACAGCTGATAGTCCTACTGAATAGACTGTTAGAATTTGTATTATAGCAAGAAAAAAGCAGCTAAGTAAAGAAAAACGAGTGGCCATCATTACTTTAAGAAATGAAGGTCAGTCAGTCCGAAAAATTGGGAAAACTTTGAAAGTGTCCCCAAGTGCAGTTACAAAAACCATCAAGCGCTAAAAGAAACTGGCTCACATGAGGACCGTCCCAGGAAAGGAAGACCAAGAGTCACCTCTGCTTCTGAGGATAAGTTTATCCGAGTCACCAGCCTCAGAAATCGCAGGTTAACAGCAGCTCAGATTAGAGACCAGGTCAATGCCACACAGAGTTCTAGCAGCAGACACATCTCTTCAACAACTGTTAAGAGGAGACTTTGAGCAGCAGGCCTTCATGGTAAAATAGCTGCTAGGAAACCACTACCAAGGACAGGCAACAAGCAGAAGAAACTTGTTTGGGCTAAAGAACACAAGGAATAGACATTAGACCAGTGGAAATCTGTGCTTTGGTCTGATGAGTCCAAATTTGAGATCTTTGGTTCCAACCACTGTGTCTTTGTGCGAGGCAGAAAAGGTGAAAGGATGGACTCTACATGCCTGGTTCCCACCGTGAAACATGGAGGAGGAGGTGTGATGGTGTGGGGGTGCTTTGCTGGTGACACTGTTGAGGATTTATTCAAAATTGAAGGCATACTGAACAAGCATGGCTACCACAGCATCTTGCAGCGGCATGCTATTCCATCCGGTTTGCGTTTAGTTGGACCATCATTTATTTTTCAACAGGACAATGACTCCAAGCACACCTCCAGGCTGTGTAAGGGCTATTTGACCAAGAAGGAGAGTGATGGGGTGCTACGCCAGATGACCTGGCCTCCACAGTCACCAGACCTAAACCCAATCGAGATGGTTTGGGGTGAGCTGGACCGCAGAGTGAAGGCAAAAGGGCCAACAAGTGCTAAGCATCTCTGGGAACTCCTTCAAGATTGTTGGAAGACCATTTCCGGTGACTACCTCCTGAAGCTCATCAAGAGAATGCCAAGAGTGTGCAAAGCAGTCATCAAAGTAAAAGGTGGCTACTTTGAAGAACCTAGAATATAAGACATATTTTCAGTTGTTTCACACTTTTTGTTAAGTATATAATTCCACATGTGTCAAATCATAGTTTTGATGCCTTCAGTGTGAATATACAATTTTCATAGTCATGAAAATACAGAAAAATCTTTAAATGAGGTGTGTCCAAACTTTTGGTCTGTACTGTATACAGAAACAAACAATACAATAACCACAACTGACAAAGCCCAAGTTCGATGCCTGCAGCCCTACATCACTGTCTACTGATCAAAACAAAACAAAAATCTATGGTGTCAGCAGCAGCCCACCACCAGGAGAGGAGATGACCAGACTAGGGCACACTAAAAGAAAAGCCCCTCCAGAGGAGAGCAGCCCTCCGTGTACCCAGTCTCTCATACTCCAGAGAGCGCACCTTCACCAGGTCACCGAGTATGGTCCTAAACACATCGTCCACTGGGAGGATTTTCCGCTGCGTCGATACTAAGCACCGTGCGTTCCACGTGTGATACCTAACCACTGCGCTAACTAGAAATAAGGTGCAGTGGTCCCGACCACCCAGGTCCCCGAATGCTCCATAGGCCCATTCCGCATAAGAGAGACCGGCCAGCTGGGCACAGCCAATGGAGGCGCCCACCCTGTTGTACACCTCTGTGTTAAAGGGACAACGAAGCAGGAAGTGGTCCATGCTTTCAAGCAAGGTACCACAATGCTCCCGAGGACAGTTCCTGTCCTCAGAGCTCCTACACTTCAGATTGTCCCTCACACACAGTTTCCCATGGAAGCAGCGCCAAGCCAAGTCCCAAACCTTCGAGGGGATCCTGAGAGAATTCAAAAGATGCAGACCCACCCCAAGATCCGGACTTGGGCAATCCCTGAGCGCCAGAGGCCTCTGAAAATGGGTCAACAGAACCCTTTTGTCAAGGAGCTTCCTTGGCAGAGTCCTGACCTCCCACATTCCCAGACCCCACCGGCGAATTACCTTCAGAACCACGGTAGCGTAAGCCGTGAGATGTCCATGCGGTGTGCGGAGATCCTTCACTTGTCCTCCTGTCTCCCATTCCTGGAAGGAAGGCTGAAGCCATCCCTTACAGGAGAATATCCAGGGAGGAGCCCTCTCTTTCCAGAGGTTTGCAATATTGATCTTAATGAAGGTATTCACAAGGAATACCACAGGGTTGACCATACCCAACCCTCCTAGTCTCCTCGTCCGGTAAGTAACCTCCCTCTTGACCAGGTTCAGTCTATTCCCCCATAACAGTTGGAAGAAACTGTAGACCCGAGTCCAGAGAGGCTCCGGCAAGATGCACACACTGCCCAGATAGATCAGCAAAGGGAGCAGGTAAGTTTTGATCAGGTTTACCCTTTCCCTTAGGGTCAAAGACCAACCCTTCCATTGTTTCACCTTCTGAGTGGCGATCTCTAGCCTGCTGTCCCAATTTTGTTTGGGGTAATCCCCCTGGTCAAATTCGATGCCAAGAACTTTTGCAGAGAATTTGGGTTCTGGAAGGGTGTCCGGGAGATCAAAACCAGGATCTCCTCCTCCCAGCCAGAGACTCTCACACTTATCCCGGTTGATCTTAGACCCTGATGCCTCCGAGTAGCGATTTACCTCTGACATCAGCCATTCTGCCTCCCCATCAGAGGAAACAAAAACGGTGATGTCATCGGCATACGTCACCACTCTCAGAGTGGCTTCCGGTCCATCCCGATCCCAGCCAATGGTCCACGCTCCACCCTCCTAAGAAGTGGGTCTATCGCAAACGCGTACAGTAGCGGGCGCAAGGGACAACCCTGGCGAACACCACACCCAACCTCAAAAGAGCTGCCAATCCAAGCGTTCACAAGCGGGAAACTCTCTGCCCCAGCGTACAAGGTCTTAAGCCAATCAACGAACCCCCCAGGCAGGCCATACCTCAGAAGGACAGACCAGAGGTACTCATGATTAACCCGATCAAACGCTTTTGCCTGGTCCAATGACAGCATGTACCCCTTCCAGTGACCAGCCCTACCCTGCTCCACCGCCTCTCGGACACAGAGTACAGCACTAATTGCACTGCGGCCCAGAACAGAGCAATGCTGGGCCCCCGAAAGGAGCTGGGGTGCAAATTTCACCAGCCGATTAAACAGTACCTTTGCCAAAACCTTCCTGTCTGCATTGAGAAGCGCTATGGGACGCCAATTCTCAATGCAAGATGGGTCCTTGCCCTTTGACAAGATGATCAGGGCAGACCTCTTCATTGACTTTGGCAGAGTGCCCGAGGAAAGACACTCATTGAATACCTCAGTCAAGAAGGGAACCAAGGCGTCCTTAAAGGTCTTATAGAATTCAGATGTTAAGCCATCTGGACCGGGAGATTTCTTTAGGGCAAGCCCTTCAATCGCCAACTTAACTTCCTCTTCCCTGATCATCTCTGTCAAAACACCAAGAGAGGGGTCTACCCTGGTTCGGGGACGGCTTCAGCCAGAAAAGCCGACATCTCATCCCAATCCAGATCCCTCTTCCCCAAGAGGTGCGAGTAGAAGGATCTGACGACCTCCAGGATCCCTGATCTGGATCTTTTCAGGGACCCCGCAGTGTCAACCAGTCCTGTAACAACTTTACTATTCACTGACATCTTGCAGTTTCTGTAAGGGTCGGGCGAGCGGTACTTCCCGTAATCCCTCTCAAAAACCAAAGATGCGTGTCTATCATACTGACACCTCATTAGCAAAGATTTCACTCTGGAGATCTCCTCGCGGCTACTTCCAGTTGAGACAAGATGTTCGAGTTTCCTCCTCAGGCCCTGATACAGGCGATACCTGTCCAGGCTCCTGAGGCTCGAGAGCTGGCGGAAGAATCTCGCCACCCTTTTCTTAAACATCTCCCACCACTCTGACTTACTACTACAAAGATCCAGTAAGGGTACCTGGCTCTGAAGAAAATCCTCAAAGGACTGTCTTATCTCCGCTTCTTCCAAGAGAGACGAATTGAGCCTCCAAAAGCCTCTTCCCATCCGGGGGGTCTCTGTAACATTCAGGGAAAACAAAATCAAACCGTGATCGGAGAACTCCACCTCAACAACAGATACTGCTGAAGAGACGGCTTCCTCCTTTAAATAAAACCTGTCTATCCTGGACCTACAGTTACCTCTATGATAGGTGAACCCCTCGTGGCCTGGGGTGTGCCGGTTGTGGACATCCACCAGGCGAGCCTCACTAGCTATACTATTAAGGGCGACGCTATCATAAGTCAGCTCGTCTCTGGAACCTCCTCTATCCCGGGGCCTCGTGACAGTGTTGAAGTCCCCTCCAAAGACGACCTGCCGACTCGTAAAAAGGTAGGGCTTGATCCTCGTAAAGAGACACTTCTGGTCCCACTTAGATTGGGGACCATAGATGTTAATGAGCCGAAGCTCTTGTCCCTTCATAAGGACATCTAATATCAGGCACCTCCCCATTTCTAACTCAATAACCCGTCAGCATTCTACCGGTGCGGTAAAAAGGACCGCCACTCCACTATACGGCTCGGCCGCAAGAGACCAATAGGAGGGCCCGAGTCTCCACTCTCTCTTAGCTATAAACATCTCTGCCATATTTGGCAGCCTGGTCTCTTGCAAAAAGAAAATGTCAGCTTCAACCCGGCTGAGAAAATCAAAGGCCGCAAATCTAGCCATATTTGACTTAATGCTGGCGACATTAATGGACGCCAGCGTCAACGGAGTGGGTACCGCCATCATTGGTGATTAAGTTAGAAGGCTTTCCTCTTCCCACTCCCCTTATCCTCTGCCTCAGAGGAGGAATCCTTCCCCCTCTTTAATGACACAGAGGTGTCCATTCCAGCATTTTTCCTTCTTTTCTCATCCTCGTCTCCGGACTCTGGGCCAGTCCCTCCCCCCAAGGACCTTGCATCCCCAGGAGAAGGAGACTCGGCGCCCCCTGTAAGCTCCGCTGAAGCTGGAACCTCACCCTCAGCCTTCTCCTCAGAGGAAGAGATGTTCACAAGGGCTTGGAACCGGTTAGAAAGACCAACCAGAGGGGAGTCGGTTTTACCTTCCTTGGTCAGAGCGGGAGAAGATGTTTTATCTCCCTTCTTTTTCTTCTGCCCCGGTAGTCTGGGGCTCGCCCCGCTCCCTCTCCTGTCTGCGCTTGTCTAGACGCCTCAGCTGGGCAGGCGTCTTTTTATTGCTTTTCTTCCCTGGTCTCTCAGCTCCCCCACCCCTGCTAGTCCCCTCCCCAGCAGAATCGGCCTCACGGCTTTCTCCCACCGGGGTTTCGACTGCATTAGCGAAGGAGCGAGGACAACGGCTGAATGGGTGACCTAACTCACCCATGTGGCACAGGTGGCACCTAATCTCCACACAAGAGGCAGCAAGATGGCCGACACCCCCACACAACGCACATTTCTGCACAGTGCAGTTTGCACTGAAGTGTGTGGGGTCGCCGCACCTGTGACAGAGCTTCGGTTGCCCCTGGTAGAATACCAGGATACGATCCCTACCCAGGAAGGCAGACGACGGAATGTGGGCAACAGTAGCACCTGAATGCTTAAGTTTTACCATAAACGTCCAGGCCCCTGACCAGATACCAAACTCGTCGCGGTTTTTCTTTGGCATCTCCACCACCTCTCCATACCGACCAAGCCACGTCATGATGTCATAACAAGAAAGCGACTCGTTACGAGTCATCACGGTCACTTTCTTGATCTGGTTTTGGCGAGACACTGCCTGAACGGCAAAGTCTCGCCAGCCGGGCTGATTTTTTGCCAACTCATAATTCGCCCAGAAGAGCTCAAGCCCCTCCGGCCGAACAAAGCTGACATCAAACTCAGGCGTGGAATAGGGATGTATCAAGGCGTAGATGTCAATCGCCTTGAAGCCCATCCTCAGCAGGAGCTCCACAACTTTAGACCTTGGAAGACACTGCCTGGCCCGGCTGTTGGGAGGGACCACACTGTATTCCCCCCTTTTTGCTCTCGGTAGGCCCCGAGGCCATGCCTCTCTATCCAGAAGGATAGATCAACCTCTCGACCCTCTACCATTAGTGATCTTTCCCTCTTCTTTAGAGCCTCCAGAAGGCGCCGTTGCAACATGCCGTCCCCAAGGCCCGGAGACGAGGAGGATGCCCTATTTGCCCCGGAGGTGACACTGGCATAACTCTGGACAGGTGTTGCCACCCCCGGGGGGGCAACCGGACCAGTGACCACATCAGCCCCAACAGCATCACCATTACCTACCTCCATCTCACCCTCCACCAAACCAGCAACCACACCACTAGACAATGAATTAGCCTCATTCACTCCCACCACCACATTCATTCCTGCTGGACCAGTAACAATGGCGGATGACATTTTGACCTCCGCATCAGGCACAAGGGGCTCAGTCACCTCCATGGAACTGGAGGCGACCTCACCCCCGGTCTTATGTGTGCCCTCCACATCATCGGTCGGTAATTTCCGCTGTTTGGCATTCGGTATAATGTGCCGCTGATCTTTAGCTGCTGTTAGGCGCCGCTGATCTTTAGCATCAGGATCTTCCGGATCAGCGACGCCAACACAAAATAGCACTTTCGTGGGAGGACCGGAACGCTCAGCCCCGACAGCCCCCTCACACTGCCGCCGCTTCTCAACTAAGTGATCAGCGGCAACAGCATTCAGAGGTGCCGAGGCTACCGGAGCTGCCTCCGACACCGGGCTGCTCCCCCCTCCCACTGAGGAGCGCACCACAGCATCGTGGCCTGACGGAACGCCCGCCGCCGGGCCGCCCTCACTGTCCAGCCTCTCGGCTGATGCACCTCCTGCTGCGTCCCCGCTACTACAAGCAGAGACGGAGCTCTGCGCCTCACTACCACGCTCTGTAATCTCCCCGCGCCTTTCCACCAAATCCAGGGCAGAACCCGGGCTGGGCTGGGCAACGGGGCTTATAAAGCGAGCTGAGCCTGCCGCCGACTCAAGGGGTATAGGCAGGGGGACATAGACATAGCTTACCGCTTCCTGCAGCTTTGGCTTGGTCTTCTTTGCCTTTTTGTGGCCCCCAGGTGCCTCTTCTGGTAGATCGTCACCAAGATGGAAGTTTTGGAGGCACACTGGGGACTCCAGGAGCTTAATCTCCGCCATTAGCGCCCCTCCCTGGCCGCTGCTGTCACTGTCCTCCCCAGAGCCGGCAGAACTGCGACCGGATGTCACTGTCGCCTGTCCTGCAGGGAGCTCGCTGCACGTGGCCTGCGGGTGACTTTGCAGGCTGCCAGGTGGGGCTTCCTACTGGTCATCATCACTCATCATCCACCTGGCTCTCAGGCTGCAGCCCCATCTGCCTTTGCTCTCTGGTATCAGCCATTTCTCTGTAGCGGTCTTCATTTATTAGCTTTTCCTTGAATGGACCACTCTGTTCCCTGATGGTGGCTTTCCTAAGTTCCAGGAGATGAATTTCACTGGTCAGTCGCTTTACCTCGGCTTGGAGCTTGGCCTTCCTTGGTTTGGAGGCCCCTGCAGCTTTTGCGCTTGTGCAGCGCAGCTCCTCCCGAAGTTTCCTGACCAGCTTACTGGCATCTTCATACTCACGGAGGTGGATCATGACCTGGGAGGCATAGGTGGACACAGACTCCCGGGGTCCCTGCAGCGCCCAACCCCCCTCAGGGAGGAGCGCCATCGTGCACGCCGCTGTCAGGCTTTTCCTCCATGCTGGAGGCCTTGCGGCTTATAGGGGTCTCCACAATCCCGGGGGGACTAGGAGCCACATTGCTGCGACTCCTGGTGGAGCGTTTCACCGCCAAGTCCTCCAATGTGCAGGCCGGTTGCTGGTTTCTTCTGCCCCCCGCTGGCCTGGTTCGGGAAGCAGAAGCCTGGGGCTTGGCTCCTTCACTCATCCCAGAAACCCGCTCCCTCCCTGGGTAAGAGAGAGAGCAGGTCCCCAGGTGGAGAGGTGTTGGTTTCTCAGAGATCAGGAGCTCACAGCAGGATCTGCAGCCACCACACCTGTAATCACCACACTGACTAGCAGCTGATCAGAGCTGCACCCAGTATGCTGCTGGTGCAGTCACTGTGTACATATATTACATTTCTGATCCCTAGTTACATCCTGTATTATACTCCAGAGCTGCACTCACTATTCTGCTGGTGCAGTCACTGTGTACATACATTACATTACTGATACTGTACTTATCCTGAGTTACATCCTGTATTATACTCCAGAGCTGCACTCACTATTCTGCTGGTGCAGTCACTGTGTACATACATTACATTACTTATCCTGTGTAAATCCTGAGTTACATCCTGTATTATACCCCAGAGCTGCACTCACTATTCTGCTGGTGCAGTCACTGTGTACATACATTACATTACTTATCCTGTGCTAATCCTGAGTTACATCCTGAATTATACTCCAGAGCTGCACTCACTATTCTGCTGGTGGAGTCACTTATTTTTCACCAGTCTGCAGTTGTCATGTCTCTCTGATTCCAGCAGGATGCACAGAGCCGATCAAGTTTAAGAAGTAAAGCTGTGGCTGTGGACATAATAAACATTTGCTAAGGTGAAGCAGAGAGGAGTTTTTCATTTGACACAATAAATAGTAACATTACGTTTTTTATTTGAGGGGCTTTTCGATTTAATGGCAGGTAAACTATTGCATCCTCAAAGTGATTACATCAGCTCTGCTACACCAGTGCGTACATCAGCTCTGCTACACCAGTGAGTACATCAGCTCTGCTACACCAGTGCGTACATCAGCTCTGCTACACCAGTGAGTACATCAGCCCTGCTACACCAGTGAGTACATCAGCCCTGCTACACCAGTGAGTACATCAGCTCTGCTACACCAGTGAGTACATCAGCTCTGCTACACCAGTGCGTACATCAGCTCTGCTACACCAGTGAGTACATCAGCTCTGCTACACCAGTGAGTACATCAGCTCTGCTACACCAGTGAGTACATCAGCTCTGCTACACCAGTGCTTACATCAGCTCTGCTACACCAGTGAGTACATCAGCTCTGCTACACCAGTGCGTACATCAGCTCTGCTACACCAGTGCGTACATCAGCTCTGCTACACCAGTGCGTACATCAGCTCTGCTACACCAGTTCGTACATCAGCTCTGCTATACCAGTGAGTACATCAGCTCTGCTACACCAGTAAGTACATTAGCTCTGCTACACCAGTGCGTACATCAGCCCTGCTACACCAGTGAGTACATCAGCCCTGCTAGACCAGTGCGTACATCAGCTCTGCTATACCAGTGCGTACATCAGCCCTGCTACACCAGTGAGTACATCAGCCCTGCTACACCAGTGCGTACATCAGCCCTGCTACACCAGTGCGTACATCAGCCCTGCTACACCAGTGAGTACATCAGCCCTGCTACACCAGTGAGTACATCAGCTCTGCTACACCAGTGAGTACATCAGCTCTGCTACACCAGTGAGTACATCAGCTCTGCTACACCAGTGCGTACATCAGCCCTGCTACACCAGTGAGTACATCAGCCCTGCTACACCAGTGAGTACATCAGCTCTGCTACACCAGTGAGTACATCAGCCCTGCTACACCAGTGAGTACATCAGCCCTGCTACACCAGTGAGTACATCAGCTCTGCTACACCAGTGAGTACATCAGCTCTGCTACACCAGTGAGTACATCAGCCCTGCTACACCAGTGAGTACATCAGCCCTGCTACACCAGTGAGTACATCAGCTCTGCTACACCAGTGAGTACATCAGCTCTGCTACACCAGTGAGTACATCAGCTCTGCTACACCAGTGAGTACATCAGCTCTGCTACACCAGTGCGTACATCAGCTCTGCTACACCAGTGAGTACATCAGCCCTGCTACACCAGTGAGTACATCAGCCCTGCTACACCAGTGAGTACATCAGCCCTGCTACACCAGTGCGTACATCAGCTCTGCTACACCAGTGAGTACATCAGCTCTGCTACACCAGCGAGTACATCAGCTCTGCTACACCAGTGAGTACATCAGCTCTGCTACACCAGTGAGTACATCAGCCCTGCTACACCAGCGAGTACATCAGCCCTGCTACACCAGCGAGTACATCAGCTCTGCTACACCAGCGAGTACATCAGCCCTGCTACACCAGTGAGTACATCAGCCCTGCTACACCAGTGAGTACATCAGCCCTGCTACACCAGTGAGTACATCAGCCCTGCTACACCAGTGAGTACATCAGCTCTGCTACACCAGTGAGTACATCAGCTCTGCTACACCAGTGAGTACATCAGCTCTGCTACACCAATGAGTACATCAGGTCTGCTACACCAGTGAGTACATCAGCCCTGCTACACCAGTGAGTACATCAGCCCTGCTACACCAGTGCGTACATCAGCTCTGCTACACCAGTGAGTACATCAGCCCTGCTACACCAGTGAGTACATCAGCCCTGCTACACCAGCGAGTACATCAGCCCTGCTACACCAGTGAGTACATCAGCTCTGCTACACCAGTGCGTACATCAGCTCTGCTACACCAGTGCGTACATCAGCTCTGCTACACCAGTGCGTACATCAGCCCTGCTACACCAGTGAGTACATCAGCCCTGCTACACCAGTGAGTACATCAGCCCTGCTACACCAGTGCGTACATCAGCTCTGCTACACCAGTGAGTACATCAGCCCTGCTACACCAGTGAGTACATCAGCCCTGCTACACCAGCGAGTACATCAGCTCTGCTACACCAGTGCGTACATCAGCTCTGCTACACCAGTGAGTACATCAGCCCTGCTACACCAGTGAGTACATCAGCCCTGCTACACCAGCGAGTACATCAGCTCTGCTACACCAGTGCGTACATCAGCTCTGCTACACCAGTGCGTACATCAGCCCTGCTACACCAGCGAGTACATCAGCTCTGCTACACCACACTACCATCTCACAAAACACAGGAGACATTTAAAAGGAAAGATTTTCTTGAGAGCCGTGAAATATCTTGTGTCTGTCTGGAGCTGAAGAAAAATCGGGTGAAGAAGTCGACTCTTGGAATGAATATTGATCCTGATGAGAACGTCCCTACAATACGGAAGCCGCTTCCTTGGAGCTGATGGAATAGTGACGAAGGTGAAGAACGGCCGCGCAGTGAGAGCTCAGCGCTCCCCTCCGGCACACCTACCACACTCATCAGAGCAGGAGAGGATCGAGAGGGAGGAAAAGAAATCCTCTAATTGTCTCAGCGACACTCCGAGGATGTGCGGACTCGGCGTTTAAGACAAGCAGCTGAAATGTTTGGAGGAGATGTAAAAGGCAGAGAGCGGGATAAGCTGCATGTGTAATGAGAGCAATGTGTGCTGCCATGTAGGCACCAAGTAGTGATATATACAGAGTGTAGAGCATCATTTTTAGGATTTTCACATTTTTAGGCCATTATTATTTTACGCTACCTGCAAACCATCAATAAGCATATAAGCGCTACCTGGAGAGTGTCAGTAAGTAGGTTGATTGCCAGCGATGCTTTTATTACTCAAATATTTAACAGATACTAATATGGAAAAAAAGCAATAATAATAACAATAATAAAAACAAGACCAAAGAGTCACAAGGCATCACTGTTAATCCAAGGCCGATACCTTACAGTGCTTTCTAGAGACAAAGATAGCAATGATCCAAAGAAATATTCTGAGGGTCAAACACTTATTGCGTAGTACCATAGATAAAAGAGGAATATCACTATTTATGGCCATTGTATGACTTGCATCCTGTATTTTTCACCACCCCCCTTCAGGCTCTAGTTCTAATTTCCAGTTGTTTCTGAGCTGGTGGGAGGGTCACTACCTACCACGTTGTATCCCATACTCTGAACACATAGATATACAGGTATTCCTGCTCCTTCTGTCTAAGTAACACATGTTCAGAAGTTGCAGAAGATTGTAGGACATTATACACCAGTACTGAGCAGTTTAGCTGTGAATCCATCTCTGGGGTAAGATGAAACACTTACTAGAAAGCTGCAGCATGCTCTGTGTGTGTCTCTCTTTGCCCATTCTGTTCCTCCCTTCAATAGGGAGTGGTAATCTGATCCCTCAGTGTTCTCTCTTGCTTTGACCAAGTTGGATTTTAACTGTATTTAAGAGTTAATAATGAGTTTAGAGGCAGAGGGAGGATTAGAAGAGGCTCCTAAGTGGAGAAAGAAACATTTTGTTTCTTATATTATTCGCTTGTATTATTGATTTATGTAAAAATCTATTAAAACGACACATGTGAAAATACCAGTTCATATCCAATTCCCCTGCGATAGTTACCAAGCCACAAAGAGAATGAGAAGTCAAGGTAAAGTACAGCGCACAGGATGAAACGCTGACCTGAGGTGTGAACAATGTCCTCACCTGTTCTACCACGGTTACAGTTCCGGGAGCCATGGCAACCACCGAGGCGACAGTGTCGCGGGATTCCGTCCCCAGTTCGATGATCTGCTGGAGGATGTTCACAGCCGTGGGGTCGAGCTTCTCACCTGATCAGAAAATCAATAAGAACAAGTTATCGGATGGCGAAAGCGATAAGATTTTGGGAAGGTTCTCTGCGCCCTTCTACAACTTTCGAAGCTGTAAATAAAGGCGGCTCGAAGGAAAAAGATGAAATATACATAATTAACGAGCAGGAAATTAAACAAGTCGACTTTATATTGAAAGGATTGTGAGGAGCTTTACAATGTTGTCTTTTCCTTGCGTTGCGTACCCTTCCTCTAAGGCCGCCATCTGTGCGACCATCTGCAGACTCTCCTGGTAAACAAAGCGCGGCTTCTGCAGACTCATTTGTGGAGATGAAAACTAAATAATGTTCAGAAATTAGACGGCATCTCCATATGTAATGTGATGGACAGGCACTAGACCTACACTAAAAGGCACGGTGACCTCAATTATTCCTCTCCGGTTTATCTTTTATCCCAATATATGAAACTATTGTATAGTTGTAGAAAATGCAAAAAAAATAAAAAATTGGGGGGGAAGAAAAGAGCTTTGTTCTATCTGGACAGACCTATTTCTCCAAATCAAGCTGATCGACATAGGTCTGGACAGCCTCAAAGTTCTCCTGCAGTGGCCACTACAGGAGAGATGTGGTATTACACGGTGCACATTTACAGGTATTGGTGGCAGGAGCAGTGTGGGAGCTGCTCTTTGCTAATAGAGAGAGGATCTCGAGAAGCAAAATGTCCATAGAGCGGATAAAGAACACCCCATTAAAATATTGTTTTTTTTTCAATCACTTTATTTATGGAATATATGGGGCAGGAGTTTCAGATTTTTTTGGATTATCGCTTTCCAGATAATTTAATTTTCTCAAGTGACTTATTTTTTTCTGATTTATCACTCCATCCAGACTAGGGAGTTTGGGCTCAGCAGTTGGCTCGACTAGTTCTCTTTCGACTTGGACAGAAAGCGACCGCTGCAGCCACTGATTGGTTGCAGTGCTCATGTGGTGTCGCTTTCCAGAAAAGTGAGGACTATAGCAGGGAATATGGGCAGAGCTCTGGTGGAACAACAGAAATCCGGTAGGTGGGTTTTTTTTCCGCTCTTTTTACACCCATCTGGACCCAAAATTAATATAAAAATTATCAGTGGCAACAAACCATAGTTCAGTTTTCACACATTTGTTTTTTTTAAGGACTGACATGGGTCTCCTGACCCAAACTTCACATCGTCTTAGGCATATATGAAGCTTTTAAGCTGAAGGTCAGGAGACATGGGCCCTTTAAGGACATCGCAGTCAGTATATGGCCCGAAAAACTTATATTGACTTTTCTAGCGGTCAATTAAAAACAACCCAAAAATGTGGCAAGTCAGCAGAAAATGACTGGGCGGGTGGGCATAATACTGGTTTGATGAGGTTGCCCCCAGGATAGCAGCTAAATACTGCAGAACTGTGCACCCCAGCTTTACATCAACTACTTGGAGACTTCACTGAGTTGAGCAGGCTCCGGAGTTGAGCCTGTTCCGAGAGCGAGGGTGCTTGGTGTGTTTCACCTGTGAGAAAGTCTAACCTCCTAGTTGCTGATGTCAATTAAAACAGCGGCATTTAGGAGGTCAGGCGCTTCCGAAACCAATCAGCTTCCACATGATTTGATTGTGAAGTGCTGATGGATAGTCATAGCACCGGGAGCTGGAGCCCCCCCCCCCCCCCCCCCCCCGAGTCTGCCATGATAGTCCAAATAGGAGACCAGTAATTGTATAATACACTGCAATACAACAGTCCTGCAGTGTACCGTATAAGCAGCCAAGCAATGGTATAAGGAGAAAAATGAAAAACTGTCACGTCTTTAAGGGGTAATTGTAAGGCGACAGACGGCTCATACCTCCCCACCCCCAATAACCTAAGAAACATGAAGCCTTCATGGCCATAACTGACAATTAAAATTTACCGCAGCTCCACGAAACCCTTCCTCCGCCAGTTAATATAAACAGATTGATAACAAACCTACAGCAACATTATTATTTACTCGCAGACTCTTTAGTATTCATTCGTCTTCACACTCCACTTACTGGTTTCCGAGGTAAAGCGGAGATCCTGGAGAGCGGCGACAGCTGTCTGCGTTCCCTGAACATCTGCTTCAGCTTCAGTGATATGAAGGAACTGGGTAGAGACCTCCTCGGTCACATCCGATTGCTACACCCCGCATGGAGGAAGGAAAAAGGAGAAGAGATGAGAAGTGCTGCGGGGAGGGCAACGTGAAGGGTTTGTACTGCAGTCTATAGGATGATGGCGCCAATTACTGCAGACAAAACTGGAATTAAAAAAATTAAAGGGAAAACAGATTTTCTGTGTTCTGTCTGGTGTAGCACCTCATGGGCGGAGCATGACACAGGGACTCGCTCAGGAGTGTGTTCTTGCAAACCTGGTGTTATACTCCATCTCCCAGGAGCTGCACTAAGTATAACGCGCGTCAGGGGGGTCGTAAAAATCCATTACCTTGTACCCCAAAAGAAGGGGGTTCTCAGTTCAGGATCCTCATCTCTTGGAGAGCAGTTACAAAGCAAGTGTCTCATTCTGGAGGATCTGTCCTATATTACACAGTCAACTCACTTATCTAATGAGCAATGTGTAATACTTAATTTTACCCTATGGTGGCGCTGCAGAAAAATCAAACACTTACTGGCAGGATTTCACACAGGTCACATCAGATTTCATTTTTTTGATAAGGAACCTTTGGAAATGTATTGAGATTGTGTAGAGTGAATCATCCCTTTAAGCACAAAGTTTTATTGTGAACCACGGGTATAATATTGATGGCTTTGATATTCCATTCAGTGGGTGTCAAGAGAGCTGCTTCACACTTCAGATATATTTGTGGGAGGAGAAGGTGAGGAATAACTGGCAACGTATCAGACAAAGCTGCAAGGACTGTAAGGTCCCCGACAACGAGCTTTGCCCAGCACCTCTTCACTTATGAAGAATCTGAATCAACCACTCTTGGGAGTTGTACCCAATTCCTACATTTGGTACTGGCAATGTCCTATAAGAAGCCTGCCAAATATTAAAAGACCCTTTTACTGCACCTTAAAAATGTGAAAACTGCTTCTTAATATCTAAAATCCATTCTGAGATATGATCGTTTAAAAGTAATAGGCCTTAGGCCTGAGGCTGCACTACCGAGAGGGCATCAAAGATATTAATATCTGCATCTTACCTGAATAGAATAGTGACAGTAAAGCCATAAATATAAATTAATAGTGCTTAGATGCATAATCTATATGGATCAAAATCGGACCAGGATATGTTGACTCTGAACTCTTTCAGTAGTGCAGCCTTCTCTTTGGGCCTGTAACTTCCAACCCTCATATCTCAGCATAGAAATAAGATATTAAAAAACGGTTTTCACATTTGTACTGAGCACTAGATGGTCTTTAGTAAAATTTATCTGGTGAATATCCTTTTAATTTTTTCTTCACATGCTCCTCTTTGGTTCACAGCTAGCTTTAAGAGCCTTTTATCCTGATTTCTACCGGGAATGACTTCTGTCAAAATCCGCCCAATCTTTAGGAGGAAAGGGCCATTAGATGGAAGACAGAGAACATTGTAGATGCTCGATTTATTCCTGGCATTGTCTGGGCATTAATCACTGTTCTTGGATCGTGCCGACCAGTAAGGGCTTATCGGACAACCCGCTGACAAGCCCTAGAGTCATCACCTGCCCTGTTCCGATCGGCTCCGGCGTGCCAACGGGAACACCGTGTCTCACCTGCCGCCTGGATGTTTTCTCATTACACCGATCAGAAAAAAAAAACTTTAGTCATTTAAGAATGAAGAAACGCGTTTCACGTTCATCAGATAACAACACGGAATCCATTCGCCAAAGGCCAACGGCGGTTTAAAATCGACTTCAATAAATCAGCGAGACAGTTAAATCAGCAAGTCCGCGGCCATCAAACCTGAAATGTCACATTTCCCCGGGATCGGCGATACCCCTTATCTGATCGGCATTTGTCATCCGTGACAATTACAATGTAACTTGCGGCTGCATAATAAGAATGATTTTCAGATTCTGTATGCGGAGGGGGAAATCAATGTGCAAGTGTCTGATGTGTAGCTCTATGTCTAAGAAAAACGACCGTGGATGGAAATGGTGCAAATATAATGAGGGGGGAGGAAGCAGGAGCATATATCACGACCACTGGAAATAACACTATTCGGAAAATTAAAGGGGAACTCTAGGAAATACAAAGTTTATATTAATTATATTTCCAAAAATTGCATTCACTAATTTTATTTCCTATTAATTTAAATGTATTTTATTTGTTGACATTGTCCCAAAAAAATACATTTAAAGGGAATCTGCCAGCAGGTGCATCATGATGTCGGGGCAGGGGTCCTGGAAACTTTACTTTAGTGGTCAAGTGACTGGAACAGGATAGAATTAGATGTAAACTTTTACACAAGTCAGACAATCAATCACAGGCCTTAATGGTCAGGTGATCAAAGAATGCTTTCTGACCCGTTGGGAACCCACAGAAGCCGGCAGCACTCAGGCCATTGGGACTGGAGAGGGTTGTTTTTTTTTTTTCTTAACAATCCCACTCTTCTGTCATTTTTTAAAATTCAGAAAAAATGTCGGAAAGGAAAACTGAGAACAGTTAGATTACTGAGGTGATGTGTTAGGTCTGCCTAAAGAGATGTGCTTTCAGGACACATTTAAAGCTGTGAACGCTGGGTACTAATAATTTTGTCTGGGGTAGTGCATTCCAGAAAACTGATGCAGCACGAGAGAAGTCAGGAGTTGGAGGTTTGGATTATTAACTGTTATCAAAATGGAGAGCATGGGTAGGAAGGAAATGACTAAGGAGATGTACAGGAGTGCAGCACAGGTAGGGTGTTAAGGAGATAAGGGAGGAGATGTAGAGCGGTGCAGCACTGTGGTGAGGACAGGAAGGGAAGTAGATAGAGATCAGGGAACAGATGAAATGTGGGGCGGTGCAGTACTGTGGAGAGGATGGGTAGTGGGTAGACAGAGGCGATGGAGATTTTTGGGCAGTGCAGCACTGTGGAGAGTTTGGGTAGGGTGGTAGACAAAGATGAGGGAGGAGAAGAAGGGCAGTGCAGCACTGTGGAGAAGATAAGTAGGGAGGAAGACAGAGATAAGGGATGAGATGTAGAGCGTTGCAGCACTGTGGACAGCTCGGATAGACAGATATAAAAGGAGATGTAGGGCGGTGCAGCACTGTGGAGAAGACAGGTAGGGCGGTAGACCAAGATAAGGGCGGAGATGTAGGTGGTGCAGTACTGTGGAGAGGATGGGTAGAGGATAGACAGAGATGATGTAGGGTGGTGGAGCACTGTGAAGAGGACGGGAAGGGGTGTAGGCAGAGATAAGTGAGGAGATGTAGGGTGGTGTCACACTGTGGAGAGTTCAGGTAAAGTGGTACACAGAGATCAGGAAACAGATGAAGGGCGGTGAGGCACTGTGGAGAGGTCGGACAGAAGGGTAGACAGAGATCAGGGAACAGATGTAGGGTGGTGCAGTACTGTGAAGAGGACGGGAAGGGTGGTAGACAGAGACAAGGGAGAAGATGAATGGTGGTGCAGCACCGTGGAGAGGATGGGTAGGGTGAAAGACAGAGATGAGAAGGAGATGTAGGGCGGTGCAGCACTGTAGACAGAATAGGTAGGATGGTAGACAGAGATGAGGGAGAAGATTTCAGGGGTGCAGAGGACAGGTAATGTGGTAGACAAAGATGATGTAGGAGATGTAGGGCGATGTAGAACTGTGGAGAGCTTTGTACCTGCCTGTACTAAGTTTATTACCTAAAACCATTGGTGGAAACTCTCCCCTCATATGTTAAAGACACGACGGACGTCCTGAATAGGGTTGACGGGATCTATGTGGATCCAGATTTGATCATTGAGTCTCTGTATACTTGTATTGACCATAAACATAGGTTGGAAGCTGTCCGCTTCTTTCTTGGGGGGAGCAACCGGGATGTCCCGCTGTGTGATCTGATAGTTGAGCTCCTCCAATTTGTACTCATGCACAATTTTTTTGTTTTTAAAGACTCTTTTTACCTTCAGCAACGCGGAACCGCCATGGGCGCGGCCTGTGCGCCTTCGTACGTCAATCTATTCCTCGGCCATTGGGAGAGGGGTATTTTCGGCGGTGGGGGCGTGCAGGCGGTGGACCATGTGCAGGGCTGGCTGAGGTATATTGATGATGTTTTATTTTTTTGGCAGGGTACTGTGGGGAAACTCAACAATTTTATGGGCAGCTTGAATGAGAATTCGCTAAATATTAAACTTACTTATAAATAAAGATTGATTTTCTGGATGTCAGTCTGGAAGTGGATAAATCATCCTTTCTCCAGACTCACGGTGTCAGAAAAGAAACATCAGTGAACTCTCTTCTGCATGCCTCATCTGCTCATCACAGTGCTACCATCAGGTCCGTTCCAGTTGGTCAGTACCTTCGAATGAGAAGGATATGCTCTACGGATGAGCGGTTTGAGAAGCAGGCCGGTGATCTTAGGGATAGGTTCCTCCAAAGGGGATATAGCCATAGGAATGTGAGGGTCAGAAATAATAGGGCCAAAAATACTACTCGTGGCCAATTACTCCGACCCAGAGTGGGTGGACGTGGATCTGATCAGAAGATCAGGTTCATCTCCACATTTAACCACGAATGGGAAACCATGAGGACGGCGATGAAAAAACATTGGCCGATCCTCATGATGGAACCTTGTTTGGCGGAAAGCCTTGGAGCCACCCCAATGATGACTCCAAGGCGTTCGAAGAATCTCAAGGATATTCTAACTCGGAGCCATTATGCTCCCCGTACCCCCAATCCTTTCGGTGCTAGACGCCCTCTACAAGGCTGCTTTCCATGTGGCCACTGTGCGGCATGTGCTAATATATCCCGTGCCATCACCTTCAGCTCTGTCGATGGAATTCGCCAATTTAACATCAACCAATATATTTCCTACGGCACGACCCATGTGGTATACTATGCCACGTGTGGCTGCCCAAAGGTGTATGTGGGCTTGACTTCCAGAGAGCTGAGGGTGAGGACTAGGGAACATGTTCGCGATATTGCTTCTGCCAGCACAGTGGCCGATCCCTCTATATTACAAAACTCTGCCATGACATTTTAGACAATTCCACAACTGTAATGCGAAGACCTTGGCCATTAAAGGCATTGATGGTGTGCATGGTGGCATTAGAGGAGGCAACCTGAAAAAGATATTGGCCCAAAAGGAGACTCAATGGATCACAGTTCTGGGTTCAATGGTACCGCATGGTCTCAATGAGACTGTTAGTTTTGTGCCTTTCCTGTAAGCACCCCTATCTCCCCTGGTTGGTTTTTACTGTTCCTTGTCTTTTAATTTATATAATGATATTTTACTATTATTTTTTATGCGTTATTTGTCATTCATTGTATATTTCTCTATTCTTACCTGACAGTGATCTTCCTTTTGAAAGCCAATACAGAGTTGCTTTGGGGCCATCACCTTAGGGAAAACTGCTGCTCCTTGTGTTAAGACAATGTATCTACGTTAATGGGACGAATCACCAGAAGAATCCTTTGTGTGACCCTCTAAATTGTTTGTAATATATATATACATATGTATTTGCACATCTATTTGCTGTATTTGTTCTTAGGGGTGGGATTTATGTGGTTGCCCTTGCCCACCTGTGGCCCACCTCTTGCCCGGCGCTGTGTCCCTTGCGGTGTCGCACAGGGCTGTGCGCATGACCGGGAGCCCTGTGACGCATCCCGGTTCCCGCGCATGCGCACGGTGCGTGACGCCCGTGGGGGGGAGCGGTAGCTCAGATGAGTGGGCGCGCATGCGCCGTTAGAACCATCACCCATTGGCTGAGGCTACACCATGTGACTCATCACATGGTATAAGTAGGTCCTGGAAGGTATAGGTGCATATTCCCCCATGATGAAGCGGTCATTTATACAAGCGAAACGTGCGTAGGGGACATGGGGAATCTTCTCACCAGGCTGACGGTCCCATTGGCGGCTGGGTATGTTCATGAGTCCAATTATTTAATATGTATTCTCCCTTGAGCCTATTGATAACTACCAAGATGTACTGGGTACTATACCTTCCCTTTGGCTCAGGGTCTAACTTATGGACTCATTAGATACTATCAGTATGTACTATGTGTAGGAATGCCCTTGTGGCATAGTCAATATTCATGATACCATATTGTAATTGGCGCCACTGGCTACTCACAGCTTGAGGTCTGTGTTGATCACTTTGTTGTGCATAAATGTTATATGGGTGTTTTTTGTTACTTATTTTAATATTTATATGCAATATATGCAACAAAATTTCAATAATTGTTCTAAGCTATTGAAGACTACCTCTTGAAGCTCATCAAGAGAATGCCAAGAGTGTGCAAAGCAGTCATCAAAGCAAAAGGTGGCTACTTTGAAGAACCTAGAATATAAGACATATTTTCAGTTGTTTCACACTTTTTTGTTAAGTATATAATTCCACATGTGTTAATTCATAGTTTTGATGCCTTCAGTGTGAATGTACAATTATCATAGTCATGAAAATACAGAAAAAGCTTTAAATGAGAAGGTGTGTCCAAACTTTTGGTCTGTACTGTACATGGAGTTGTTCTTGGGGGACAAAAGGGGCACTGTTCCCACTTTTGAACCTCTAATCATGATGTTTGTGATCCAAATGGGTTGTTGTATAAAATCTGTACTACGTTTATGTTGTATTCTGAAATGGATTGGCAACCATTCAAATAAGTGGCACAGTGTGGAGGCATCGGTGTTGCAGCCAGAAAGAAGTACGAGTCTGGCTGCTGCATTTGGGCAGGGTTACAGAAGGGAGTGTTAAGTGAGAGGACAATGGGTAGTGACTTGCAGTAATCAAGATGAAAATGAATAAAAGCTACAGTAAGAGTTTTTGCACTTTCGATGATGAGGTCGGATTCTTGAGATGTTTTGGAGATGTAGGAGACACGAGCGAGTGAAGGAAAGATCTGAGTGAAATATAAACCCAAGAGAGTAGGGTTCTGGTGATGCCACAAAAGAAATATTAATATCAAATGTATAGGGCGGAAACACAAGGAGTTCAGTTTTGGAAAGATTTAGTGTCGGATAGAGGGAGGACATGATGTTAAAGACAGCAGACAGACAATCCCTAGTATTTTATAGTAATTCGGGGGTGATGGTAGGAGAAGATGTGTATAATCGGGTGTCTTCAGCACCGAGAGGGAAATTAAAAACAAATCTGATGGTTTATCCAATAGGGGTGGTGTATAGAGAATAATGGAGGGTGGGAACCTGGAACTGAACCCTGAGGAACCTCAACAGTAAGGGGAAGAGTAGGGGAAGAAGAGGCGGCAAATGATACAGTGAAGGAGCGGTCCGAGAGGAAGGAGGAGAACAAAGAGAGACGTGTCTTAAGGACGATGGAAGAAGTTGGTTGATCTTCAGTGTCAAAAGCTTCAGAGAGATCCAGGAGAATCAGAAGAGCAAGGTGACCATTAGATTTAGCTTTATTAGCTCATAGACAAAAGCAGTCTCTGTAGAGCGTAAAAAGGGAAAACCAGATTATAAAGGGTCCAGAAGAGCGGATTACACGAGAGTAGGCCAACCGTTCCAGATTACAGATGAAGGGGAGATTAGAGACTAGCAGGCGTCTGGAGATGTTATTCTAGTAATGGGGTTATAAATGTTTGAAAGAGGAAGAAAATACATTATTTATTGTCTCCCAAAACCTCACATTTTCTGTGCACATTTATTGGCTGGTGCCCCGATCACTTCCCGTCCAGCTCTTACCTCCCACCCTGCGTCTTTGTCGCTCTCCAGCAATTTCAGGCCGTGCTTGTTCTTCAGATGTCTGTTGAATTCCCACTTGGTGCCATAGACAAAGCTGCACACGGGGCACTTTATGCCGCCTAAACCGAAAGAACAGAATATAAAGAAGAAGCGGGAATGAAAGAGCGAAATAAAAGCCGTCTCTGGAAGGAATCATACTGTATAACAAGATTCAAAGGAAAACAAAAGAAGACAACGATGTCAGAGAACATAGGACCATCTACACCTACGTAATGTCACCGCACGACATGTGGCCTCAGATACAAAGAGAGAAACAAACAAAAGACATCGGGCTAATTACCATCTGTAAGCCTCAAATATTAATCACATCTCCAAGTCCTCCAGTTATATCTGAATAACAAAGAGGCGATCAGCAGCCGCCAGAGATTCACCCACTGACCAAAAACAAAGCGAATGGTGTAAAAACGAGAAACACATACTTGTTACATGATAGATACAACGTAATGTTTTATTTCAAAATGGTGATCAATGATCTTGTCCATAACAGATGCCAGTGACCATGTTCATTACTCAACATATATGCAGTATTATAGTAGTTATATTCTTGTACATAGGGGCAGTATTATAGTAGCTATATTCTTGTACATATGAGCAGTATTATAGTAGTTATATTCTTGTACATAGGAGCAGTATTATAGTAGTTATATTCTTGTACATAGGGGCAGTATTATAGTAGTTATATTCTTGTACATATGAGCAGTATTATAGTAGTTATATTCTTGTACATAGGAGCAGTATTATAGTAGTTATATTCTTGTACATAGGGGCAGTATTATAGTAGTTATATTCTTGTATATAGGAGCAGTATTATAGTAGTTATATTCATGTACATAGCAGCAGTATTATAGTAGTTATATTCTTATACATAGGCGCAGTATTATAGTAGTTATATTCTTGTACATATGAGCTGTATTATAGTAGTTATATTCTTGTACATAGGGGCAGTATTATAGTAGTAATATTCTTGTACATAGGGGGCAGTATTATAGTAGTTATATTCTTGTACATAGGGGGCAGTATTATAGTAGTTATATTCTTGTACATAGGAGCAGTATTATAGTAGTTATATTCTTGTACATAGGGAGCAGTATTATAGTAGTTATATTCTTGTTCATAGGAGCAGTATTATAGTAGTTATATTCTTGCACATAGGGGGCAGTATTATAGTAGTTATATTCTTGTACATAGGGGGCAGTATTATAGTAGTTATATTCTTGTACATAGGAGCAGTATTATAGTAGTTATATTCTTGTACATAGGGGGTAGTATTATAGTAGTTTTATTCTTGTACATAGGAGCAGTATTATAGTAGTTATATTCTTGCACATAGGGGGCAGTATTATAGTAGTTATATTCTTGTACATAGGAGCAGTATTATAGTAGATATATTCTTGTACATAGGAGCAGTATTATAGTAGTTATATTCTTGCACATAGGGGGCAGTATTATAGTAGTTATATTCTTGTACATAGGGGGCAGTATTATAGTAGTTATATTCTTGTACATAGGAGCAGTATTATAGTAGTTATATTCTTGTACATAGGGGGTAGTATTATAGTAGTTTTATTCTTGTACATAGGAGCAGTATTATAGTAGTTATATTCTTGCACATAGGGGGCAGTATTATAGTAGTTATATTCTTGTACATAGGAGCAGTATTATAGTAGATATATTCTTGTACATAGGAGCAGTATTATAGTAGTTATATTCTTATACATAGGGGGAAGAATTATAGTAGTTATATTCTTGTACATAGGAGCAGTATTATAGTAGTTATATTCTTATACATAGGGAGAAGAATTATAGTAGTTATATTCTTGTACATAGGAGGCAGTATTATAGTAGTTTTATTCTTGAACATAGCAGCAGTATTATAGTAGATATATTCTTGTACATGGGGCAGAATTATAGTAGTTATATTCTTGTACATAGGAGCAGTATTATAGTAGTTATATTCTTGTGCATAGGGGGTAGTATTATAGTAGTTATATTCTTGTACATAGGAGCAGTATTATAGTAGTTATATTCTTGTACATAGGGGGCAGTATTATAGTAGTTATATTCTTGTACATAGGGGTAGTATTATAGTAGTTATATTCTTGTACATAGGGAGCAGTATTATAGTAGTTATATTCTTGTATATAGGGGGCAGTATTATAGTAGTAATATTCTTGTACATAGGGGGCAGTATTATAGTAGTTATATTCTTGTACATAGGGGGCAGTATTATAGTAGTTATATTCTTGTACATAGGAGCAGTATTATAGTAGTTATATTCTTGCACATAGGGGGCAGTATTATAGTAGTTATATTCTTGTACATAGGGAGCAGTATTATAGTAGTTATATTCTTGTACATAGGGGGCAGTATTATAGTAGTTATATTCTTGTACATAGGAGCAGTATTATAGTAGTTATATTCTTGTACATAGGGGTAGTATTATAGTAGTTATATTCTTGTACATAGGGAGCAGTATTATAGTAGTTATATTCTTGTACATAGGGGCAGTATTATAGTAGTAATATTCTTGTACATAGGGGGCAGTATTATAGTAGTTATATTCTTGTACATAGGGGCAGTATTATAGTAGTTATATTCTTGTACATAGGAGCAGTATTATAGTAGTTATATTCTTGTACATAGGGAGCAGTATTATAGTAGTTATATTCTTGTTCATAGGAGCAGTATTATAGTAGTTATATTCTTGCACATAGGGGGCAGTATTATAGTAGTTATATTCTTGTACATAGGGGGCAGTATTATAGTAGTTATATTCTTGTACATAGGAGCAGTATTATAGTAGTTATATTCTTGTACATAGGGGGTAGTATTATAGTAGTTTTATTCTTGTACATAGGAGCAGTATTATAGTAGTTATATTCTTGTACATAGGGGCAGTATTATAGTAGTTATATTCTTGTACATATGAGCAGTATTATAGTAGTTATATTCTTGTACATAGGAGCAGTATTATAGTAGTTATATTCTTGTACATAGGGGCAGTATTATAGTAGTTATATTCTTGTATATAGGAGCAGTATTATAGTAGTTATATTCATGTACATAGCAGCAGTATTATATTAGTTATATTCTTATACATAGGCGCAGTATTATAGTAGTTATATTCTTGTACATATGAGCTGTATTATAGTAGTTATATTCTTGTACATAGGGGGCAGTATTATAGTAGTTATATTCTTGTACATAGGAGCAGTATTATAGTAGTTATATTCTTGTACATAGGAGCAGTATTATAGTAGTTATATTCTTGTACATAGGGGCAGTATTATAGTAGTTATATTCTTGTATATAGGAGCAGTATTATAGTAGTTATATTCATGTACATAGGGGCAGTATTATAGTAGTTATATTCTTGTACATAGGGGCAGTATTATAGTAGTTATATTCTTGTATATAGGAGCAGTATTATAGTAGTTATATTCTTGTACATAGGGAGCAGTATTATAGTAGTTATATTCTTGTACATAGCGGCAGTATTATAGTAGTTATATTCTTGCACATAGGGGGCAGTATTATAGTAGTTATATTCTTGTACATAGGAGCAGTATTATAGTAGATATATTCTTGTACATAGGAGCAGTATTATAGTAGTTATATTCTTATACATAGGGGGAAGAATTATAGTAGTTATATTCTTGTACATAGGAGCAGTATTATAGTAGTTATATTCTTATACATAGGGGGAAGAATTATAGTAGTTATATTCTTGTACATAGGAGGCAGTATTATAGTAGTTTTATTCTTGAACATAGCAGCAGTATTATAGTAGATATATTCTTGTACATGGGGCAGAATTATAGTAGTTATATTCTTGTACATAGGAGCAGTATTATAGTAGTTATATTCTTGTGCATAGGGGGTAGTATTATAGTAGTTATATTCTTGTACATAGGAGCAGTATTATAGTAGTTATATTCTTGTACATAGGGGGCAGTATTATAGTAGTTATATTCTTGTACATAGGGGTAGTATTATAGTAGTTATATTCTTGTACATAGGGAGCAGTATTATAGTAGTTATATTCTTGTACATAGGGGGCAGTATTATAGTAGTAATATTCTTGTACATAGGGGGCAGTATTATAGTAGTTATATTCTTGTACATAGGGGGCAGTATTATAGTAGTTATATTCTTGTACATAGGAGCAGTATTATAGTAGTTATATTCTTGTACATAGGGAGCAGTATTATAGTAGTTATATTCTTGTACATAGGAGCAGTATTATAGTAGTTATATTCTTGCACATAGGGGGCAGTATTATAGTAGTTATATTCTTGTACATAGGGGGCAGTATTATAGTAGTTATATTCTTGTACATAGGAGCAGTATTATAGTAGTTATATTCTTGTACATAGGGGGTAGTATTATAGTAGTTTTATTCTTGTACATAGGAGCAGTATTATAGTAGTTATATTCTTGCACATAGGGGGCAGTATTATAGTAGTTATATTCTTGTACATAGGGAGCAGTATTATAGTAGTTATATTCTTGTACATAGGGGGCAGTATTATAGTAGTTATATTCTTGTACATAGGAGCAGTATTATAGTAGTTATATTCTTGTACATAGGGGTAGTATTATAGTAGTTATATTCTTGTACATAGGGAGCAGTATTATAGTAGTTATATTCTTGTACATAGGGGCAGTATTATAGTAGTAATATTCTTGTACATAGGGGGCAGTATTATAGTAGTTATATTCTTGTACATAGGGGGCAGTATTATAGTAGTTATATTCTTGTACATAGGAGCAGTATTATAGTAGTTATATTCTTGTACATAGGGAGCAGTATTATAGTATTTATATTCTTGTTCATAGGAGCAGTATTATAGTAGTTATATTCTTGCACATAGGGGGCAGTATTATAGTAGTTATATTCTTGTACATAGGGGGCAGTATTATAGTAGTTATATTCTTGTACATAGGAGCAGTATTATAGTAGTTATATTCTTGTACATAGGGGGTAGTATTATAGTAGTTTTATTCTTGTACATAGGAGCAGTATTATAGTAGTTATATTCTTGCACATAGGGGGCAGTATTATAGTAGTTATATTCTTGTACATAGGAGCAGTATTATAGTAGATATATTCTTGTACATAGGAGCAGTATTATAGTAGTTATATTCTTATACATAGGGGGAAGAATTATAGTAGTTATATTCTTGTACATAGGAGCAGTATTATAGTAGTTATATTCTTATACATAGGGAGAAGAATTATAGTAGTTATATTCTTGTACATAGGAGGCAGTATTATAGTAGTTTTATTCTTGAACATAGCAGCAGTATTATAGTAGATATATTCTTGTACATGGGGCAGAATTATAGTAGTTATATTCTTGTACATAGGAGCAGTATTATAGTAGTTATATTCTTGTGCATAGGGGGTAGTATTATAGTAGTTATATTCTTGTACATAGGAGCAGTATTATAGTAGTTATATTCTTGTACATAGGGGGCAGTATTATAGTAGTTATATTCTTGTACATAGGGGTAGTATTATAGTAGTTATATTCTTGTACATAGGGAGCAGTATTATAGTAGTTATATTCTTGTACATAGGGGGCAGTATTATAGTAGTTATATTCTTGTACATAGGAGCAGTATTATAGTAGTTATATTCTTGTACATAGGGGTAGTATTATAGTAGTTATATTCTTGTACATAGGGAGCAGTATTATAGTAGTTATATTCTTGTACATAGGGGCAGTATTATAGTAGTAATATTCTTGTACATAGGGGGCAGTATTATAGTAGTTATATTCTTGTACATAGGGGGCAGTATTATAGTAGTTATATTCTTGTACATAGGAGCAGTATTATAGTAGTTATATTCTTGTACATAGGGAGCAGTATTATAGTAGTTATATTCTTGTTCATAGGAGCAGTATTATAGTAGTTATATTCTTGCACATAGGGGGCAGTATTATAGTAGTTATATTCTTGTACATAGGGGGCAGTATTATAATAGTTATATTCTTGTACATAGGAGCAGTATTATAGTAGTTATATTCTTGTACATAGGGGGTAGTATTATAGTAGTTTTATTCTTGTACATAGGAGCAGTATTATAGTAGTTATATTCTTGCACATAGGGGGCAGTATTATAGTAGTTATATTCTTGTACATAGGAGCAGTATTATAGTAGATATATTCTTGTACATAGGAGCAGTATTATAGTAGTTATATTCTTATACATAGGGGGAAGAATTATAGTAGTTATATTCTTGTACATAGGAGCAGTATTATAGTAGTTATATTCTTATACATAGGGAGAAGAATTATAGTAGTTATATTCTTGTACATAGGAGGCAGTATTATAGTAGTTTTATTCTTGAACATAGCAGCAGTATTATAGTAGATATATTCTTGTACATGGGGCAGAATTATAGTAGTTATATTCTTGTACATAGGAGCAGTATTATAGTAGTTATATTCTTGTGCATAGGGGGTAGTATTATAGTAGTTATATTCTTGTACATAGGAGCAGTATTATAGTAGTTATATTCTTGTACATAGGGGGCAGTATTATAGTAGTTATATTCTTGTACATAGGGGTAGTATTATAGTAGTTATATTCTTGTACATAGGGAGCAGTATTATAGTAGTTATATTCTTGTATATAGGGGGCAGTATTATAGTAGTAATATTCTTGTACATAGGGGGCAGTATTATAGTAGTTATATTCTTGTACATAGGAGCAGTATTATAGTAGTTATATTCTTGTACATAGGAGCAGTATTATAGTAGTTATATTCTTGCACATAGGGGGCAGTATTATAGTAGTTATATTCTTGTACATAGGGGGCAGTATTATAGTAGTTATATTCTTGTACATAGGAGCAGTATTATAGTAGCTATATTCTTGTACATAGGGGGTAGTATTATAGTAGTTTTATTCTTGTACATAGGAGCAGTATTATAGTAGTTATATTCCTGTGCATAGGAGCAGATTTATAGTAGTTATATTCTTGTACATAGGGGGCAGTATTATAGTAGTTATATTCTTGTACATAGGAGCAATATTATAGTAGTTATATTCTTGTACATAGGGGTCAGTATTATAGTAGTTATATTCTTGTACATATGGGGTAGTATTATAGTAGCTATATTCTTGTACATAGGAGCAGTATTATAGTAGTTATATTCTTGTACATAGGGGGTAGTATTATAGTAGTTATATTCTTGTACATATGAGCAGTAATACAGTAGTTATATTCTTGTACATAGGGCAGTATTATAGTAGTTAAATTCTTGTACATAGGAGCAGTATTATAGTATTTATATTCTTGTACATAGGAGCAGTATTATAGTAGCTATATTCTTGTACATAGAAGCAGTATTAAAGCAGCTATATTCTTGTACATAGGGGCAGTATTATAGTAGTTATATTCTTGTACATAGGGGCAGAATTATAGTAGTTATATTCTTGTACATAGGAGCAGTATTATAGTAGTTATATTCTTGTACATAGGGGGCAGAATTATAGCAGTTTTATTCTTGTACATAGGGGCAGTATTACAGTAGTTATATTCTTTTACATAGGAGCAGTATTATAGTAGTTCTATTCTTGTACATAGGAGCAGTATTATAGTAGCTATATTCTTGTACATAGGGGCAGTATTATAGTAGTTATATTCTTGTACATAGGAGCAGTATTATAGTAGTTATAATCTTGTACATAGGGGGCAGTATTATAATAGATATATTCTCGTACATAGGAGCAGTATTATAGTAGTTATATTCTTGTACATAGGGGGCAGTATTATAGTAGTTATATTCTTATACATAGGAGCAGTATTATAGTAGCTATATTCTTGTACATAGGGGCAGTATTATAGTAGTTATATTCTTGTACATAGGGGGCAGTATTATAGTAGTTATATTCTTGCACATAGGAGCAGTATTATATTAGTTATATTCTTGTACATAGGGGGCAGTATTATAGTAGTTATATTCTTGTACATAGGGGCAGTATTATAGTAGTTATATTCTTGTACATAGGAACAGTATTATAGTAGCTATATTCTTGTACATAGGGGCAGTATTATAGTAGTTATATTCTTGTACATAGGGGGCAGTATTATAGTAGTTATATTCTTGTACATAGGAGCGGTATTATAGTGGTTATATTCTTGTACATAGGAGCAGTATTATAGTAGCTATATTCTTGTACATAGGGGGCAGTATTATAGTAGATATATTCTTGTACATAGGAGCTGTATTATAGTAGTTATATTCTTGTACATAGGAGCAGTATTATAGTAGTTATATTCTTGTACATAGGAGCAGTATTATAGTAGCTATATTCTTGTACATAGGGGCAGTATTATAGTAGTTATATTCTTTAACATAGAAGCAGTATTATAGTAGTTCTATTCTTGTACATAGGGGGCAGTATTATAGTAGTTATATTCTTGTACATAGGGGCAGTATTATAGTAGTTATATTCTTGTACATAGGGGCAGTATTATAGTAGTTATATTCTTGTACATAGGAGCAGAATTATAGTAGTTATATTCTTGTACATAGGAGCAGAATTATAGTAGTTATATTCTTGTACATAAGAGCAGTATTATAGTAGTTATATTCTTGTACATAGGGGCAGTATTATAGTAGATATATTCATGTACATAGGTGGCAGTATTATAGTAGTTATATTCTTGTACATAGGGGCAGTATTATAGTAGTTATATTCTTGTACATAGGGAGCAGTATTATAGTAGTTATATTCTTGTACATAGGGGGCAGTATTATAGTAGTTATATTCTTGTACATAGGGAGCAGTATTATAGAAGTTATATTCTTGTACATAGGGAGCAGTATTATAGTAGTTATATTCTTGTACATAGGAGCAGTATTATAGTAGTTATATTCGTGTACATAGGAGCAGTATTATAGTAGTTATATTCCTGTATATAGGGGGCAGTATTATAGTAGTTATATTCTTGTACATAGGAGCAGTATTATAGTAATTATATTCTAGTACATAGAAGCAGTATTATAGTAGTTATATTCTTGTACATAGAAGCAGTATTATAGTAGTTATATTCTTGTACATAGGAGCAGTATTATAGTAGTTATATTCTTGTACATAGGAGCAGTTTTATAGGAGTTATATTCTTGTACATAGGGAGCAGTATTATAGTAGTTATATTCTTGTACATAGGGGGGCAGTATTATAGTAGTTATATTCTTGTATATAGGAGCAGCATTATAGTAGTTATATTCTTGTATATAGGAGCAGTATTATAGTAGTTATATTCTTTTACATAGGAGCAGTATTATAGTACTTATATTCTTGTACATAGGGAGCAGTATTATAGTAGTTATATTCTTATACATAGGGGGGCAGTATTATAGTAGTTATATTCTTGTATATAGGAGCAGTATTATAGTAGTTATAATCTTGTATATAGGAGCAGTATCATAGTAGTTATATTCTTGTACATAGGGGCATTATTATAGTAGTTATATTCTTGTACATAGGGGCAGTATTATAGTAGTTATATTCTTGTACATAAGGGAAGTATTATAGTAGTTATATACTTGTACATAGGAGCAATATTATAGTAGATATATTCTTGTACCTAGGAGCAGTATTATAGTAGTTATATTCTCATACATAGGGGGAAGAATTATAGTAGTTTTATTCTTGTACATAGGAGGCAGTATTATAGTAGTTATATTCTTGTACATAGGAGGCAGTATTATAGTAGTTATATTCTTGTACATAGGAGGCAGTATTATAGTAGTTATATTCATGTACATAGGAGCTGTATTATAGTAGATATATTCTTGTACATAGGAGCAGTATTATAGTAGTTATATTCTTATACATAGGGGGAAGAATTATAGTAGTTATATTCTTGTACATAGGAGGCAGTATTAGAGTAGTTATATTCTTGTACATAGCAGCAGTATTATAGTAGTTATATTCTTGTACATAGGGAGCAGTATTATAGTAGTTATATTCTTGTACATAGGAGCAGTATTATAGTAGTTATATTCTTGTACATAGGAGAAGTATTATAGTAGTTATATTCTTGTACATAGGAGAAGTATTATAGCAGTTATATTCTTATACATAGGGGGCAGTATTATAGTAGTTATATTCATGTACATAGGTGGCAGTATTATAGTAGTTATATTCTTGTACATAGGAGCAGTATTATAGTATTTATATTCTTGCACATAGGGGGCAGTATTATAGTAGTTATATTCTTGTACATAGGGGGCAGTATTATAGTAGTTATATTCTTGTACATAGGAGCAGTATTATAGTAGTTATATTCTTGTACATAGGGGTAGTATTATAGTAGTTATATTCTTGTACATAGGGGTAGTATTATAGTAGTTATATTCTTGTACATAGGGAGCAGTATTATAGTAGTTATATTCTTGTACATAGGGGCAGTATTATAGTAGTAATATTCTTGTACATAGGGGGCAGTATTACAGTAGTTATATTCTTGTACATAGGGGCAGTATTATAGTAGTTATATTCTTGTACATAGGAGCAGTATTATAGTAGTTATATTCTTGTACATAGGGAGCAGTATTATAGTAGTTATATTCTTGTACATAGGAGCAGTATTATAGTAGTTATATTCTTGCACATAGGGGGCAGTATTATAGTAGTTATATTCTTGTACATAGGGGGCAGTATTATAGTAGTTATATTCTTGTACATAGGAGCAGTATTATAGTAGTTATATTCTTGTACATAGGGGGTAGTATTATAGTAGTTTTATTCTTGTACATAGGAGCAGTATTATAGTAGTTATATTCTTGCACATAGGGGGCAGTATTATAGTAGTTATATTCTTGTACATAGGAGCAGTATTATAGTAGATATATTCTTGTACATAGGAGCAGTATTATAGTAGTTATATTCTTATACATAGGGGGAAGAATTATAGTAGTTATATTCTTGTACATAGGAGCAGTATTATAGTAGTTATATTCTTATACATAGGGAGACGAATTATAGTAGTTATATTCTTGTACATAGGAGGCAGTATTATAGTAGTTTTATTCTTGAACATAGCAGCAGTATTATAGTAGATATATTCTTGTACATGGGGCAGAATTATAGTAGTTATATTCTTGTACATAGGAGCAGTATTATAGTAGTTATATTCTTGTGCATAGGGGGTAGTATTATAGTAGTTATATTCTTGTACATAGGAGCAGTATTATAGTAGTTATATTCTTGTACATAGGGGGCAGTATTATAGTAGTTATATTCTTGTACATAGGGGTAGTATTATAGTAGTTATATTCTTGTACATAGGGAGCAGTATTATAGTAGTTATATTCTTGTACATAGGGGGCAGTATTATAGTAGTAATATTCTTGTACATAGGGGGCAGTATTATAGTAGTTATATTCTTGTACATAGGAGCAGTATTATAGTAGTTATATTCTTGTACATAGGAGCAGTATTATAGTAGTTATATTCTTGCACATAGGGGGCAGTATTATAGTAGTTATATTCTTGTACATAGGGGGCAGTATTATAGTAGTTATATTCTTGTACATAGGAGCAGTATTATAGTAGTTATATTCTTGTACATAGGGGGTAGTATTATAGTAGTTTTATTCTTGTACATAGGAGCAGTATTATAGTAGTTATATTCTTGTGCATAGGAGCAGATTTATAGTAGTTATATTCTTGTACATAGGGGCAGTATTATAGTAGTTATATTCTTGTACATAGGAGCAATATTATAGTAGTTATATTCTTGTACATAGGGGGCAGTATTATAGTAGTTATATTCTTGTACATAGGGGGTAGTATTATAGTAGTTATATTCTTGTACATATGAGCAGTAATACAGTAGTTATATTCTTGTACATAGGGCAGTATTATAGTAGTTAAATTCTTGTACATAGGAGCAGTATTATAGTATTTATATTCTTGTACATAGGAGCAGTATTATAGTAGCTATATTCTTCTACATAGAAGCAGTATTAAAGCAGCTATATTCTTGTACATAGGGGCAGTATTATAGTAGTTATATTCTTGTACATAGGGGCAGAATTATAGTAGTTATATTCTTGTACATAGGAGCAGTATTATAGTAGTTATATTCTTGTACATAGGGGGCAGAATTATAGCAGTTTTATTCTTGTACATAGGGGCAGTATTACAGTAGTTATATTCTTTTACATAGGAGCAGTATTATAGTAGTTCTATTCTTGTACATAGGAGCAGTATTATAGTAGCTATATTCTTGTACATAGGGGCAGTATTATAGTAGTTATATTCTTGTACATAGGAGCAGTATTATAGTAGTTATATTCTTGTACATAGGGGGCAGTATTATAATAGATATATTCTCGTACATAGGAGCAGTATTATAGTAGTTATATTCTTGTACATAGGGGGCAGTATTATAGTAGTTATATTCTTATACATAGGAGCAGTATTATAGTAGCTATATTCTTGTACATAGGGGCAGTATTATAGTAGTTATATTCTTGTACATAGGGGGCAGTATTATAGTAGTTATATTCTTGTACATAGGAGCAGTATTATATTAGTTATATTCTTGTACATAGGGGGCAGTATTATAGTAGTTATATTCTTGTACATAGGGGCAGTATTATAGTAGTTAAATTCTTGTACATAGGAACAGTATTATAGTAGCTATATTCTTGTACATAGGGGCAGTATTATAGTAGTTATATTCTTGTACATAGGGGGCAGTATTATAGTAGTTATATTCTTGTACATAGGAGCAGTATTATAGTGGTTATATTCTTGTACATAGGAGCAGTATTATAGTAGCTATATTCTTGTACATAGGGGGCAGTATTATAGTAGATATATTCTTGTACATAGGAGCAGTATTATAGTAGTTCTATTCTTGTACATAGGGGGCAGTATTATAGTAGTTATATTCTTGTACATAGGGGCAGTATTATAGTAGTTATATTCTTGTACATAGGGGGCAGTATTATAGTAGTTATATTCTTGTACATAGGAGCAGAATTATAGTAGTTATATTCTTGTACATAGGAGCAGAATTATAGTAGTTATATTCTTGTACATAAGAGCAGTATTATAGTAGTTATATTCTTGTACATAGGGGGCAGTATTATAGTAGATATATTCATGTACATAGGTGGCAGTATTATAGTAGTTATATTCTTGTACATAGGGGCAGTATTATAGTAGTTATATTCTTGTACATAGGGAGCAGTATTATAGTAGTTATATTCTTGTACATAGGGGGCAGTATTATAGTAGTTATATTCTTGTACATAGGGAGCAGTATTATAGAAGTTATATTCTTGTACATAGGGAGCAGTATTATAGTAATTATATTCTAGTACATAGAAGCAGTATTATAGTAGTTATATTCTTGTACATAGAAGCAGTATTATAGTAGTTATATTCTTGTACATAGGAGCAGTATTATAGTAGTTATATTCTTGTACATAGGAGCAGTTTTATAGGAGTTATATTCTTGTACATAGGGAGCAGTATTATAGTAGTTATATTCTTGTACATAGGGGGGCAGTATTATAGTAGTTATATTCTTGTATATAGGAGCAGCATTATAGTAGTTATATTCTTGTATATAGGAGCAGTATTATAGTAGTTATATTTTTTACATAGGAGTAGTATTATAGTACTTATATTCTTGTACATAGGGAGCAGTATTATAGTAGTTATATTCTTGTACATAGGGGGGCAGTATTATAGTCGTTATATTCTTGTATATAGGAGCAGTATTATAGTAGTTATAATCTTGTATATAGGAGCAGTATCATAGTAGTTATATTCTTGTACATAGGGGCAGTATTATAGTAGTTATATTCTTGTACATAGGGGCAGTATTATAGTAGTTATATTCTTGTACATAGGGGAAGTATTATAGTAGTTATATACTTGTACATAGGAGCAATATTATAGTAGATATATTCTTGTACCTAGGAGCAGTATTATAGTAGTTATATTCTCATACATAGGGGGAAGAATTATAGTAGTTTTATTCTTGTACATAGGAGGCAGTATTATAGTAGTTATATTCTTGTACATAGGAGGCAGTATTATAGTAGTTATATTCTTGTACATAGGAGGCAGTATTATAGTAGTTATATTCATGTACATAGGAGCTGTATTATAGTAGATATATTCTTGTACATAGGAGCAGTATTATAGTAGTTATATTCTTATACATAGGGGGAAGAATTATAGTAGTTATATTCTTGTACATAGGAGGCAGTATTAGAGTAGTTATATTCTTGTACATAGCAGCAGTATTATAGTAGTTATATTCTTGTACATAGGGAGCAGTATTATAGTAGTTATATTCTTGTACATAGGAGCAGTATTATAGTAGTTATATTCTTGTACATAGAAGTATTATAGTAGTTATATTCTTGTACATAGGAGAAGTATTATAGTAGTTATATTCTTGTACATAGGGGGCAGTATTATAGTAGTTATATTCATGTACATAGGTGGCAGTATTATAGTAGTTATATTCTTGTACACAGGGGCAGTATTATAGTAGCCATATTCTTGTACATAGGGAGCAGTATTATAGTAGTTATATTCTTGTACATAGGGGGCAGTATTATAGTAGTTATATTCTTGTACATAGGGAGCAGTATTATAGTAGTTATATTCTTGTACATAGGGAGAAGTATTATAGTAGTTATATTCTTGTACATAGGAGCAGTATTATAGTAGTTATATTCTTGTACATAAAGGGCAGTATTATAGTAGTTATATTCCTGTATATAGGGGGCAGTATTATACCAGTCATATTCTTGTACATAGGAGCAGTATTATAGTAGTTATATTCTTGTACATAGGAGCAGTATTATAGTAGTTATATTTTTGTACATAGGGGGCAGTATTATAGTAGTTATATACTTGTACATAGGGGCAGTATTATAGTAGTTATATTCTTGTACATAGGGGCAGTATTATAGTAGTTATATTCTTGTACATAGGGGGCAGTATTATAGTAGTTATATTCTTGCACATAGGAGCAGTATTATAGTAGCTATATTCTTGTACATAGAAGCAGTATTAAAGCAGCTATATTCTTGTACATAGGGGCAGTATTATAGTAGTTATATTCTTGTACATAGGGGGCAGAATTATAGTAGTTATATTCTTGTACATAGGAGCAGTATTATAGTAGTTATATTCTTGTACATAGGGGCAGTATTATAGTAGTTATATTCTTTTACATAGGAGCAGTATTATAGTAGTTCTATTCTTGTACATAGGAGCAGTATTATAGTAGTTCTATTTTTGTACATAGGAGCAGTATTATAGTAGCTATATTCTTGTACATAGGGGCAGTATTATAGTAGTTATATTCTTTTACATAGGAGCAGTATTATAGTAGTTCTATTCTTGTACATAGGGGGCAGTATTATAGTAGTTATATTCTTGTACATAGGGGCAGTATTATAGGAGTTATATTCTTGTACATAGGGGCAGTATTATAGTAGTTATATTCTTGTACATAGGAGCAGTATTATAGTAGTTATATTCTTGTACATAGGGGGCAGTATTATAATAGATATATTCTCGTACATAGGAGCAGTATTATAGTAGTTATATTCTTGTACATAGGGGGCAGTATTATAGTAGTTATATTCTTGTACATAGGAACAGTATTATAGTAGCTATATTCTTGTACATAGGGGCAGTATTATAGTAGTTATATTCTTGTACATAGGGGGCAGTATTATAGTAGTTATATTCTTGTACATAGGGGCAGTATTATAGTAGTTATATTCTTGTACATAGGAACAGTATTATAGTGGTTATATTCTTGTACATAGGAGCAGTATTATAGTAGCTATATTCTTGTATATAGGGGGCAGTATTATAGTAGATATATTCTTGTACATAGGAGCAGTATTATAGTAGATATATTCTTGTACATAGGAGCAGTATTATAGTAGTTATATTCTTGTACATAGGAGCAGTATTATAGTAGCTATATTCTTGTACATAGGGGCAGTATTATAGTAGTTATATTCTTTTACATAGGAGCAGTATTATAGTAGTTCTATTCTTGTACATAGGGGGCAGTATTATAGTAGTTATATTCTTGTACATAGTGGCAGTATTATAGTAGTTATATTCTTGTACATAGGGGGCAGTATTATAGTAGTTATATTCTTGTACATAGGAGCAGAATTATAGTAGTTATATTCTTGTACATAGGAGCAGAATTATAGTAGTTATATTCTTGTACATAAGAGCAGTATTATAGTAGTTATATTCTTGTACATAGGGGGCAGTATTATAGTAGTTATATTCATGTACATAGGTGGCAGTATTATAGTAGTTATATTCTTGTACATAGGGGCAGTATTATAGTAGTTATATTCTTGTACATAGGGAGCAGTATTATAGTAGTTATATTCTTGTACATAGGGGGCAGTATTATAGTAGTTATATTCTTGTACATAGGGAGCAGTATTATAGTAATTATATTCTTGTACATAGGAGCAGTATTATAGTAGTTATATTCTTGTACATAGGAGCAGTATTATAGTAGTTATATTCCTGTATATAGGGGGCAGTATTATAGTAGTTATATTCTTGTACATAGGAGCAGTATTATAGTAATTATATTCTAGTACATAGAAGCAGTATTATAGTAGTTATATTCTTGTACATAGAAGCAGTATTATAGTAGTTATATTCTTGTACATAGGAGCAGTATTATAGTAGTTATATTCTTGTACATAGGAGCAGTATTATAGGAGTTATATTCTTGTACATAGGGAGCAGTATTATAGTAGTTATATTCTTGTACATAGGGGGGCAGTATTATAGTAGTTATATTCTTGTATATAGGAGCAGCATTATAGTAGTTATATTCTTGTATATAGGAGCAGTATTATAGTAGTTATATTCTTGTACATAGGAGCAGTATTATAGTACTTATATTCTTGTACATAGGGAGCAGTATTATAGTAGTTATATTCTTGTACATAGGGGGGCAGTATTATAGTAGTTATATTCTTGTATATAGGAGCAGTATTATAGTAGTTATAATCTTGTATATAGGAGCAGTATTATAGTAGTTATATTCTTGTACATAGGGGCAGTATTATAGTAGTTATATTCTTGTTCATAGGGGCAGTATTATAGTAGTTATATTCTTGTACATAAGGGAAGTATTATAGTAGTTATATACTTGTACATAGGAGCAATATTATAGTAGATATATTCTTGTACATAGGAGCAGTATTATAGTAGTTATATTCTTATACATAGGGGGAAGAATTATAGTAGTTTTATTCTTGTACATAGGAGGCAGTATTATAGTAGTTATATTCTTGTACATAGGAGGCAGTATTATAGTAGTTATATTCTTGTACATAGGAGGCAGTATTATAGTAGTTATATTCATGTACATAGGAGCTGCATTATAGTAGATATATTCTTGTACATAGGAGCAGTATTATAGTAGTTATATTCTTATACATAGGGGAAGAATTATAGTACTTATATTCTTGTACATAGGGGGCAGTATTATAGTAGATATATTCTTGTACATGGGGCAGAATTATAGTAGTTATATTCTTGTACATAGGGGGCAGTATTAGAGTAGTTATATTCATGTACATAGGTGGCAGTATTATAGTAGTTATATTCTTGTACATAGGGGCAGTATTATAGCAGCTATATTCTTGTACATAGGGAGCAGTATTATAGTAGTTATATTCTTGTACATAGGGGGCAGTATTATAGTAGTTATATTCTTGTACATAGGGAGCAGTATTATAGTAGTTCTATTCTTGTACATAGGGAGCAGTATTATAGTAGTTATATTCTTGTACATAGGAGCAGTATTATAGTAGTTATATTCTTGTACATAGGGAGCAGTATTATAGTAGTTATATTCTTGTACATAGGGAGCAGTATTATAGTAGTTATATTCTTGTACATAGGAGCAGTATTATAGTAGTTATATTCTTGTACATAAAGGGCAGTATTATAGTAGTTATATTCCTGTATATAGGGGGCAGTATTATACCAGTCATATTCTTGTACATAGGAGCAGTATTATAGTAGTTATATTCTTGTACATAGGAGCAGTATTATAGTAGTTATATTTTTGTACATAGGGGGCAGTATTATAGTAGTTATATTCTTGTACATAGGGGCAGTATTATAGTAGTTATATTCTTGTACATAGGGGCAGTATTATAGTAGTTATATTCTTGTACATAGGGGGCAGTATTATAGTAGTTATATTCTTGTACATAGGAGCAGTATTATAGTAGTTATATTCTTGTACATAGAAGCAGTATTATAGTAGTTATATTCTTGTACATAGAAGCAGTATTATAGTAGTTATATTCTTGTAAATAGGGGCAGTATTATAGTAGTTATATTCTTGTACATAGGGGCAGTACTATAGTAGTTATATTCTTGTACATAGGTGGCAGTATTATAGTAGTTATATTCTTGTACATAGGGGCAGTATTATAGTAGTTAAATTCTTGTACATAGGAACAGTATTATAGTAGCTATATTCTTGTACATAGGGGCAGTATTATAGTAGTTATATTCTTGTACATAGGGGGCAGTATTATAGTAGTTATATTCTTGTACATAGGAGCAGTATTATAGTGGTTATATTCTTGTACATAGGAGCAGTATTATAGTAGCTATATTCTTGTACATAGGGGGCAGTATTATAGTAGATATATTCTTGTACATAGGAGCAGTATTATAGTAGTTCTATTCTTGTACATAGGGGGCAGTATTATAGTAGTTATATTCTTGTACATAGGGGCAGTATTATAGTAGTTATATTCTTGTACATAGGGGGCAGTATTATAGTAGTTATATTCTTGTACATAGGAGCAGAATTATAGTAGTTATATTCTTGTACATAGGAGCAGAATTATAGTAGTTATATTCTTGTACATAAGAGCAGTATTATAGTAGTTATATTCTTGTACATAGGGGGCAGTATTATAGTAGATATATTCATGTACATAGGTGGCAGTATTATAGTAGTTATATTCTTGTACATAGGGGCAGTATTATAGTAGTTATATTCTTGTACATAGGGAGCAGTATTATAGTAGTTATATTCTTGTACATAGGGGGCAGTATTATAGTAGTTATATTCTTGTACATAGGGAGCAGTATTATAGAAGTTATATTCTTGTACATAGGGAGCAGTATTATAGTAATTATATTCTAGTACATAGAAGCAGTATTATAGTAGTTATATTCTTGTACATAGAAGCAGTATTATAGTAGTTATATTCTTGTACATAGGAGCAGTATTATAGTAGTTATATTCTTGTACATAGGAGCAGTTTTATAGGAGTTATATTCTTGTACATAGGGAGCAGTATTATAGTAGTTATATTCTTGTACATAGGGGGGCAGTATTATAGTAGTTATATTCTTGTATATAGGAGCAGCATTATAGTAGTTATATTCTTGTATATAGGAGCAGTATTATAGTAGTTATATTTTTTACATAGGAGTAGTATTAAAGTACTTATATTCTTGTACATAGGGAGCAGTATTATAGTAGTTATATTCTTGTACATAGGGGGGCAGTATTATAGTCGTTATATTCTTGTATATAGGAGCAGTATTATAGTAGTTATAATCTTGTATATAGGAGCAGTATCATAGTAGTTATATTCTTGTACATAGGGGCAGTATTATAGTAGTTATATTCTTGTACATAGGGGCAGTATTATAGTAGTTATATTCTTGTACATAGGGGAAGTATTATAGTAGTTATATACTTGTACATAGGAGCAATATTATAGTAGATATATTCTTGTACCTAGGAGCAGTATTATAGTAGTTATATTCTCATACATAGGGGGAAGAATTATAGTAGTTTTATTCTTGTACATAGGAGGCAGTATTATAGTAGTTATATTCTTGTACATAGGAGGCAGTATTATAGTAGTTATATTCTTGTACATAGGAGGCAGTATTATAGTAGTTATATTCATGTACATAGGAGCTGTATTATAGTAGATATATTCTTGTACATAGGAGCAGTATTATAGTAGTTATATTCTTATACATAGGGGGAAGAATTATAGTAGTTATATTCTTGTACATAGGAGGCAGTATTAGAGTAGTTATATTCTTGTACATAGCAGCAGTATTATAGTAGTTATATTCTTGTACATAGGGAGCAGTATTATAGTAGTTATATTCTTGTACATAGGAGCAGTATTATAGTAGTTATATTCTTGTACATAGAAGTATTATAGTAGTTATATTCTTGTACATAGGAGAAGTATTATAGTAGTTATATTCTTGTACATAGGGGGCAGTATTATAGTAGTTATATTCATGTACATAGGTGGCAGTATTATAGTAGTTATATTCTTGTACACAGGGGCAGTATTATAGTAGCCATATTCTTGTACATAGGGAGCAGTATTATAGTAGTTATATTCTTGTACATAGGGGGCAGTATTATAGTAGTTATATTCTTGTACATAGGGAGCAGTATTATAGTAGTTATATTCTTGTACATAGGGAGAAGTATTATAGTAGTTATATTCTTGTACATAGGAGCAGTATTATAGTAGTTATATTCTTGTACATAAAGGGCAGTATTATAGTAGTTATATTCCTGTATATAGGGGGCAGTATTATACCAGTCATATTCTTGTACATAGGAGCAGTATTATAGTAGTTATATTCTTGTACATAGGAGCAGTATTATAGTAGTTATATTTTTGTACATAGGGGGCAGTATTATAGTAGTTATATACTTGTACATAGGGGCAGTATTATAGTAGTTATATTCTTGTACATAGGGGCAGTATTATAGTAGTTATATTCTTGTACATAGGGGGCAGTATTATAGTAGTTATATTCTTGCACATAGGAGCAGTATTATAGTAGCTATATTCTTGTACATAGAAGCAGTATTAAAGCAGCTATATTCTTGTACATAGGGGCAGTATTATAGTAGTTATATTCTTGTACATAGGGGGCAGAATTATAGTAGTTATATTCTTGTACATAGGAGCAGTATTATAGTAGTTATATTCTTGTACATAGGGGCAGTATTATAGTAGTTATATTCTTTTACATAGGAGCAGTATTATAGTAGTTCTATTCTTGTACATAGGAGCAGTATTATAGTAGTTCTATTTTTGTACATAGGAGCAGTATTATAGTAGCTATATTCTTGTACATAGGGGCAGTATTATAGTAGTTATATTCTTTTACATAGGAGCAGTATTATAGTAGTTCTATTCTTGTACATAGGGGGCAGTATTATAGTAGTTATATTCTTGTACATAGGGGCAGTATTATAGGAGTTATATTCTTGTACATAGGGGCAGTATTATAGTAGTTATATTCTTGTACATAGGAGCAGTATTATAGTAGTTATATTCTTGTACATAGGGGGCAGTATTATAATAGATATATTCTCGTACATAGGAGCAGTATTATAGTAGTTATATTCTTGTACATAGGGGGCAGTATTATAGTAGTTATATTCTTGTACATAGGAACAGTATTATAGTAGCTATATTCTTGTACATAGGGGCAGTATTATAGTAGTTATATTCTTGTACATAGGGGGCAGTATTATAGTAGTTATATTCTTGTACATAGGGGCAGTATTATAGTAGTTATATTCTTGTACATAGGAACAGTATTATAGTGGTTATATTCTTGTACATAGGAGCAGTATTATAGTAGCTATATTCTTGTATATAGGGGGCAGTATTATAGTAGATATATTCTTGTACATAGGAGCAGTATTATAGTAGATATATTCTTGTACATAGGAGCAGTATTATAGTAGTTATATTCTTGTACATAGGAGCAGTATTATAGTAGCTATATTCTTGTACATAGGGGCAGTATTATAGTAGTTATATTCTTTTACATAGGAGCAGTATTATAGTAGTTCTATTCTTGTACATAGGGGGCAGTATTATAGTAGTTATATTCTTGTACATAGTGGCAGTATTATAGTAGTTATATTCTTGTACATAGGGGGCAGTATTATAGTAGTTATATTCTTGTACATAGGAGCAGAATTATAGTAGTTATATTCTTGTACATAGGAGCAGAATTATAGTAGTTATATTCTTGTACATAAGAGCAGTATTATAGTAGTTATATTCTTGTACATAGGGGGCAGTATTATAGTAGTTATATTCATGTACATAGGTGGCAGTATTATAGTAGTTATATTCTTGTACATAGGGGCAGTATTATAGTAGTTATATTCTTGTACATAGGGAGCAGTATTATAGTAGTTATATTCTTGTACATAGGGGCAGTATTATAGTAGTTATATTCTTGTACATAGGGAGCAGTATTATAGTAATTATATTCTTGTACATAGGAGCAGTATTATAGTAGTTATATTCTTGTACATAGGAGCAGTATTATAGTAGTTATATTCCTGTATATAGGGGGCAGTATTATAGTAGTTATATTCTTGTACATAGGAGCAGTATTATAGTAATTATATTCTAGTACATAGAAGCAGTATTATAGTAGTTATATTCTTGTACATAGAAGCAGTATTATAGTAGTTATATTCTTGTACATAGGAGCAGTATTATAGTAGTTATATTCTTGTACATAGGAGCAGTATTATAGGAGTTATATTCTTGTACATAGGGAGCAGTATTATAGTAGTTATATTCTTGTACATAGGGGGGCAGTATTATAGTAGTTATATTCTTGTATATAGGAGCAGCATTATAGTAGTTATATTCTTGTATATAGGAGCAGTATTATAGTAGTTATATTCTTGTACATAGGAGCAGTATTATAGTACTTATATTCTTGTACATAGGGAGCAGTATTATAGTAGTTATATTCTTGTACATAGGGGGGCAGTATTATAGTAGTTATATTCTTGTATATAGGAGCAGTATTATAGTAGTTATAATCTTGTATATAGGAGCAGTATTATAGTAGTTATATTCTTGTACATAGGGGCAGTATTATAGTAGTTATATTCTTGTTCATAGGGGCAGTATTATAGTAGTTATATTCTTGTACATAAGGGAAGTATTATAGTAGTTATATACTTGTACATAGGAGCAATATTATAGTAGATATATTCTTGTACATAGGAGCAGTATTATAGTAGTTATATTCTTATACATAGGGGGAAGAATTATAGTAGTTTTATTCTTGTACATAGGAGGCAGTATTATAGTAGTTATATTCTTGTACATAGGAGGCAGTATTATAGTAGTTATATTCTTGTACATAGGAGGCAGTATTATAGTAGTTATATTCATGTACATAGGAGCTGCATTATAGTAGATATATTCTTGTACATAGGAGCAGTATTATAGTAGTTATATTCTTATACATAGGGGAAGAATTATAGTACTTATATTCTTGTACATAGGGGGCAGTATTATAGTAGATATATTCTTGTACATGGGGCAGAATTATAGTAGTTATATTCTTGTACATAGGGGGCAGTATTAGAGTAGTTATATTCATGTACATAGGTGGCAGTATTATAGTAGTTATATTCTTGTACATAGGGGCAGTATTATAGCAGCTATATTCTTGTACATAGGGAGCAGTATTATAGTAGTTATATTCTTGTACATAGGGGGCAGTATTATAGTAGTTATATTCTTGTACATAGGGAGCAGTATTATAGTAGTTCTATTCTTGTACATAGGGAGCAGTATTATAGTAGTTATATTCTTGTACATAGGAGCAGTATTATAGTAGTTATATTCTTGTACATAGGGAGCAGTATTATAGTAGTTATATTCTTGTACATAGGGAGCAGTATTATAGTAGTTATATTCTTGTACATAGGAGCAGTATTATAGTAGTTATATTCTTGTACATAAAGGGCAGTATTATAGTAGTTATATTCCTGTATATAGGGGGCAGTATTATACCAGTCATATTCTTGTACATAGGAGCAGTATTATAGTAGTTATATTCTTGTACATAGGAGCAGTATTATAGTAGTTATATTTTTGTACATAGGGGGCAGTATTATAGTAGTTATATTCTTGTACATAGGGGCAGTATTATAGTAGTTATATTCTTGTACATAGGGGCAGTATTATAGTAGTTATATTCTTGTACATAGGGGGCAGTATTATAGTAGTTATATTCTTGTACATAGGAGCAGTATTATAGTAGTTATATTCTTGTACATAGAAGCAGTATTATAGTAGTTATATTCTTGTACATAGAAGCAGTATTATAGTAGTTATATTCTTGTAAATAGGGGCAGTATTATAGTAGTTATATTCTTGTACATAGGGGCAGTACTATAGTAGTTATATTCTTGTACATAGGTGGCAGTATTATAGTAGTTATATTCTTGTACATAGGGGGCAGTATTATAGTAGTTATATTCTTGTACATAGGGGGCAGTATTATAGTAGTTATATTCTTGTAAATAGGGGCAGTATTATAGTAGTTATATTCTTGTACATAGGGGCAGTATTATAGTAGTTATATTCTAGTAAATAGGGGCAGTATTATAGTAGTTATACTCTTTTACATAGGAGCAGTATGTACTTATATTCTTGTAAAGAGCAGCAATTATAGTCATTATACAGTTTTCTTGTATTCCAGTAGATACGGTATATTTTTGTACATAGTGGACAGTAGTAAGTATTATTGTAGTTATATTTTTGTATAGTAGGCAGCAGGGCTGTGGAGTCAGTAAGCCAAACCTCCGACTCCAACTCCGACACCTCAATTTCCATGACTTCGACTCCTCAATTTCCATGGCAGGCACTACTCCGACTCCCTCATGGCTCATGTTTAAGTGATAAATTTACTGTAGCCCAGATTCATCTCAGCTAAAAGTCTAGACCCTTAGATCAGGAATAGGACAGACATTTATAGGACATTTCATAACTTTCCCAAATTCTTATGAAAAAAATATTCTCCACAAACCGCACTGAACTAGTGTACCCAATTTATTATCTATCTTAGGAGTTGGAGTCGGTCCATTTTATACCGACTCCAATTCCGACTCAGCCAAAATGGACACTGACTCCACGACTGGTAGGCAGGGCTGTGGAGACGGAGTCGGTATAAAATGGACCGACTCTGAAAATATATAATACATTACGGTCAGCAGTTCAATGTATGATGTGCTGTAAATATTTTACTAAAATGTGGGAAAGTTATTAAATGTCCTATAAATGTCTGTTCTGTTCCTGACATAAGAATCTAGGCTTATATTTGAGCTGAATCCGTGCTGCACTTTATGTACAAGCTCAGTAGTGAGGCAGTGCTGGGAAGTCGGAGTCGGGAGTCAGGGAAATTGAGGTGTCAGAGTGGGTGGTTTGGCTTACCGACTCCACAGTAGGTAGTGTGATGGTGTGATATGGTATGTGGGTATAATTTTGTGTATATTTATATTTTACTGATATTCATAGTGTTGTCTTGTTGCCTTATGTCCCTCTGTGCTTTCCCTCTAATGTTGACTTGTCTTGTAGGATGAGTTGATATTTGGTAATTGATGAATAGCTGTTATTTATCTCTGATACTAATATCAGCTCCCACAGTTTACTGTACTGTTATCTTTGCACAGGGTCAGGGAATAATGCTGTTTGCTAACATGCTAATGACATACTGAACTAGCTTGTTGATTTTGTAAAGCAATGGAAGACGCACAATGCAAATTGATAAAATGCTCAAACATTGAGCTCCTGTGACCTTCCCCCCCCTGACCTGTAGTGTTGAGCATTCCGATACTGAAATATCGGGTATCGGTCGATATTCGCGGTATCGGAATTCCGATACTTAATTCCGATACTTTTGCAATATCGTATACCGGAATCGGAAGTTCCCATAATGCAATGAGCCATTTTCATTTTATTCAGCCAATGAGGATCCTAAGAAGTGTGGGCACATCCTGTTAGGCATGTAGGCATCTTAACTAATGGCATGGCTGTGATTGGCTGCTGAAATGATGTCATGATGCACTATAAAAGCCGCCACCGCCATTTTGAGCTCACTCTGCTGTGAATTCAGTTAGGGATAGGACGCTGTTGTTCTGAGGGACAGTTTTAGCTACCTATTTGCTCTATACTGCTTTACCCAAGCTACTTTCTAAATCACTGTGCCTTGCAGTGCTAGTGCACAGTTCCCTGTGCTGTTCACCGCTGTCTGCAAGGTCTGGTGTGTGAGTGCAGCTCACCCTGTAGTGTGTGCTTCAACCACGTCTGGTTGTAGTGCACTCAGTGTGTGTCACTGCCTCATACATTGTCGTTTTTTGCCAATTCATAATTTTTCCTGATATCTCCTATTAGTGTGATGGTTCCATCTGTATTCAGCTAAATTGGTTCCAAACACACTATATAGGAGTAGATAGAGAATTTTTTTTCCGTCTTGCAGCGCTAGTGCACAGTGCTCTGCATCTGTACTGTTCACCGCTGTCTGCAAGGTCTGGTGTGTGAGTGCAGCTCACCCTGTAGTGTGTGCTTCAACCCCGTCTGGTTGTAGTGCACTCAGTGTGTGTCACTGCCTCATACATTGTCCTTTATTGCCAATTCATAATTTTTCCTGATATCTCCTATTAGTGTGGTGGTTCCATCCGTATTCAGCTAAATTGATTCCAAACACACTATATAGGAGTAGATAGAGGAGCCTTTCTGCAGCATTGGGCCCTGCAGCCCCAGCCAGATTAGTATTAGCCTCTTTTTTGTAGCCTCATCTATTGCATTGTAGGTTACCTTCCTACATTGTAATAGCTACAAAAAGTTTGTGATACTATCGTTATTACATCTTTGGGCACATCCAGTGTCTTTTTGTGACAAAAAAGAACCTAAATAAAGTTACCAAACACTCCACTTTACAGTTGTGTAGGCCACATTAGCTCATATTAAAGTCTAGTCCACACTTTATAAAATTAGTGTTTCTTATACCTGTTAGCAGCTGTTCAGGAATAAGCACACTAAGCCCTTAGTACTTTTCTGCCTATCTTTATCAGTCTACCAAGATGAAGAAGGCAGGGAGTAAGGCATGTGGTCGTGGGCGTGGAGTTTCTGCAGGGAGAGGACGTGAGGATTCTGTGCCTGCAGGGAGAAGACGTGGGGATTCTGTGCCTGCTGCGGGCACCAGTGACTCAGCATCCCCCAGTTTTACCAGGGAACAGTCCTTTATGCGCAGCTTTGTAGGAGCTAGCCGTACCCCACTGCTGCGCGAGGACCAAATTGAAGCCGTTGTCGGATGGATGGCAGCTAACGCATCGACTTCAATTAGTTCCAGATCCTCTCAGGTCCTGAGCACTGAAGAGCACCCATCTGTCTCTTCACCACCTGCCAAATTGCCCAGGCAGTCAGAGAGCCCTGGACAGGAGCCATCTCTACTTCTGTTCTCTGAATCTCTTGGCTTGGAAAGAGGGGGCCAGCCAAGCAGAATTCGAGAATTTGAAGAAGAGGTAGTATGCAGTGATGCGCAACCGTTTTGTCTCTCTGAATCTGAAGAGGCGGGTGGGCCAGTGCCTATGGTCAGCAGCACACCTCAGTACGCATCTGATGATGAGACTCAGGTGCCACTTTCTGGTGCGTACTGTGCTGTCGAGACTACCCAGGAGAAGCAGTTGTTTGAAGAGGGTGGTGTAGATGATGAGGTCCTTGACCCATCATGGCGTGAGGGACAGGAAGGTGGTGGGAGCAGCTCTGAGGAAGAGATTCCCCGAACGGCCCAAAAAGGAGGGAGAGGGAGGGGGCAGACTTGGTTGCCTGTAGCCTCCACTTCGGCACCCATTAGGAGCATGGCTCTTCCAAAATCCAAAGCGGGCGCTCCCAAGACTTGCAGTGCCTGGTCCTTTTTTGACACAGTTGCAGATGACATTTGCTTTGTCAAATGCAAGCTGTGTAATCAGAAGGTGAAAAGAGGGAAAAGTGTCAGCAACCTCAATACCACAAATATGTGGAAACATGTGCGGACCAAGCACGTGGTGGAGTTACAAAAACACACTGAAGACCTAGGCCAACCTACAGCGCCACCTACCACCTCTTCAGCTCGTGTTGTAGCCTTTTCCTCCAGCTCACACACAGCTGGTTCGGCTTCCTCACAGGATCGCCATGGAAGAATCTCTGGCACTGTTGTACAGAGACACAGTGTAATTCCACCCACAGCACCACTTTCCCAGTCATCCTCACACTCCCAGGCCAGTCTACAGCCATCGTTAGCACAGGCATGGGAGAAAAGGCGCCCATACTCGGCAAACCACCCCCGAGCACAGGCTCTGAATGCTGGCATTGCTAAACTACTGGCCCTTGAAATGTTATCATTCAGGCTGGTGGAGACTGACACATTCCGTAACTTTGTGGCATTGGCAGTCCCACAATACAACGTGCCCAGCCGCTTTTATTTCAGCAGGCAAGCCGCCCTGCCCTGCAACATCATGTGGAGGGAAAAATTAAACATGCGCTACAAAACGTCGTCAGTAGCAAGGTCCACCTGACCACTGATGCGTGGACCAGTAAGCATGGACAGGGACGATACCTTTCCCTCACTGCCCATTGGGTAAATGTTGTGGAGCCGGGTACAGATCTTGAGAGTGGCGCTGTACGTGTTCTGCCAACTCCAAGGATTGCAGGAATCCAGTCTGTACACATTGACTCCTCCTCATACTCCAGTTCCTCTGAATCAGCGCTGCAGGAGCCGTCACGGTCTACCTCCACATCGACCCGTGAACGGTTACCTGTTATGATGACCGATATGAGCACAGCCGTGGCCAAACGTCAACAGGCCGTATTAAAATTAATTTCTTTGGGGAATCGAAGCCACACAGCGCAGGAGCTCTGGAATGCCATCAAGCAGCAGAGTGACGTGTGGTTTGTGCCAGCGAATCTCCAGCCAGGCATGGTAGTGTGTGACAATGGCCGAAATCTGGTGGCAGCTCTGGGCCTAGGCAACCTCACTCACATCCCATGTCTGGCACATGTGCTCAACTTGGTCGTGCAGAGTTTTTTGAGGGACTATCCGGATCTTGATGCACTGCTTCACAAGGTCCGCATAGAGTGCGCTCACTTGCGGCGTTCCAGCAATGCAAGATCACGCATTGCAGCTCTGCAGCGCCGATTATGTCTTACGGAACATCGCATCATATGTGACCTACCCACCAGGTGGAATTTAACGTTACATATGTTGGAGAGGTTGTGTGAGCAGCAGGCAGCAGTAATGGAGTACCAGCTGCAGCAGGCGCAAACAAGTCGCAGTGCGCGCCGTTCACACTTCACCACCACTGAGTGGGCCTCTATGAAGGACATTTGCCACATTTTGCGTGCCTTCGATTATTCCACGCGGATGGCGAGTGCAGATGATGCACTAGTCAGCATGACTATCCCCCTTATCTGCCTGCTTGAAAAAACACTGCAAGCACTATGGGACGAGGTTTTGGAAGAGGTGGAGGATGAGGAGTCACAAATGCCATCTGCTTCTCTACAGTCTGCGCAACGTGGTTCCTCACAAAGGCCTAGGCAGGGGACACTTTGTGAGGAGGATGAGGAGGAGTCAATGGATGAGGAAGACATCTGTCCAGAGGAGGGAGGTACACAATGCTCTAGTAGTCAGTATCTAGAGCGAGGGTGGGGTGATGCAGAGCAGGCAGAGATCACGCCTCAAGCAGGGGACAGCGTTTCTTGGCCAGTTGGCAGTCTGCAGCACATGGTTGATTTCATGCTGCAGTGCCTGAGAAACGACCGCCGCATCGCCCACATTCTCAACACGGCTGATTATTGGGTGTCCACCCTCCTAGATCCTCGCTACCGGGACAACTTAGAAAACCTCATAACACCGTTGAACAGGGAGCGTAAAATGCGGGAGTACCAAGACGCACTGGTGCATTCCATCATGTTCTCCATTCCAACCGAGAGTAGTGCTGCTAGTGCTTTACAAAGCAGCTCAGTGCGTCGAGGCAGTGGAGGAAGCTCTGCACAAAGAGGGAGCAGAAGCAGCGCCTCAGCACAAGGCAAGACCAGTATGGCCGTAATGTGGCAAAGTTTTGTGTCCCCGCCGCCACAAATGTCTACACCATCACAGACGGCTCCAGTCAGCAGGAGGCAACGTTTCCGTCAGATGGTGACAGACTACATGTCTTGCCCTCTTAGTGTACTCCCAGACGGCTCTTCTCCCTTCAAGTTTTGGGTCTGTAAGCTGGATACATGGCCAGAGCTTAGTCAGTATGCACTGGAGGTGCTAGCTTGCCCTGCTGCTAGTGTATTATCGGAACGCGTCTTTAGTGCCGCAGGTGGTGTACTAACAGACCGTCGCATGCGACTATCCTCCGATAACGTTGACCGGCTTACTTTTCTCAAAATGAACAAGGCCTGGATCTCTCATGAATTTGCCAGTCCTCTTCCAGAATAAATAATTGGTTGGCAACAGTATCCAGGTCTCCTGTTCTGTTCATGTTTCTACCACCTGAACTGTAATCCCTGAGCTCCAACACCGCCGGTTGGCGCTCGGAAGTGCCGTCTGCACAGTCAACACTTGCTGCCGTGTTATTGGGGTTCAGTAACGTCAGCTGTTCCCCTGCTGTGCGGACGGCAATTTCTCCTGCTCTGTCCACATTCTCACTACTACAGATTTTAAAGTTGCTCCAATTACACCTCTGGCTCCTCTGTTTTCATTCTTATCCCTGGGCTCCAGCACCGCCAGTTGGCGCTCGGAAGTGCCGTCTGCACAGTCAATACTTGCTACCATGTTATTGGGGTTCAGTAACGTCAGCTGTTCCCCTGCTGTGCGGACGGCAATTTCTCCTGCTCTGTCCACATTCTCACTACTACAGATTTTAAAGTTGCTCCAATTACACCTCTGGCTCCTCTGTTTTCATTCTTATCCCTGGGCTCCAGCACCGCCAGTTGGCGCTCGGAAGTGCCGTCTGCACAGTCAACACTTGCTGCCGTGTTATTGGGGTTCGGTAACGTCAGCTGTTCCCCTGCTGTGCGGACGGCAATTTCTCCTGCTCTGTCCATATTCACTGTGCTACTTATTTAAAACTTGCTCCAATTACACCTCTGGCTCCTCTCTGTTTTCATTCTTATCCCTGGGCTCCAACACCGCCAGTTGGCGCTCGGAAGTGCCGTCTGCACAGTCAACACTTGCTGCCGTGTTATTGGGGTTCGGTAACGTCAGCTGTTCCCCTGCTGTGCGGACGGCAATTTCTCCTGCTCTGTCCATATTCACTGTGCTACTTATTTAAAACTTGCTCCAATTACACCTCTGGCTCCTCTCTGTTTTCATTCTTATCCCTGGGCTCCAACACCGCCAGTTGGCGCTCGGAAGTGCCGTCTGCACAGTCAACACTTGCTGCGGTGTTATTGGGGTTCAGTAACGTCAGCTGTTCCCCTGCTGTGTTCACGGCAATTTCTCCTGCTTTGTCCACATCCACTGTACTACGGATTTAAAACCTCCTCCAAATACACCTCTGGCTCCTCCGTTTTTAGTATTTACCCTGGGCTCCAATACCGCTAGTTGCTGCTCAGAAGTGCCGTCTGCACAGTCAACGCTTGCTCCAGTGTTATTGGGGTTCAGTAACGTCAGCTGATCCCCAGCTGTGTGTCCGGCAAATTCTCCTGCTTTGTCCACATCCACTGTACTACGGATTTAAAACCTCCTCCAAATACACCTCTGGCTCCTTTGTTTTTAGTATTTACCCTGGGCTCCAGCACCGCCAGCTGGTTCTCGGCAGTTCCATTGGCTCTTGTACCTTCTGCTACCCATCCGGGTTCCAGTACCGTCAGCTGGTCCTCGGTAGTTCCATTTGCTCTTGTATCTTCTGCTACCCATCCGGGTTCCAGTACCGTCAGCTGGTTCTCGGCAGTGTCTTTGGCACGGGTACTCCCTCCTGCCCAGCCTGGTTCCAGCACGCCAGCTGTTTCCGGGTAGTGTCAACGTCACTTTGCCTCCAATGCGTTGTCCTGTCGTGTTGCGGTCGGGTTAGCCGACTCTATGGTGCCTGCAGTTTAGGTGACTACTATGTGGGCTGCGGGATCTGGCAATGAAGGCTGGTTCCATAGTGCCAATAGGACAAGCACCCCCTGTAGGACTGTGGGTTTTGGTAACTGCGGCCGGCTCGCGGCCTTGAACTTTTTTTTACATGGGTACCTTCTGCTACCCATCCGGGTTCCAGTACCGTCAGCTGGTTCTCGGAAGTGCCTTTGGATTAGGTGCCTCCTTCTCGGTATCCAAGTTCCACCGTCTGCTGGTCCTTGGTAGTGCTTTCTGGCACAGGTACCTCCTGCTTAGTAACCGAGTTCCAGTAACATCAGCTGGTCCTCGGTAGTTCCATTGGCTCTTGTACCTTCTGCTACCCATCCGGGTTCCAGTACCGTCAGCTGGTCCTCGGTAGTTCCATTTGCTCTTGTATCTTCTGCTACCCATCCGGGTTCCAGTACCGTCAGCTGGTTCTCGGCAGTGTCTTTGGCACGGGTACTCCCTCCTGCCCAGCCTGGTTCCAGCACGCCAGCTGTTTCCGGGTAGTGTCAACGTCACTTTGCCTCCAATGCGTTGTCCTGTCGTGTTGCGGTCGGGTTAGCCGACTCTATGGTGCCTGCAGTTTAGGTGACTCCTATGTGGGCTGCGGGATCTGGCAATGAAGGCTGGTTCCATAGTGCCAATAGGACAAGCACCCCCTGTAGGACTGTGGGTTTTGGTAACTGCAGCCGGCTCGCGGCCTTGAACTTTTTTTTACATGGGTACCTACTGCTACCCATCCGGGTTCCAGTACCGTCAGCTGGTTCTCGGCAGTGCCTTTGGATTAGGTGCCTCCTTCTCGGTATCCAAGTTCCACCAACGTCTGCTGGTCCTTGGTAGTGCTTTCTGGCACAGGTACCTCCTGCTTAGTAACCGAGTTCCAGTAACATCAGCTGGTCCTCGGTAGTTCCATTGGCTCTTGTACCTTCTGCTACCCATCCGGGTTCCAGTACCGTCAGCTGGTCCTCGGTAGTTCCTCAGCTTTCTTGTACCTTCTGCTACATTTCCAAGTTCAAGCTTTTTGAAATGGTTCTTGGTAATCACTCTGGATCTCCCTGACGAGGACCCTGAAGACGAGGACCCTGAAGACCAACCCTAAGAAGACGAGGACCCCGAAGACAATGACCCTGAAGACCACCCCGAAGACGAGGACCCTGAAGACCACCCCGAAGAAGACGAGGACCCTGAAGACCACCCCGAAGAAGACGAGGACCCTGAAGACCACCCCGAAGAAGACGAGGACCCTGAAGACCACCCCGAAGAAGACGAGGACCCCGAAGACGAGGACCCAGAAGACCAACCCGAAGAAGACGAGGACCCCGAAGACGAGGACCCCCGAAGACGACGACCCTGAAGACCACCCCGAAGAAGACCAAGAAGATGACCCTGAAGAAGTTGACCAAGAAGACAAAGAAGAGAAGACAAGCACCAAGATACAGAAGAACAAGAGACAGAAAACCAAGAAGCAGAAATACAAGAAGCTTCAGAACAAAAAGCGGAAGAACATTAAGCATAAGACTAAAAATCAGAGCAAAAGATAATATCTAAATTATAAGCAGAAGATGACTAAGCAGTGTATGGGGGTGAGTCCGTTCCTCCTCGTGGTGCCCCTGGAAAAGACCTGCTGCTGCAGGCCAAACTGAACGCGGACAAATCCTGTTGTAAATCTTTTGTGACGGGCAGAACGAAAGGTGTAATGTCCAACCTTTTATAGATAACAACTACAGTAATGCCTGTCACAAATAAGAATATGATGAAGAAGAAGAATATGAAGAAGATGAAGAAGTAGAATATGAAGAATGTAAAAAAAAGAATAATACGAAGAAGGTGAAGAAGAAGAAGGTGAAGAAGAAGTGGATGAAAAAGATGCTGAGGATGATGAAGGAGAAAGTGTGGGAGAAGTAAAAAAGAAGGTGAAGAGCATGGAAGTAGTGAAACATAAATATCTGACAAAATATAAAAATACTTAACATAGTTAATATTTCCGTAACTCAGAACATAGAATCATAGAATGGTAGAGTTGGAAGGGACCTCCTGGGTCATCTGGTCCAACCCCCTGCTCAAAGCAGGATTCACTAAATCATCTCAGACAGATGTCTGTCCAGCCTCTGTTTGAAGACGTCCATTGAAGGGGAACTCACCACCTCTCGTGGCAGCCTGTTCCACTCATTAATCACCCTAACTGTCAAAAAGTTTTTTCTAATATCTAATCTGTGTCTCCTCCCATTTAGTTTCATCCCATTGCTTCTAGTCTTTCCTTGTGCAAATGAGAATAAAGATGATCCTTCTACAATGTGACAGCCCTTGACATATTTGTAGACAGCTATTAAGTCTCCTCTCAGTCTTCTTTTTTGCAAGCTAAACATTCCCAAATCCTGCAACCGTTCCTCATAGGACATGGTTTGCAGACCAGTCACCATTCTGGTCGCTCTTCTCTGAACTTGCTCCAGTTTGTCTATGTCTTTTTTAAAATGTGGTGCCCAAAACTGTACACAGTATTCCAGATGAGGTCTGACCAAAGAGGAGTAAAGACCAATAATGACTTTACGTGATCTAGACTGTATGCTTCTGTTAATACATCCCAGAATTGTATTTGCCTTTTTTGCTGCTGCATCACACTGTTGACTCATGTTCAGTCTATGTTCTATTAGTATACCTAAGTCTTTTTCACATGTACTGTTGCTTAGCTCTATTCCTCCCATTCTGTATATGCTTTTTTCATTTTTATTGCCCAGATGTAGTACTTTGCATTTTTCCCTGTTAAAAACCATTCTGTTGGTTGCTGCCCACTGCTCCAGTTTATTTAGGTCTTTTTGAATCCTCTCTCTCTCTTCTCTAGTATTAGCTATCCCTCCTAGCTTTGTGTCATCAGCAAATTTAATCAGTTTACCCTCAATTCCTTCATCTAAATCATTGAAAAAGATGTTGAACAATACAGGTCCCAGGATGGAGCCCTGTGGTACCCCACTTGAGACTTTCATCCAGCTGGATGTGAAGCCATTTACAACCACCCTTTGAGTCCGATCACTAAGCCAGTTATGAATCCACCTAACAGTTGCCTGGTCCATTGCATACTTGGTCATTTTTTCAATAAGGATGGTGTGAGATACTTTGTCAAATGCTTTGCTGAAGTCAAGATATACTATATCTACAGCATTTCCCTGATCCACCCAGTCAGTGATTCTGTCATAGAAGGAAATTAAGTTAGTCTGACATGACTTGTTAGTTATAAACCCATGCTGACTCTGGTTAATCACTTCATTCTTATCCAGGTACTTACATACATGTTGTTTAATAATTTGTTCAAAGATCTTTCCTGGTATAGAAGTCAGACTCACCGGCCTATAGTTCCCTGGGTCCACCTTCTTCCCCTTTTTGAAGATAGGAACAACATTTGCTCTTCTCCAGTCTTCTGGGACTTCTCCTGTTCTCCAAGAATTTTCAAAGATTATGGAGAGTGGTTCTAAAATTTCTTCTACGATCTCCTTCAGTACTCTGGGGTGTAATTCATCTGGACCTGGAGACTTGAACTCATTTATGTTAGCTAAATATTCCCTCACAATCTTTCTGTTTACAGATAACTTGGATTCTTCTATTCCTTTAAAAGGACAGTGAAGATCAGTTGATGTTACATTTTCTTTCTGAGAGAAAACAGATGCAAAATAGGAATTAAAAAGTTTGGCCTTCTCAACATCCTCTCTTACCATTTCTCCATTTTCATCCTGTAAAAATCCTATAGCATCTTTGACTTTTCTTTTACTTTTGACATACCCCCAAAATCCTTTTTTATTGCTTTTGACATCTCTTGCAAGCCTTAATTCATTGTCAGCTTTAGCTAACCTGATACGTGCCCTGCAGGATCTGCAGACTGCATTATAATCTTCTTTAGATATGCCTCCCTCTTTCCATTTAATAAACATTTCTTTCTTTCTTTTTAGCATGTGTTTAAGTTCTGTGTTCATCCATCCTGGTTTCCTTAAATGCTTCCCATTCTTCCTACTTTTCGGGATTGTTAACGATTGTGCTTTGAGAATCTCATTTTTAAAAATTTCCCATCCTTCCTGGACATTTTTGTCCTTAAGGACATCCAGCCATTGGATCCCTCCTATTCTCTTTCTGAGTCTCTTAAAATCTGCCTTTCTAAAATCTAACCTTGAAGTTTGAGTCTTCACATGTCTTCCTCCTCTAGTTATCCAAAATTCTATAATAGCATGATCGCTGCCTCCTAGGGTCCCAGCCACTTTTACCTCCTCAACCATTTCCTCCTTGTTTATAAGGATTAGATCCAAAGTAGCAGATCCCCTTGTTTTCTCCCCTACCTTTTGGAAGATAAAGTTGTCAGCAAGAGAGGATAAGAATTTGCTTGACCTGTTAGTTTTACTTAAGAGAGATTCCCAACAAATGTCTGGATAGTTGAAATCTCCCATGACCACTACGTCATATTTTTTTGAGAACTTGGTCATTTGATACATAAAGAGTTCATCCATATCTTCAGCTTGCCCAGGTGGCCTGTAGTAAATGCCTACAATGGTGTCCTTTCCGTTGTTCTCTCCTTGTATTCTTACCCAAACAGTTTCCACAGAACTCCCAGTCTCTGAAGCTTCAATCTCTGTGCAGATATACGCTTTTCTAACATACAATGCAACACCTCCTCCTCGTTTATCAAGTCTGTTTCTTGCAAATAAGTTGTATCCTTTTAGCCTTTTATTCCAATCATGTGTATCGTCCCACCAAGTTTCAGTGATTCCAATGACATCATATTCCTTTTCCTGCATTAGTAGTTCCAATTCTCCTTGTTTGTTGCCCATGCTTTGTGCATTTGTATAAAAACATTTTAGTTTGTGATTGGTTTCTCTTCCTCCCATATTTTTATTATTTAAATTGTTTTGTCTTTGTTCTTCCTTTCCACTTCCAGTAGCAGAGATCTCAATAGTATTTGTCAGCTGTATGGCTTTTTCTGGCCTTTTGCTTCCCTTCCCACATTGTTCTAGTTTAAAGCTCTTCTGATGAGTGCAGCAAGGCAATTTCCAAATACATGTTTTCCAGTCTTCGTAAGGTGCACCCCATCTCTAGCAAGTAGTCCATCGTATAGGTAATTCATTCCGTGATCCAGAAATCCAAATCCTTGTTGACGGCACCATCGACGTAGCCAGTTGTTCACCTGTAGAATCTTATTCCACCTCATTGTTCCATGGCCATCCACTGGGAGGATGGATGAGAAGACCACCTGCGCTCCCAATTCTTTCACTTTCTTGCCCAAGTCTTCAAAGTCACTGCAGATGGTTTCCAGGTCCTTTCTTGCGGTGTCATTTGTCCCCACATGTATTAGCAGGAATGGGTAGTGATCTGTAGGTCTGAAGAGTCTTGATCTCCTGTCAGACACATCTTTAATTTTTGCTCCTGGAAGACAGCACATTTCTCTTGAGGTTATGTCTGGTCTGCAGATAGCGGCCTCTGTTCCTCTTAACAGGGAATCCCCCATGACCACCACTCTCCGTTTTTTCTTCACAACATTCTTCTTTCTCCATCCAGGAGGATTCTGAGGGCTTACAAGGTTATTCATTGCTGGCAAAGTCTTATCTTGCTGTATTTCTTCATGGTTCTCCTGTGTGAGAGCCTGGTACTGGTTCCTGAGCAGTATGGGTGCTGACTGCCTCTCGATCCTCCTGCTTCTGTGGGTCACAGGCTTCCATTCCTCTGTTTCGTCAGGTGCAGTTCGAATTTCTTCTCTTTCTGAATCATGAAGAGATAATTCTGCTCTGTCTAAGAACTCTTCACCTTCCTTAATGATTTTCAAGGTAGTTAACCTCTCTTCTAGATTTCGCAACTTTTCCTCCAACAGGGACACAAGCTTGCATTTCTGGCATGTGAAGTTTGGCTTTTCCACTGGCAAGTCTGTGAACATGTAGCAGGATATGCAGCTCACCAAATGGCTCCTGGACTCTTCCATGTTCTTACTGTTAATGTTCTGAAAACAGTGAAAAAAGCTTAAAAAAAAAGCTTCAAAATGCCTACCGGCGCGCGGTTTACCGATGTCCTCTTTTCAGCTCCAACAGCCAAAATCCAGTATTCTTTGAGCTCGCGGAGACTCTTCACTTACCCCAAAATGCAGTGGGAATATGCAAATTATCTCCTCAGGACTCCTCCCCTGGTTTATATAATAATAAATAAATAGTAATTCCTGCTATTCCATTTGACTGGGCTAAACCTCTATGCCTTTATTGTCTCCCCCACCTCCCCCAATACATTCTACATTATTCTTAGTTGTTTTCCTTCATGTAGAAATAACCTACAAGGAAAGAAAGGGTTTATTTTAATTCCGATATTTCTGTCCCATTGACTTGCATTGGTTTCCGGTATCGGAATCGGCGATATCAGATACTTTTTCGGTATCGGTCCGATCCAATCCGATCCGATATTTCCCGATATCGGAAGGTATCGCTCAACACTACTGACCTGTAATTGAGGAGGGGGGACTTTTAAAATATCAGCCAGGAGAGACAAGAGAGTGAGATGCTGTGTGGGACGATGACGCGAGGACAGCACGTCAGAGATAATGGGAGAAACCTGGATGACTTTGGAAATACTGCTGGAGGAATATATATGGAGAAGCATACGGACTATTTTATCCTCTGTCTGCTGGATTGTTGGACTTTCATCTCCGGGGACATTTGTCTCATGTATCTTGTATTTCTGGACTATATTATCCTCCTCGTGGTGGATTGGGTTATGGACCTTTTGGTTTTGCCTACAATAAAGGTCTTGGGATTGTTCGTTATATTCTTGCTCTGTTGATTGCGTGATACCGGAGAAGGACCCTGTGACAGGTAGCATCACATTATCTACAGGACCGACATAGATAACATGAATGAGCTAAGCTGGTGCTTTTCCAAATGGAGTTAGCACAGCGATGGTAAGAAATAGAAAAAAAAAGACATAATATAACTCAATACCTGTACAGAAATACTAAAGAAGCCTCAAACTTGCTAGAATGTTTAGAGTCAAACTGTGAAGAGTTGTTTAAGGTGGAATTACACTTTAACATCGTTTGCCTCTTAATCCTTTGAGAATACTGATCCAAGGACTCAAGCAGAGAGCATGCTGGGTAGATCTGAGAGGGCACCAAATTAACGACAATTATAATATTTTGTCTCTTATCATCACCGGCAGTGCAGCGTGTTAACCTTTTCACTCCCGGAGAGGGAATCCTGCTGGATGTGAACGCAGTCGCCTCCACAAGTTACATCCATTGATAATAAACAGGTTTTAATGGCGAAGCAAATACTCGCTCCTCAGCGGCCTCAAGTGATTACGATTAATCAGACTCAGAACATTCAAACTGATTTCAAGCACTTCAGCTGCCAGATAATAATGGCAGCACTATTCACTAAAATCCCATGGAAAATGCTCTGCCTTGATTAATTACAGACTTATTAACGAGACGACTCTTCTCGTGATCAGTTTTGATTGTAAAAGTTTTCTCAAAAGTGCAAGTGACAGAGATAAGTTTCATATGACGGAGCCTGCAGCCATTCTGTACTCAATCATCAGCGGAGTCTGGAAGGGATTTAAATACAGTAAATGCTCTATATGCAGGATCATAGGACGGCCCGACCGTAGCACGGCCCGACCGTAGCACGGCCCGACCACAGGAAGGCCCGACCATAGGACAGCCCGACCACAAGACAGCCCGACCACAAGACAGCCCGACCACAAGACAGCCCGACCACAAGACAGCCCGACCACAGGACAGCCCGACCACAGGACAGCCCGACCACAAGACAGCCCGACCACAAGACAGCCCGACCACAAGACAGCCCGACCACAGGACAGCCCGACCACAGGACAGCCCGACCACAAGACATCCCGACCACAAGACAGCGCGACCATAAGACAGCCCGACCACAAGACAGCCCGACCATAGGAAGGCCCGACCACAGGAAGGCCCGCCCACAGGACGGCCCGACCACAGGACGGCCCGACCACAGGAAGGCCCGACCACAAGACAGCCCGACCACAAGACAGCCCGACCACAAGACAGCCCGACCACAAGACAGCCCGACCACAAGACAGCCCGACCACAAGACAGCCCGACCACAGGACAGCCCGACCACAGGACAGCCCGACCATAGGACAGCCCGACCATAAGACAGCCCGACCACAGGACAGCCCGACCACAGGACAGCCCGACCACAGGACAGCCCGACCACAGGACAGCCCGACCACAGGACAGCCCGACCACAAGACAGCGCGACCATAAGACAGCCCGACCATAAGACAGCCCGACCATAAGACAGCCCGACCATAAGACAGCCCGACCATAAGACAGCCCGACCATAAGACAGCCCGACCATAAGACAGCCCGACCATAAGACAGCCCGACCATAAGACAGCCCGACCATAAGACAGCCCGACCATAAGACAGCCCGACCATAAGACAGCCCGACCATAAGACAGCCCGACCATAAGACAGCCCGACCATAAGACAGCCCGACCATAAGACAGCCCGACCATAAGACAGCCCGACCATAAGACAGCCTGACCATAAGACAGCCCGACCATAGGACGGCTCGACTGACGAAGTCCAGAAATGGGATCATCCACGATCAAATGGCCAAAACCACCATCCAATCGTCAGGGAATAAAAATGATCAGACATTAGAAAAACTGAACCACAATGTGGTATCTACACTGAGACACAAGGGGGCACATTTTTTGGGCGTGAATAATAGATTTTAAAAATGATGATAATTCAGTACTATACATAGGAGCAGTATTAAAGTAGTTATATTCTTGTACATACAGGGCAGTATTATAGTAGTTATATTCTTGTACATAGGAGCAGCATTATAGTAGTTATATTCTTGTACATAGGAGGCAGTATTATAGTAGTTATATTCTTGTACATAGTGGTAGTATTATAGTAGTTATATTCTTGTACATAGGGGGCAGTATTATAGTAGTTATATTCTTGTACATAGGGGGCAGTATTATAGTAGTTATGTTCTTGTACATAGGGGGCAGTATTATAGTAGTTATATTCTTGTACATAGGAGCAGTATTATAGTAGTTATATTCTTGTACATAGGAGGCAGTATTATAGTAGTTATATTCTTGTACATAGTGGTAGTATTATAGTAGTTATATTCTTGTACATAGGGGGCAGTATTATAGTAGTTATATTCTTGTACATAGGGGCAGTATTATAGTAGTTATATTCTTGTACATAGGGGGCAATATTATAGTAGTTATATTCTTGCACATAGGGGCAGTATTATAGTAGTTATATTCTTGTACATAGGGAGCAGTATTATAGTAGTTATATTCTTGTACAAAGGGGGCAGTATTATAGTAGTTATATTCTTGTACATAGGAGCAGTATTATAGTAGTTGTATTCTTGTACATAGGGGGCAGTATTATAGTAGTTATATTCTTGTACATAGGAGGCAGTATTATAGTAGTTATATTCTTGTACATAGGGGGCAGTATTATAGTAGTTATATTCTTGTACATAGGGGGCAGTATTATAGTAGTTATATTCTTGTACATAGGAGCAGCATTATAGAAGTTATATTCTTGTACATAGGGGGCAGTATTATAGTAGTTATATTCTTGTACATAGGAGCAGTATTATAGTAGATATATTCCTGTACATAGGAGCAGTATTATAGTAGTTATATTCTTGTACATAGGGGGCAGTATTATAGTAGTTATATTCTTGTACATAGGAGCAGTATTATAGTAGTTATATTCCTGTACATAGGAGCAGATTATAGTAGTTATATTCTTGTACATAGGGAGCAGTATTATAGTAGTTATATTCTTGTACATAGGAGCAGTATTATAGTAGTTATATTCTTGTACATAGGGGGCAGTTTTATAGTAGTTATATTCTTGTACATAGGAGCAGTATTATAGTAGTTATATTCTTGTACATAGGGAGCAGTATTATAGTAGTTATATTCTTGTACAAAGGGGGCAGTATTATAGTAGTTATATTCTTGTACATAGGAGGCAGTATTATAGTAGTTATATTCTTGTACATAGGGGGCAGTATTATAGTAGTTATATTCTTGTACATAGGGGGCAGTATTATAGTAGTTATATTCTTGTACATAGGAGCAGTATTATAGAAGTTATATTCTTGTACATAGGGGGCAGTATTATAGTAGTTATATTCTTGTACATAGGAGCAGTATTATAGTAGTTATATTACTGTACATAGGAGCAGTATTATAGTAGTTATATTCTTGTACATAGGGGGCAGTATTATAGTAGTTATATTCTTGTACATAGGAGCAGTATTATAGTAGTTATATTCCTGTACATAGGAGCAGTATTATAGTAGTTATATTCTTGTACATAGGGGGCAGTATTATAGTAGTTATATTCCTGTACATAGGAGCAGTATTATAGTAGTTATATTCTTGTACATAGGAGCAGTATTATAGTAGTTATATTCTTGTACATAGGGGGCAGTTTTATAGTAGTTATATTCTTGTACATAGGAGCAGTATTATAGTAGTTATATTCTTGTACATAGGAGCAGTATTATAGTAGTTATATTCTTGTACATAGGGGGCAGTTTTATAGTAGTTATATTCTTGTACATAGGAGCAGTATTATAGTAGTTATATTCCTGTACATAGGAGCAGTATTATAGTAGTTATATTCTTGTACATAGGGGGCAGTTTTATAGTAGTTATATTCTTGTACATAGGGGCAGTATTATAGTAGTTATATTCTTGTACATAGGGGGGCAGTATAATAGTAGTTATATTCTTATACATAGGAGCAGTATTATAGTAGTTATATTCTTGTACATAGGGGGCAGTATTATAGTAGTTATATTCTTATACATAGGAGCAGTATTATAGTAGTTATATTCTTATACATAGGAGCAGTATTATAGTAGTTATATTCTTGTACATAGGAGCAGTATTATAGTAGTTATATTCTTCTACATAGGGGGCAGTATTATAGTAGTTATATTATTGTACATAGGAGCAGTATTATAGTAGTTATATTCTTGTACATAGGGGGCAGTATTATAGTAGTTATATTCTTGTACATAGGGGCAGTATTATAGTAGATATATTCTTGTACATAGGGGGCAGTATTATATTAGTTATAATCTTGTACATAGGGGGCAGGATTATAGTAGCTATATTTCTGTACATAGAGGCAGTATTATTGTAGTTATATTCTTGTACTTAGGGGGCAGTATTAAAGTAGCTATATTCCTGTACATAGGAGCAGTATTATAGTAGTTATAATCTTGTGCATAGGAGTAGTATTACAGTAGTTATATTCTTGTGCATAGGAGCAGTATTATAGTAGTTATATCCTTGCACATGGGAGCAGTATTATAGTAGTTATATTCTTGTACATAGGGGCAGTATTATAGTAGTTATATTCTTGTACATAGGGGCAGTATTATTGTAGCTATATTCTTGTACATAGGGGGGCAGTATAATAGTAGTTATATTCTTATACATAGGAGCAGTATTATAGTAGTTATATTCTTGTACATAGGGGGCAGTATTATAGTAGTTATATTCTTATACATAGGAGCAGTATTAAAGTAGTTATATTCTTATACATAGGAGCAGTATTATAGTAGTTATATTCTTGTACATAGGAGCAGTATTATAGTAGTTATATTCTTGTACATAGGGGGCAGTATTATAGTAGTTATATTATTGTACATAGGAGCAGTATTATAGTAGTTATAATCTTGTACATAGGGGGCAGTATTATAGTAGTTATATTCTTGTACATAGGGGGCAGTATTATATTAGTTATATTCTTGTACATAGGGGGCAGGATTATAGTAGCTATATTCTTGTACATAGGGGTAGTATTATAGTAGTTATATTCTTGTACATAGGGGGCAGGATTATAGTAGCTATATTTCTGTACATAGAGGCAGTATTATTGTAGTTATATTCTTGTACATAGGGGGCAGTATTAAAGTAGCTATATTCCTGTACATAGGAGCAGTATTATAGTAGTTATAATCTTGTGCATAGGAGTAGTATTATAGTAGTTATATTCTTGTGCATAGGAGCAGTATTATAGTAGTTATATCCTTGCACATAGGGGCAGTATTATAGTAGTTATATTCTTGTACATAGGGGCAGTATTATAGTAGATATATTCTTGTACATAGGAGTAGTATTGTAGTAGTTATATTCTTGTGCATAGGAGCAGTATTGTAGTAGTTATATTCTTGCACATAGGAGCAGTATTATAGTAGTTATATTCTTGTACATAGGGGCAGCATTATAGTAGTTATATTCTCGTACATAGGGAGCAGTTTTATAGTAGTTATATTCTTGTATATAGAGGCAGTATTATAGTAGTTATATTCTTGCACATAGGGGCAGTATTATAGCAGTTATATTCTTGTATATAGGGGCAGTATTATAGTAGTTATTCTTGTACATAGGAGCAGTATTATAGTAGTTATATTCTTGTACATAGGGGCAGTATTATATCAGTTATATTCTTGTACATGGGGCAGTATTATAGCAGTTATATTCTTGTACATAGGAGCAGTATTATAGCAGTTATATTCTTGTATATAGGGGCAGCATTATAGCAGTTATATTCTTGTATAAAGTGGCAGTATTATAGTAGTTATATTCTTGTACATAGGAGCAGTATTATCTATATATATATAATAGTCTTATCCCGTCTGTCTGTCTGTCTGTCCTGGAAATCCCGCGTCGCTCATTGGTCCGGCAGCGGCCAATCAGCGCCGTGGGATTTCTGAAAAAAGATGGCGGCCGTTAGCGGCTCATCTGCAGGACGGAGCTCAGCGGCGATGCAGCCGGGAGATGACCAGCGCGAGGCGCTCATCTCCCGGCCGGTACCAGCAGAAGGACCTGGACCGCCGGACCCATCTGCGGGACGGAGATGCAGCCGGGAGATGAGCGGCGTGAGGCGCTCATCTCCCGGCCGGTTGCAGCGGAAGGACCCCGACCGCCGGTGCCGCTGACCTCCATGCGGAAGGGAGGACCGGGGAGCGGCGCTGCGGGTCGGGATACTTCTGCTGCGAGCGCCCGCTCATGTCCTGGGTTCTCGCAGCGGAAGTACCCGCACAGGCAGCTCCGCTCCCCGGTCCTCACCAAGACGATTCGATGATTGGTCGCGGTCTTACCGCAAAAGTTAAACACCGCTGAGCTGATTGGTCGCGGACGCTGCCCGCGACCAATCACCAATTTGGGCGCCACATTTAAATATCGGCCGCGACCAATCACCTATCTTGGCTCCACATTTAAACACCGCTGTGCTGATTGGTCGCCGACGCCGGGTGTGACCAATCACAGATTTTGCGCCACATTTAAATAGCGTTCGCGACCAATCAGCACAGCGGTGTTTAAATGTGGAGCCAAGATCGGTGATTGGTCGCGGCCGATATTTAAATTTGGCGCCCAAATCGGTGATTGGTCGCGGGCAGCGTCCGCGACCAATCAGCTCAGCGGTGTTTAACTTTTGGGGTAAGACCGCGACCAATCATCACAGTAGTGTTTAACTTTTGCGGCAAGATCAGTGATTGGTCGCGGGCCAAGACCGTGACCAATCACCGATTTGTGCGGCACATTTAAATAGCGGTCGCGACCAATTGGATGTCAGCGCCGCTCCCCGGTCCTCCCTTCACACCCTAGGCGCATGGATGTCAGCGGCGCTGCCTGTGCGGATACTTCCGCTGCGAGAACCCGGGACATGAGCGGGCGCTCGCAGCAGAAGTATCCCGACCCGCAGCGCCGCTCCCCGGTCCTCCCTCGACACCCTAGCCACTGATGTCCCCTCAGTATCCGCATGGTGTTACAAAGGTCCGGACATTTGTGTTAAAAATCGCTGATTGGTCGCTGGCGCTGCCCGCGACCCATCACCGATTTGGCCGCCACATTTAATTATCGGCCGCGACCAATCACCGATCTTGGCTCCACATTTAAACACCGCTGTACTGATTGGTCGCGGACGCTATTTAAATGTGGCGCCAAAATCGGTGATTGGTCGCGGCCGATATTTAAATTTGGCGCCCAAATCGGTGATTGGTCGCGGGCAGCGTCCGCGACCAATCAGCGATTTTTAACACAAATGTCCGGACCTTTGTAACACCATGCGGATACTGTGGGGACATCAGCGGCTGGCGTGTCAAGGTAGGACCGGCGCTGCGGGTCGGGATACTTCTTGTGCATAGGAGTAGTAGTATAGTAGTTATATTCTTGTACATAGGGGCAGTATTATAGCAGTTATATTCTTGTACATAGGGGCAGTATTATAGCAGTTATATTCTTGTATATAGGGGCAGTATTATAGCAGTTATTCTTGTACATAGGAGCAGTATTATAGTAGTTATTCTTGTACATAGGAGCAGTATTATAGTAGTTATATTCTTGTACATAGGGGCAGTATTAGAGCAGTTATATTCTTGCACATAGGAGCAGTATTATAGTAGTTATATTTTTGTACATTGGAGCAGTATTATAGTAGTTATATTTTTGTACATAGGGGCAGTATTATAGTAGTTATATTTCTGTACATAGGGGCAGTATTATAGTAGTTATATTCTTGTACATAGGGGTAGTATTATAGTAGTTATATTCCTGTACATAGGAGCAGTATTATAGTAGTTATATTTCTGTATATAGGGGCAGTATTATAGTAGTTATATTCTTGTACATAGGGGTAGTATTATAGTAGTTATATTTTTGTACATAGGGGCAGTATTATAGTAGTTATATTTCTGTACATAGGGGCAGTATTATAGTAGTTATATTCTTGTACATAGGGGCAGTATTATAGTAGTTATATTCCTGTACATAGGAGCAGTATTATAGTAGTTATATTTCTGTACATAGGGGCAGTATTATAGTAGTTATATTCTTGTACATAGGGGTAGTATTATAGTAGTTATATTCTTGTACATAGGGGGCAGTATTATAGTTGTTATATTCTTGTACATAGGGGGCAGTATTATCGTAGTTATATTCTTGTACATAGAGGCAGTATTATAGTAGGTATATTCCTAAACATAGGGGCAGTATTATAGTAGTTATATTCTTGTACATAGGGGGCAGTATTATAGTAGCTATATTCCTGTACATAGGGGCAGTATTATAGTAGCTATATTCTTGTATATAGGGGGCAGTATTATAGTAGTTATATTCTTGTGCATAGGAGCAGTATTATAGTAGTTATATTCTTGTGCATAGGAGTAGTATTATAGTTGTTATATTCTTGTACATAGGAGCAGTATTATAGTAGTTATATTCTTGTACATAGGGGGCAGTATTATAGTAGTTATATTTTTGTACATTGGAGCAGTATTACAGTAGTTATATTCTTGTACATAGGGGGCAGTATTATAGTAGTTATATTTTTGTACATTGGAGCAGTATTACAGTAGTTATATTCTTGTACATAGGGGGCAGTATTATAGTATATTCTTGTACATAGGGGGCAGTATTATAGCAGTTATATTCTTGTATATAGAGGGCAGTATTATAGCAGTTATATTCTTGTACATAGGAGCAGTATTATAGCAGTTATATTCTTGTACATAGGGGCAGTATTATAGTAGTTATATTCTTGTACATAGGGGCAGTATTATAGTAGTTATATTCTTGTACATAGGGGCAGTATTATAGAAGTTATATTCTTGTACATAGGGGCAGTATTATAGTAGTTATATTCTTGTACATAGGGGCAGTTTATAGTAGTTATAGTCTTGTACATAGGGGCAGTATTATAGAAGTTATATTCTTGTACATAGGGGCAGTATTATAGCAGTTATATTCTTGTACACAGGGCAGTATTATAGTAGTTATATTCTTGTATATAGAAGCAGTATTATATTAGTTATATTCTTGTACATAGGGGCAGTATTATAGTAGTTATATTCTTGTATATAGAAGCAGTATTATAGTAGTTATATTCTTGTACATAGGAGCAGTAATATAGTAGTTATATTCTTGTATATAGGGGCAGTATTATAGTAGTTATATTCTTGTATATAGAAGCAGTATTATAGTAGTTATATTCTTGTACATAGGGGCAGTATTATAGTAGTTATATTCTTGTACATAGGGGCAGTCTTATGGTAGTTATATTCTTGTACATAGGGGACAGTATTATAGTAGTTATATTCTTGTATATAGGGGGCAGTATTATAGTGGTTACATTCTTGTACATAGGGGCAGTATTATAGTAGTTATATTCTTGTACATAGGGGACAGTATTATAATAGTTATATTCTTGTATATAGGGGGCAGTATTATAGTGGTTACATTCTTGTACATAGGAGCAGTATTATAGTAGTTATATTCTTGTATATAGGAGCAGTATTATAGTAGTTATATTCTTGTATATAGGAGCAGTATTATAGTAGTTATATTCTTGTGTACAGGGAGCAGTATTATAGTAGTTATATTCTTGTACATAGGAGCAGCATTATAGTAGTTATATTCTTGTACATAGGGGGCAGTATGATAGTAGTTATATTCTTGTACATAGGAGCAGCATTATAGTAGTTATATTCTTGTACATAGGGGCAGTATTATTGTAGTTATATTCTTGTACATAGGGAGCAGTATTATAGTAGTTATATTCTTGTACATAGGGGGGACAGTATTATAATAGTTATATTATTGTATATAGGGGGCAGTATTATAGTGGTTACATTCTTGTACATAGGAGCAGTATTATAGTAGTTATATTCTTGTATATAGGAGCAGTATTATAGTAGTTATATTCTTGTATATAGGAGCAGTATTATAGTAGTTATATTCTTGTGTACAGGGAGCAGTATTATAGTAGTTATATTCTTGTACATAGGAGCAGCATTATAGTAGTTATATTCTTGTACATAGGGGGCAGTATTATAGTAGTTATATTCTTGTACATAGGAGCAGCATTATAGTAGTTATATTCTTGTACATAGGGGCAGTATTATTGTAGTTATATTCTTGTACATAGGGAGCAGTATTATAGTAGTTATATTCTTGTACATAGGAGCAGTATTATAGTAGATATATTCTTGTACATAGGGGGCAGTATTATAGTAGTTATATTCTTGCACATAGGGGCAGTATTATAGTAGTTATATTCTTGTACATAGGAGCAGTATTATAGTAGTTATATTCTTGTACATAGGAGCAGTATTATAGTAGTTATATTCTTGTACATAGGAGCAGCATTATAGTAGTTATATTCTTGTACATAGGGGGCAGTATTATATTGGATACACTTTTGTCCAGAAACAGCAGCATTGTAATAAATGGGCAGCAGTAGGAGAAAGCATCATCCTAATGCATGGTGAGAGTTCAGAATAGTGTCCTATAAAGCGTAAGATAAGGGAATGATTTATGCACAAATTATGTTAGATTAGTAATAAATGGCCAACACTCCATCTCTTGCTTATTTACAGTGTGATTTGTCGCAGAGGCTCATTAAATAATTAACACAAAATATCTTAGTTTTCAAAGATACATTTTCCCAGAATGAGAAGCCGTATATATATATATATGTCATATACGCACAGAATCTAATATACAAACTAAAGAGCCGAGATACATAATGATACGATCCGCAGACAGGCTGCAGAACAGATAACCTTTAGTGTAGTAAAATGTCATGAAACCCATAATACATATTGATTCAGTGACATTTCGAGAAAAGCGATCGAGATAACACACGGTATAAATTTCTCCATACCAAAATAGACAGATCTGTCAAAGGGGGTTTTTTAATGTAGTGTTGATGTGATAGGAAGGCTGCCATTACTGCTGTGCCGCCTAATGTATGGCGTAGGAAGGCTGCCATTACTGCTGTGCCGCCTAATGTATGGCGTAATTGACTTCTCGGAGCGCGGTTCACAGGAGTAATGAACAATTTTATGTCTATCTAGTAGGTGGCAGCCGATCTCACTATAAAGAACGCACCATATATTGCTGCTAAAAAACTAAAAAACGTAGGTTACAATGGACAAAAACTTCCTTCTGTTCAGAGAGGACACGTAAGGCTACGCACATTACTGCTCAGAAACGTTTCTGAAAGTAGGAAGGTTTTAGAATGAGGTTTTCAAAATTTCCATTACGAGAGACAAGTCTGTGCAGTAGGTAGAGGCAGCCTCATGTACAGCAGACTAACTGAATTTGTCACAGAGGTTCGTCTTTCTATCTACAGGCAGTTTCCATACTTCCCGAAGATTAGTATTGAGAGGGCAATAGCATACAGTGGCTTGGGAAAATATTCACCCCCCCTCCCTCCTTTGGCTTTTTATCTATTTTGTTACATTACAACCGGTGTTGAAATATTTTTGTAATCTGATTTGTATGCGATGCATGCTGAAGTGAGAAAAATCTAGGAATAAATTACATTTATGGGATCAAAGAACTAAAAATTGGCATGTGCATACAGTGCCTACAAGTAGTATTCAACCCCCTGCAGATTTAGCTGGTTGACACATGCGGAATTAACTTGGCATTGTGACATTTGTACTGTAGATCAGCCTGGAAGTGGGAAATGCTCTGCAGCAAATTTTGTTTTTGTTTTTTTTTTATAACGTTAAAAGTTAATTCAGAGTGTCATTTATTATTCAACCCCTCAAACCACAAGAATTCTGTTTGGTCCCCCTAAAGTATTAAGAAGTAGTTCAGGCACCAAGAATAATGAGCTTCACATGTGTGGATTAAAGATCTCTTTTGCCAGCCTTTTCTGACTATTTAAGACCCTCCCCAAACTTGTGAACAGCACTCAGACATGGTCAACATGGGAAAGACAAAGGAGCATTCCAAGGCCATCAGAGACAAGATCGTGGAGGGTCACAAGGCTGGCAAGGGGTACAAAACCTTTCCAAGGAGTTGGGCCTACCTGTCTCCACTGTTGGGAGCATCATCCGTAAGTGGAAGGCTTAGGGAACTACTGTTAGCCTTCCACGGCCTGGACAGCCTTTGAAAGTGTCCTCCCGTGCCGAGGCCAGGCTTGTCCGAAGAGTCAAGGCTAACCCAAGGACAACAAGGAAGGAGCTCCGGGAAGATCTCATGGCAGTGGGGACATTGGTTTCAGTCAATACCATAAGTAACGTACTCCACCGCAATGGTCTCCGTTCCAGACGAGCCCGTAAGGTACCTTTACTTTCCAAGCGTCATGTCAAGGCTCGTCTACAGTTTGCTCATGATCACTTGGAGGACTCTGAGACAGACTGGTTCAAGGTTCTATGGTCTGATAAGACCAAGATCGAGATCTTTGGTGCCAACCACACACGTGACGTTTGGAGACTGGATGGCACTGCATACGACCCCAAGAATACCATCCCTACAGTCAAGCATGGTGGTGGCAGCATCATGCTGTGGGGCTGTTTCTCAGCCAAGGGGCCTGGCCATCTGGTCTGCATCCATGGGAAGATGGATAGCACGGCCTACCTGGAGATTTTGGCCAAGAACCTCCGCTCCTCCATCAAGGATTTCAAGATGGGTCGTAATTTCATCTTCCAACAAGACAACGACCCAAAGCACACAGCCAAGAAAACCAAGGCCTGGTTCAAGAGGGAAAAAGTCAAGGTGTTGGAGTGGCCTAGTCAGTCTCCTGACCTTAACCCAATTGAAAACTTGTGGAAGGAGCTCAAGAATAAAGTCCACATGAGACACCCAAAGAACCTAGATAACTTGGAGAAGATCTGCATGGAGGAGTGGGCCAAGATAACTCCACAGACCTGTGCCGGCCTGATCAGGTCTTATAAAAGACGATTATTAGCTGTAATTGCAAACAAGGGTTATTCCACAAAATATTAAACATAGGGGTTGTATAATAATTGACCCACACTTTTATGTTTAAAATTTAATAAAATTCAACTGAGCAACATAACTTTTTGGTTTGTAAGATTTATGCTTCTGTTCATAAATCCTACTTTCATTTGCAGTTTGAAGGCTCTAACTTATTTGCATCTTATCAAACCAGCTAAATCTGCAGGGGGTTGAATACTACTTGTAGGCACTGTATGTATTCACCCTTTTTGCTATGAAGCCCCTAAAAATTTCTGGTGCAAGCAATTCCCTTCATAAGTCCCATGCTTAGTGACAGGACGTCCACCTGTGTGCAATCTAATGTCACATGTCTGTCAGTATATACACTTTACCTTTACTGAAAGGCCACAGAAGCGGCAACACCATTAACAAGAGGCACCACTAACCAAACACCATAAAGACCAAGGAGATCTCCAGACAACACCGTGAAGACCAAGGAGATCTCCAGACAACACCATGAAGACCAAGGAGATCTCCAAACAACACCATGAAGACCAAGGAGATCTCCAAACAACACCATGAAGACCAAGGAGATCTCCAAACAACACCATGAAGACCAAGGAGATCTCCAACCACCACCATGAAGACAAAGGAGATCTCCAAACAACACCATGAAGACCAAGGAGATCTCCAAACAACACCATGAAGACCAAGGAGATCTCCAGACAACACCATGAAGACCAAGGAGATCTCCAGACAACACCATGAAGACCAAGGAGATCTCCAGACAACACCATGAAGACCAAGGAGATCTCCAGACAACACCATGAAGACCAAGGAGATCTCCAAACAACACCATGAAGATCAAGGAGATCTCCAGACAACACCATGAAGACAAAGGAGATCTCCAAACAACACCATGAAAACCAAGGAGATCTCCAAACAACACCATGAGATCAAGGAGATCTCCAGACAACACCATGAAGACCAAGGAGATCTCCAGACAACACCATGAAGACCAAGGAGATCTCCAGACAACACCATGAAGACCAAGGAGATCTCTAAACATGTGAGGGACAAAGTTGTTGAGAAGTACAAGTCAGGGTTGGGTTATAAAAAATCTCCCAATCTCTGATGTTCCCCCAGAGCACCGACAAATCCATTATCATCAAATGTAAAGAACATGGTACCACAACAAACCTGCCAAGAGAGGGCGCTCACCAACACTTTCAGCCCGGGCAAGGAGGGCATTAATCTGAGAGGCAGCACAGAGACCAAAGGTAACCCTGAAGGAGCTGCACAGACTGGAGTATCTGTCCATATGACCACAATAAGCCATACACTCCTTTATGGAATAGTGGGCAGAAAAAAGCCTTTCACACAAAAATTGTAAGGCTCTTTTTGAGTTTGCCAAAAGACATGTCGAAGCTTCCCGAAATGTATGGAGGAAGGTGCCGTGGTCAGATGATACCAGAATTGAACTTTTTGGCCACCAAAGTAAATGCTATGTCGGGCGCCAAACCAACACAGCTCATTGCCCCAAGAACACCATCCCCAGAGTGAAACATGGTGGTGGCAGTATCATGCTGTGGGTATATTTTTCAGCAGCAGGGACTCCCCCCTGAACCAGCTCACTGACGGATTTTCACCTAATTCAATCTGCAGCAGGCAATAGTGCAACATGGTGGCTTATAGATGCAAACGGTGTCACATTTTTAATAAAACCCAATTGCAAAAAAATATTTTTAACTATGGATGAGCGAACCCGTGTGCTCATCTCTATTTTTACCAAAAATACATGCATTTAAGAAGTGCAAAAAAGAAAAAAAAAAAAAGAAAAAAAAAAAGAGTCCCAGAAACTGTCCACTCATTTTAAGATTCTATCATTATGCTTTAAGGGAACCTGTTGTAGGATCCACCCTCCTAAGCAGTCTATGTGGGCATGTAGATCATAGAGAGTTGAATAAAATGATAGTTTGATATCTGTGATCCAATATTTTATTCCAGTGAAATCCACGTTTTTATTAACATGTAAATGAGCTGTTGAGATCTATGGGCCGGACACAGATCTCCCTGAGACTCCGCCTCTGGAGCTTATTTCACATGAGAAGAGGAGTTACCAGTGTGAGACATGTAATGACTGACAGTCAGCTCTCCTGATCTATGTGTCTCACTCACATCTTACTTTCTTAAATTCTTGAAACAGGCCGTGTAGATCCCAATGTAGTTTTATCCTTTCCTATAGGGTTAATGCGTTCGTCTCCTCCACAGCGAGTCTAATGATACCGTAATTCTGAGCTTCCACACTGGGAAGGAGGATAGGAAATCGCCGTGGATAATATCGGTAATTCCAGCCATTATTAATAAATGTATTCCCTCAGAGTCTAATTTTCAGATGTGCTCATAGAAAAGAGGCCATTGAAACGAGCCGCCAACGGGCAGGAGAAAATCTAATTTGTATGAGGGTTTAGGCCATTTAAAGTCCCAAAAGTCATAAAGATTGAGCAGAGGCCGGGTCCTCAGCTCCAGACACTATAAAATGTGCATCAGAAATGGAGGCTGTGTTATATAATGCAAAAATATGGGAGAAGAGTAGTTAGAAAAAAGTTTTTTCTGGGGTAACGTTTCAGTCTGCTTCTCCAGCCCTTTATCCAAACACCCTGGATAAAGAGCCCCACGCACCTTCAATAGCTGCTCAGGGGGTCAACAGCTTATTTTCCCAACCCTCTATAGACATGCATGCTCCGTCCAGCTGAGCGCGCTTGGGTTTTCATTAGCAGACATCTTGGTTTCACGAAAAACAAAAAGATTGGGAGCAGAGGTTTAAAACCTTGTATACTGTTCGCCTCTTTGGGTGAAGTGTCGGGAGACGGCATAAGTTGGTAGGCATGACTCACCGAAATCAGCTAACCCCATTCCCCGAGGCACAACGCAAACGCCTTTCAAATATTTTCTTCCTTTTATATAGAACGTCCTACATTTGTTAGGTTGTCTACAGTCGTGGCCGTAAGTTTGAGGCCGAAACAAATTTTGGTTTTCAGAGAGTTTGCTGAAATTCCCACCAAAAATTGCAAGGTCATGAGAAATAACAAAGGGGTTGTCCACTACTAGGACAACCCCTTCTTGATCTAAATGTTTGGCCTCCGATAAACAAAAAAAAAAAAAGCCTTTACTCACCTCCCATGCCAGCACCATTCGCACTCATGTTCCGGGGGCTCCCGTGCTGTTGTTGTGACACGTGAGCCCGGCACACAATCCGTGTTGGCGTCACTGTCCCCGCCTTCTGTCGAATTGAACATGGAGAGAAGGTCCGGGCTGTAGCTGATCTCTCACTTCCGCTTCATGTTCAATTCGACAGAAGACGGGGACAGTGATGCCAGCGCTGATTGGGCACCGGGATAAACGTGTCAAAACAACAGCACGGGAGCCCCGGGACCGCGAGTGCCGACACCACGGGAACGGTGCCGGTACGGGAGGGGAGTACAAGAAGTGGACAACTTCTTTAATCATCAAAAACACATTCAAAGAGCGAGGTTTAATTGCTGTGAAGGAGTCTCCAGAGCACCCAAGAAAGTCTAACAAGCTCCAGGACCGTCTCATAAATAAGAGTCGGCTACAAGATCGGTTCAACACCAGTGCAGAGCTTGCTCAGAGATGGCAGCAGGCAGGTGTCATTGATGTGAAGACTTTTGGAGGTGGCCTGGTGACAACAAGAGCAGAAAAGAAGCCACTTATTTCCAAGAAAATCATTAAAGACAAAAAGACATTCTGCATGAAGTACAGGGTTTGGACTGCTGAGGATGGGTGTAAAGTTATTTTCTCTGATGAAGTCCCTTCAGACTGTTTGGGAAATCTGCAAAATGATTGTTTGGAGAAGAAAAGTTGAGCGCTACCATGAATCCTGTGTCTGCCAACAGTAAAGCCTTCTGAGACCACTCGTGTGGGGGTTCTCAACCACTGATGGACTCGAGCACCATTTTGCCTAAGAACACTTCCATAAATAAAGAATAGGATCTAATCTTTCTCTAAGAGCATAATCCAGGAGTAATTTGGGGATGAACTTTGGTTTTTCAAGCATGATGGAAGCCATGTCAGAAGGTAAAAGTGATAACTAAGGACCTCAGTGAAACTGTGGGTTCATGGCCAGGACACTGCCTACTTTTCAATCCCACCTGCGATCAATCCTCAAAAAATGACAAAGAAAACACCAGAAATTTTGATAAAGCCCAAGCTTGGATGAGGCAAGAAAAGGCAGTCAGGATTTGGCCCAGAAACTGATATCCAGCTACCGGGGAGAAGGGCAGAGCAGAAGTCTGGAAAAATAAGGATCAGCACTGTAAATATTGAGTGTTTCCATAAACTTGATGTATTTGTCAATTAAAGTTTAAAAACTTATGAAAAGTTTATAATTGTACTTTAGTAACCATAGAAATATCCGAATAAAAAATATAAAACACCGAAGAAGCAAAATTTGTGTTAGTCTCAAAACTTTTGGCCGCAACGGTCATTGAAATGCCTCAAACTTTTTCACTGTCTAGGTGCATTTTAACTTTACATATTGCTTTTTTTTAATTCCCCCAAGAGGTAAAACTGTACGGGAGCACGCCAAGATAGCAGGAGAGTAGTCCACAAACTATTATAGGGTACCTGTATATTAGCTGACAGTTTTCATTGCATCAATTTTAACCAAAATCAAACAGAATTGCAATTCTCGTATAGTTTTGTACAGCTCCTAGGCTGGCCCCATGCACTTCAAGTTTACAGGCTTTCAGGCTCCTTATACTAAGGGTCCATTAACATTGGGTGATGTTTTGCATTTATTATGCATTGCTTATATAAGGCTATCATATTCTGCAGCGCTTTACATACATTACATCCCTTTACACCCTTGTCCCCATCGGGCCTCACAATCTACATTCCCTATCAGTATGTCTTTGAAGTGTGGGAGGAAACCGGAGAACCCGGAGGAAACCCACGCAAACACGGGGAGAACATACAGACTCCTTGCAGATGTTGTCCTTGGTGGGATTTGAACCCAGGACCCCAGCGCTGCAAAGCAACAGTGCTAACCACTGAGCCACAGTCCTGCCCTTTGCTGTTTGCCGTTCGCTTAATTGCTGTCTGACCCGGTTTCAGGTGCCCATTGAACAATAAGCAATAATTCAACCATAGCACATCTGCTGCCATTATTCTCGGCAGCACAGGCCCTGTTTATATAGCAGGATGCGCTGCAGAGAATGAGGATTTTTTTTTGTGCATACCAAATGATCATTTCACCCGACGAACAAGCGTCTTGCTCATTCTTTGGGTGATCGGCAACCTGTTTAGACTACATAATTATTGGGAAATAAGCATTACTAGGAATGCCCATCCACAATAATCGTACAGTCTATATGCTCCTTAAGACTCTTTTGTTTAGCAGGTGTGTGGCATTTATTTTGTAATCTTTTATTTCTCATTAGTAGCTTAGTAATGCGCGGGAGGCACATAGCAACCAACGAGGAGGCGGGTGGCAGGCCTGAACCAATGATGAGGTGGGAGGCGCACCCCAAACAACGAGGAGGCGGGAGGCGTGCCCCAACCAACGAAGAGGCGGGTGTCACGCCTGAACCAATGATGAGAAAGGAGGCGTGCCCCAACCAACGAGTAGGTGGGTGTCACGCCTGAACCAATGATGAGAAAGGAGGCGCACCCCAACCAACGAGGAGGCAGAAGGTGCGCCCCAATCAATGAGGCAGATGGCGTGCCTCAAAAAACAAGGAGGAGCAAAGGCACGCCCCAATCAAGAAGGATGCGGAAAGGCGCGTCTGAACCAATAATGAGGCGGGAGGCGCGCCTCAACCAACAAGGAGGTGGGAGGCGCACCCCAAACAACGAGGAGGCGGAAGGCGCACCCCAAACAACGAGGAGGCGGGAGGCGTGCCCCAACCAACGAGGAGGCAGGTCTCACGCCTGAACCAATGATGAGAAAGGAGGCGCACCCCAACCAACGAGGAGGCGGAAGGTGCGCCCCAATCAACGAGGAGGTGGGTGTCACGCCTGAACCAATGATGAGAAAGGAGGCGCACCCCAACCAATGAGAAGGCGGAAGGTGCTCCTCAACCAACAAGGAGGCGGATGGCACGCCCCAATCAACGAGGAGGCGGAAAGGCGCATCTGAACCAATAATGAGGCGGGAGGCGCGCCTCAACCAACAAGGAGGTGGGTGGCACACCCCAATGAATTAGGAGGGTGGCACACCCCAATCAATCAATGAGGAAGTATGCCCCAACCAGCGAGGAGGCAAGAGGCGTGCCAAATCGATGCAGAGATGGAAGGTGCGTCCCATCCCACGATCAGGCAGGAGGAGCGTCTTAAAACACCTGTGTTTCTGTAGGTACTGCTACATTTCTGACCTCTCAACTGGATATCCCTTTAACCTATTTCTGAACTTTGTAGGTACAACTGTGGTCATTTTTGTAGGGTACAGTGGTTGTTTTTTTTCTGAACCAAGTAAGGCTGCGTGCCCACTATGCGTTTTTCAAGCGTTTTTGCCGCAGAATTTCCGCAGCGAAAACGCTTAAAAACCGATTGGTAATACGTGCCCCATGGTCCCCAATGATAAAACGCATGTGCTGTGCACATGGTGCGGAAATTTCCGCTGCGGATTATCATTGCGGAACAATACACACCATGTCCATTTATTTTGCGGACACGCAGCGTAATCGCCGCCATTGACTTGCATTGGACCGCGTGACATCCGCATCACTGCATCTGCACATGCGGGTATCACACGGTTCAATGTGCAGATGGTACCCAGGTCTGGAGGAGAGGAGACTCTCCTCCAGACCCGGGTACCACAGAAACTGTAAAAAAAAAAAAGAATTTAAAATAAAAAATAAAGATTATACTCACCTTCCGATGTCCTCCCGGTGATTCTCCCCTCCGTCTGGTCTGCTGTATGGGTCGCGGTGTTGTGAAGGACCTGCCATGACGTCATTGAGTCATGTGACCTGACACTCAATGACGTCACCGCAGGTCTTTCACACCACCGCGAGCCGCCCAAGACACCGGAAAGAGCGGAGAAAACACATCCGCATGCGTTTTTCCTGCCAGGGAGAAGCGGAAAAAATATGCAGCATTTCTGCATCGTGGGCACATAGCCTAATAGTTCAGCAAGTTTTAAAAGAAAGATTTTCTTAGACTGTATTCAGATGGACAATGTTAAACTAATCTATGTTTTAACAGTGAAAACGATCTCCATGTGAGTTTAATAAAGTTTCTATCTGCCCTCTGTCCGTTTTTCCTGGAGAGTAACTTTGAATGGCAAGACCTGTCTAAGAATCAGACTAAAAGAGTGCGCGCCGTGATTTTCGTGCATGTGAATTGACCACTTTTAGTGCTGTTTACTTAGAGTTTTGTCCTATCTACAAAATGACAGCACTCATGTATGAAAATCTGTTGGCCCTTGTGGAAATCACGGCTTGGACTAGAAAAGTCAAAATGGTACAGTGAGAAAGGAGAACAGTGGGGAGGACACAGACTGGAGCATGGAGAAAAGAAAGATTACTTATACAGGGAATGCCCACTGAACCCTGAACTTGCAGCTCCAAAACAAGACGGCTCAATAGAAGCAGGTGAATCAAATAGATGAAAAAAATAAAAGTAAGCCAACAACATAATGTGACCTGATTACCTCTCCAGGGTAATCAGAAACAAAGCCACAAGTTTTGTTATAGTAACTTAGCCTAAGCACCATCAATCAAAACAAAGCAAAAAAAAACAAAACCACGGTATTTGCATAGCTCATTTTGGCTATTGCTTTTGCACGAACATGACTACAACAACGTAGAACATTAATTAAAGATCTGGAAAGCTTTAATTAAGGCGCAATAAAGTAGACCAGACAATCACGCATGGAATGTGCAACCGTCCACTGATTAATTGACACGAAGACTGGAGGAAATTAATTCCCAGATAACTAATTTACTACTTGGAAAGAACGGGTTATTAAGTTGTTCTCATCTACCGGTGACAAGAAGGTTGGCCGCCATAGTGACAGACAATCCCCAAAATGAGAGGAGAAGGGAGCTAAATTTATCACCTACCTTGTAGATGTAGAAACACGAAACACAACAAGTTATTTAAGAGCTCGGTCACCGGGCCGGTTACGAAAAGGTCAGTCTCTCGGTCATTGGAGTGAAGCGGAAAAACCAAGACGGCACCGAAATAATTTGCTCCTAAAAGGATCGTCTTGTATAAGGAAACAAGCCCTAATTACACCAGTCCTGGAGCCGGTTCTCCAGAGCAGAGCTTTCTTCTAGCTTGTGGAAAGGTATATCGAGAACAGGGACACCCCTGAATGACGTCCATGTGCACTAATGGGGAGCACAGACATGGACTGCTTTTGTGAGATACAATCTGGAAGAAGTGGGCACCAATATCTTTGTACTTTCCGTGACTTCATTTAACAATTCTGCCTTGTAACTTTCTCCCTCTCACGAAACATTAAAGGCAAAAGGAGACTCTTCAGTTCGGAAGAGAATCCTCGTCAGTTCTGTTGTCCATGCCAAATCAATATGACGTCAGGAGCGAAGAGCTTGTAGGGTTTGCGCCTAGATGACATCAACTTTACAGTGGTTGAACCTGCCGCAATAATATCAACCATTGTTCTACAAGACACACCGTATCTTAAGACATTACTATTGACAAAAGAAAAGAAGCGTTGTCCGATTCTGTCCAGTCACACCATATTGATGACCTATCCGCAGGACTGGTCTCCAATATAAGATCAGTGCACCTTAGCGCCTTTTTAAGTGAATGTTACCTGAGATGCAGGACCTGGGAGTGGTCGCTAAACAATGTATACTGGTCCGGCTCTGTACATTGCTAACATCCAGCCACCGCAGCTGATCGGTAGGGATGCTGGGTGCTGATCAACCACTGATCTGATGTTGGTGACCTATCCGTAAGGTCCCAATACACAAACTAAAGTCGGCCGAGCTGATATCAGCCTAGCAGAGTATTCTTATGCATGGTGGAGTCCGGAAAGATGGCTGTCGGCTGAATAATTCTTAGGCCCAAAGCTATCTAATGTGTATGGGGGGGCTTTAGAGTAAATCATCAACACCATAGTAGAGAGAAACCCCTTTAAATAGGGAATGCAGAAGTGATAATGAGAGAGCCTTTGGCCGTCAGGCGTACTGCTCCGATGGAAAGGTCAACAATATACAGTCATGGCTGAAAGTGTTGGCATCCTTGAAATTGTTCCAGAAAATGAAGTATTTCTCCCAATTACACATCTTTTGTTATAGTTTATTTCTTTTGTGTGTATTGGAACAACACAAAAAAAAGGAGAAAAAAAAAGGAAAATTGGACATAGTTTCACACTAAACACCCAAAAATGGGCCAGACAAAATTGTTGGCACCTTTCCAAAATTGTGGGTAAAAAACTTTGTTTCAAGCTCACCTGTGGCAAGTAACATGTGTGGGCAATATGAAAATCACAGCTGAAACCAGATAAAAAGGGGAGAAGTTGACTCCATCTTTGCATTGTGTGTTTGTGTGTGTTGCACTAAGCATGGAGAACAGAAAGAGGAGAAGAGAACTGTCTGAGGACTTGAGAACCAAAATTGTTGAAAAATATCAATCTCAAAGTTACAAGTCCATCTCCAGAGATCTTGATGTCACTTTGTCCAAGGTGCACAACAAGAAGCTTACAACCCCTGGCACTGTAGCTAATCTCCCTTGATGTGGACGGCAGAGAAAAATTGATGTTGCAACGCAGGATAGTACGGATGGTGGATAAGCAGCCACAATCAAGTTCCAAAGAATTTCAAGCTGTCCTGCAGGCTCTGGGTGAATCAGTGTCTGCGCGAACTATCCATCTACATGTGAATTAAATGCTATGGCAGAAAACCCAGGAGGACCCTATTGCTGACACAGACACATAAAAAAGTTAGACTGTAGTTTGCTAAAATGTACGTGAGTAAACCAAAATCCTTCTAGGAAAGCACCTTGAGGACAGATGAGACCAAGATAGAGCTTTTTGGTGAAACACATCATTCTACTTTTTAAAGAAAATGGAATGAGGCCTAAAAGGAAATAACACAGTACCTACAGTCAAATATGATGGAGGTTCAAAGTAGTTTTGGGGTTGTTTCGTTGTCATTGGGAATTGGGTGCCTTGAAATGTGTTCAAGGCATCATGAAATCTGAAGATTGGCAAAAGATTTTGGGTGGCAATGCAGTGCCCAGTGTCAGAAAGATGGGTTTGTGTCCTAGGTCATGGGTTATCCAGCAGGACAATGACCCCAAACATACTTCAAGAATAACCCAGAAGTGGATGGAAACAAAGGGCTGGAGGAGTTCTGAAGTGGCAGCGATGAGTCCGGATCTAAAACCCATTGATCACCTGTGGAGAGATCTTATAATTGCTGTTGGGAGAAGACGCCTTCACATATGAGAGACCTGGAGAAGTTTCTAAAAGAGTCGCCCAAAAATCCAGTTGAGAGAAGTAAGAAGCTGATGGTTATAGGAAGCGACTGATTGCAGTTATTTATTCCAAAGGGGGTGCAACCAAATATTAAGTTGAGGACGACAACAATTTTGTCCGGCCCATTTTTGTTTTTTTTTGTTAAATTATTTTACAATTTGTCTTTTTTCCTGTTTTTTTTTGTTGTTTCCAATACACACAAAGGAAATAAACCTGTGTATAACAAAACGTGTGTAGCTGCAATAATTCTCTGGGAGAAATACTTCATTTTCTGCAACAATTACAAGGGTGCCAACACTTTTGGTCATGACTGTATTACTCCTGGAAAACCCTTTTAGATAAAATTTGCACATACATCATAAAAAAAAACAAAAAAAAAACCTATCCATATTTGGAATCCACACGACTAATAACATGAACCATTAATTCAATCAGGTAATTTAGTGTAAAATGTGAACAGTATAAAAAAAAAATTTCCTCCCAATTCGCCTTTTTTTCTATTTCAATTCGCGTCACAAAATAAATGAATGTAAATGACACTTTAATCTGTCCAAAGCCTGAAAAAGTGCAGAAATAAAGCACAAAAACCTTAAAAAAATAATAATAATAAAAAAAAGTATTGCAGCCTTAGACGTCACAAAATAATTCTGCCAGAATAATTTTAGTAGTGAATAAGTTTAGGTCCATTATACCAACGAGTGCGCAATATGCTAAAAAAGTATCTGGACGTTTGGCAAGGGGTTAATTTATAAATTCAAAATCTAAAAAGGAAGAATCAAATGGAATCAGGAATAGACTATATCATCCTGTAAATGTAAGGCTCATACATATGGAAAGAAAAGATCCCTTTAATGAAGGTCCGCTGCGGACCTTCACCCGTGTATTTAGTATGAGAGCCTTAAAAAAGTAATGACGGCGGAGCGATGCCGTGAATGTATAATCAGTGCAGGGCTGGTGCATTATTAATCTGCTGGAGGAAGGCGCTTTCATCTTTAATCGCCCCTTATCACAAGCTGTAGACCAGAGCGAGCGGAGATGTAATCAGCCCCCTCGTCACCGGCCTTCATCGTACGCGGGGGCACGCTGCGCTGCATTACACATTTACCGCTCCTGGGTCCGCACTACACATTTACCGCTCCTGGGTCCGCGCTTTACTTTCCTTCCTCTGTGTTTGATCTTCACTTCTACTCCAGTCTCAGCCAGAGACCAGGAAGCGCTGCATTACGGGAGGTCGTAGTTAAGCTGTTGGGTCACAGTCTACTTGACTGCTCGGTAGCACGGGCAATAACGTATCGCTTCTCCCTCCCACTAATTGTATCCAAGCAGGTTCCCTCTTTTTGTTCGGCGTGGTTGGCGTTTGACAGCTGCAGTCAATCCCTGGGACCACTGATTGGCTGCAGCAGTTACATGCCGACTACGCCTAAACAGACGGCGCTGCGTCTATAAGACTCGAGGCTCTTACCTTGGAGGACGAGGGCTTCGGAGGAGACTTCTCCAGATCCGGAGTTCACACATTCTTCGTTAGGATGCTTTTTGTTGTAATGTCTTTTCAGTGAGCCGGGAATATTACAGGAATAATGGCATAAGGCACAACCGAAGGGCTGAAAGGAGAGGAAGACGCACAAAATAAGAAAGGAATTTAAAGGAGAGGATCAGTCATTTGCCATAAACATGTAAAATTCTTTGTAGATGCCGCTGTTCTCCTGATTCTGGAGATACTTTTCTTTTATGCTTGCGCCTCTCCGTTCCCGAGATACGTTGTCTTCTTCTATGTATAAAAATCAAGTTTTGTTGGACAAGTGGGTGCGGTCCTCAACGAGATGCCCAGAGAGGAGTTGAGGACCACACCCACTTGTTAAAAAGCAAAGCCTAGATTTATATACAGGGAAGAGGAGGCCATATCTCAGGAAAAGAGGAGCAGGAAGAAAAGAAGAACAACATCGGATTCAGGAGGACGTCGGCATTTATACAAGGTAAAAAAAGAAGATATTTATGGGAAAAGACCACATACAATTTGATAGAGACCAGAAATGTTCGAAACATTCTTCATGTGAAGTTGTACTACACTGCAATCAAAATTTATGGCACCCACTTAACTCTTTATATTCATTTTCACATTCTTCTTTTATGTTTAAATAGGTCTATTATTATAGTACAGTATATAAAACGCTTTATTTTGCTATTTTTATGCATTATTGAAATGTACAACATAATAAATTTAATATAATCATTTACTGTGTAACAAGAAACAAATAAAAAAAAAAATGTTAGAAAACCCGCAAGGCTACTTTTGCTTATTCCATGAAACTACACCCAACAAGCTGCTTTGCAATCCAGAAACAAACCATGGACATGAATTTGGCTGAGCTGCAATATCAGACACAATAGGATAGGTGTGGCGCTGTTTCTGGAAGTAAGTATATTTATCTTCTCATGTACAACCCCTTTTAAATGTTCTATTCAAAGTTTCAAAAGTACATCCAGCCTGTATTACTGGGAGAGACACACAGATCTCACATCCGGCCTATATTACTAGGAAATATACACAGACCTCATATCCTGCCTATGTTACTGAGGGAGATATAGAGCTCACATCCAGCCTATAACTGGGAAAGACACACATAGACCTCACATCCAGCCTATATTACTGGGAGAAACACACAGACCTCACATCCAGCCTGTATTACTGGGAGAGACACAAAGACCTCACATCCAGCCTATATTACTGGGAGAGACACACAGACCTCACATCCAGCCTATATTGCCGAGAGAGACACACAGACCTCACATCCAGACTATATTACTGGGAGAGACACATAGACCTCACATCCAGCCTATATTACTGGAAGAGACACACAGACCTCACATCCAGCCTATATTACTGGAAGAGACACACAGACCTCACATCCAGCCTATATTACTGGGAGAGACACACAGACCTCACATCCAGCCTATATTACTGGGAGAGACACAGAATTCACATCCAGCCTATATTATTGGGAGAGACACACAGAGCTCACTTCCAGCCTATATTGCCGAGAGACACACACAGACCTGACATCCAGGCTATATTACTGGGAGAGACACACAGACCTCACATCCAGCCTATATTACTGGGAGAGACACACAGACCTCACATCCAGCCTATATTACTGGGAGAGACACAGAATTCACATCCAGCCTATATTATTGGGAGAGACACACAGAGCTCACTTCCAGCCTATATTGCCGAGAGACACACACAGACCTGACATCCAGGCTATATTGCTCAGAGACACACAGAGCTCACATCCAGCCTATATTACTGGGAGAGACACACAGAGCTCACATCCAACCTATATTACTGGGAGAGACACACAGACCTCACATCCAGCCTATAGTACTAGGAAATATACACAGACCTCATATCGTGCCTATGTTACTGAGAAAGACACAGAGCTCACATCCAGCCTATAACTGGGAGAGACACACAGTCCTCACATCCAGCCTATATTACGGGGAGAAGAAACACAAAGACCTCACATCCAGCCTATATTATGGGGAGAAGAAACACACAGAGCTCACATCCAGCCTACATTACTGAAAAGGTTACAAATATGTCACACCCAGCCTATGTTACTTAAGAGTCATACAACCAGCCTATTTTACCAGGAGAGACACTCCCAATAATAGAAAATCTGAAACTTGGATGTGGCTGCAAACTGCATATCCTGGGGTCTGAAGATTGCAGACTGAAACGTAATACAATTTTATTACAGCAGGCCAATGATGCAGGATTTTTTCTTCTTGAGAAGAATTATGGAAAGAGCAAAGCCAGCTGGTTCCCCCACCTTTCAAACTTTTACAATGTATCCGATAGATGATTGATGAGCAGAACACCCCGTTACCATCCCCTCCTACCATTCATTACGATCTGCACAGACACTGCACAAGCTCATGGGCAGCAGCGATAGCCAAGATCTGATCTCGGTCAGTCCCTTGGCAGTGAATGGAGAACTGGTTGCCATTCGCACTACCATCACATACGATCATATGATCAGGGCCAATTTTTATTTACCGGAACTAAACAATGAAAGTTCTTATTGAATGAAACCGAGCAAAAATGTTCAAAACTGAAAAATAGGATGGAACATATAAATTTTCATAAAAAAAATTTCATTCACATACACAACCAGCTTCATGTTATTTTCCCAAAGCATCTAACATGACAAAATAAGCAACTTTCCAATAGACAAATATTAAAAATATCCAACCGTTTTCTTTCATTAAGAATTTTTTATTCTACAGCTTTAATGTAGACTTTCATCTCCATGGCAACAGACAACAAACAAACGCTGTGTAGTCTGATTTGACAGTCATACTTCCTTCTAGGTTTTCTCTTCTTCAAACTAGTCTTCTGATTGTCCGCAAGCAAAAAGCCGAGGACTAATGGAAGAAAGTCTGAGACTTCAGGATGGCAAGGACTACACTGCACAGAATTTGTAGTCTGTTACCATAGAAACACGTTGTCTGCCTAGAAACAGACAAAACAATAGGATACTTTAAATTAGAACCTGTTCTAAAGTTGCTTTATTCTTTTATGTCTTTAAAGAGGCCGTCCAGGACTTTTTTTTTTACTACGGGCCTAAAAACTAACAGGAAGTTGGCTACTATAGCAACTGCCTTCCCGTCTGTTGTACCAGGAGCAGAGTGGTCACCGACTGTTGCTATTGACGATTAAGCTGTTTCCCATCAACAGAGCAACTCTTCTTCTTCCACGCTGCTCTGTTGACAGGATGTGACTACCAGGTCATACTGATTGCCAGCTGGCTTCCCGCAGTTAGGCAGCGGGGAGCCAGTTGTCAATCAACATAACGTCAGCAATCACGCCCCGTCAACAGAGCCCAGCAGAAGAGAAGTCGCTGCTAACAGAAGCTGCTGAATTGCCGGCAAGAGCGATGCTGAGTACATTGTTAAAAAAAAATAATAATACAATTATGCCGGATAACCCTTTAAGTGTATATATTACTTTTTCATGGGAAAGGGGGATTCTTTTCTTAAATAAAAAAAAGAAAAGCTTCTTACCAGGCAAGTAGCACTCTATTCAATAAAAATAATTAAAAGTAAAACATTTAAAAGTACAACAATTTAATAAAAAAAGTGTGTAAATGACACAACTACATCTTTTTAAATCCAAAACATAAAAAATAGAGAATTGATGAAAAATGAACGAGTTGACTACTAAGGATATAATAAGGAACCATTCAGTCGTGATGGACGGAGATTGTAAATTGACCTCTTTTGCAACAATGGCGACCCGACAATCTGCGAACCTGTGATAACATCCAGCAGAGCTGCAACATCTGACATCCTTGGGGCCAGAGCAGCCCCCTCCACGGTGGAGCAGGCAATGTAGCACTGCAGGGGGGCCCTCGAGAGCTACCTCGTTCTGTGGCTGGCTGGCAGCTACGATTTACGGATTATGTGAAGTGTCGCCATTAGTTGTCATTTCTTCTCAAGCGTGCGGCTGACAGGTATTTATTTGGCAGGTGCGCGCTAAACGCTGCTGGGAAGCCATTCAAAAGCTTGTTGCCTACGGACGATACTATAGAGACGTGTTAAACGGGACCACTGGGAATAATTATTTCATGTTTTTCCTTCTTTAAAGTGACAAATCAGGTGAAAAAAAAAATTGTTAAATTAAAATGCTATTTTCTTATTTTTCTTTCTTAAAGACACGGTGGACAGGACACCGAGAAAAGTGAAGAGTAACTGCTTGTTTTGAAAACTTTTTACATGTCGAATAGTAATGTGAAAACTTTTCATTCCAGTTGCAGAGAAAATTTAAGTAAAAGTCCATTAAAATCAATAAGAGGGTACATAAAGGATCCTTCAAGCTGTGGCCCCCTGGCTGTTATAACATGGTATTGTGAACATAGAGGATCCTTCAAGCTGTGGCCCTCTGGCTGTTATAACATGGTATTGTGAACATAGAGGATCCTTCAAGCTGTGGCTCCCTGGCTGTTATAACATGGTATTGTGAACATAAAGGATCCTTCAAGCTGTGGCCCCCTGGCTGTTATAACATGGTATTGTGAACATAAAGGATCCTTCAAGCTGTGGCCCCCTGGCTGTTATAACATGGTATTGTGAACATAGAGGATCCTTCAAGCTGTGGCCCCCTGGCTGTTATAACATGGTATTGTGAACATAAAGGATCCTTCAAGCTGTGGCCCCCTGGCTGTTATAACATGGTATTGTGAACATAGAGGATCCTTCAAGCTGTGGCCCCCTGGCTGTTATAACATGGTATTGTGAACATAGAGGATCCTTCAAGCTGTGGCTCCCTGGCTGTTATAACATGGTATTGTGTACATAAAGGATCCTTCAGGCTGTGGCCCCCTGGCTGTTATAACATGGTATTGTGTACATAGAGGATCCTTCAAGCTGTGGCTCCCTGGCTGTTATAACATGGTATTGTGTACATAAAGGATCCTTCAAGCTGTGGCCCCCTGGCTGTTATAACATGGTATTGTGTACATAAAGGATCCTTCAGGCTGTGGCTCCCTGGCTGTTATAACATGGTATTGTGTACATAAAGGATCCTTCAGGCTGTGGCCCCCTGGCTGTTATAACATGGTATTGTGTACATAGAGGATCCTTCAAGCTGTGGCTCCCTGGCTGTTATAACATGGTATTGTGTACATAAAGGATCCTTCAAGCTGTGGCTCCCTGGCTGTTATAACATGGTATTTTGGGCAGAGGTTGGCGAATATTCGGTCAAAACATTTCAAAATTTTGAGTATCAGAGGTACCTGAAGGAATTGGGCCTTTCTATAGAGCCCTTTCATTTTGGAGATCAGTGGTGGTCCCAAATCATACCAATAGGATCTTCTCTCTTGTATCTATCACTGATCAAAACCAGTAGGTGGCGCTTAATATTTTCATTCCGGTTTTGAATGGGGGATGTATACATATGTCTTCAATGTGCTCCTATGCTCCCTCTAGTGGTGAATGACTGCAGCCAAAATTTTATCATGTAACTCTTTAGCTATGCAGAAGATTTTGAGTTCTGTATCAAGAGAAATGTAACTCTGTACGCAATAAAATGATTCATAAAATGTTAGTAAGCATTTGGATGACAGGGATTCCATCATAGTTAGGGAAGCTTTTTAACCATTTGGATCAATTCAGTGAATTGATGGACATGAAGAAGAAATAACGCTACATTTAAAACGAACCAGTGGCAGGAAGATCATGTCAGAATAAGGATGGAAGATTAGAAAATAAGGAAACGATCTCGAAACTCAAGGTTGGATCGTGTCTGAGGACTTGTTCCTCGTCTCGCACAAGGTCTATATACATAATACTAGAATAAATAAGACTTCATCACAAGAGACGCTGGAGAGGAATAATCCTGAGCCGACCCCAGGGCCATCTCATTGTCACTGTGTGCAGTGTGTGTGATATTTGTGATGTGGGTGATACAATGAGAGAGCCGTCAGGTTAAATCGTTCTGTGCCCTCTATCTGCCTAAAGGCCAAGATATTCCTCTGGAGATTATCCAGGAAAAGAAATAAGAATATCAGCAAAAAAAAATCACTAATCAGAAGAAATAGTGTATAGAAAAATTCCTATTTATAAATACTATACAAGTAATATCACAGTGTATATATTATACACACTCAGATGTGGCAGTATTATAGTAGTTATATTCTTGTACATAGGAGCAGTATTATAGTAGTTATATTCTTGTACATAGAGGGCAGTATTATAGGAGTTATATTCTTGTACATAGGAGCAGTATTATAGGAGTTATATTCTTGTACATAGGGGCAGTATTATAGTAGTTATATTCATGTACATAGAAGCAGTATTATAGTAGTTATATTCTTGTACATAGGGGGCAGTATTATAGTAGTTATATACTTGTACATAGGGAGCAGTATTATAGTAGTTATATTCTTGTACATAGGAGCAGTATTATAGGAGTTATATTCTTGTACATAGGGGCAGTATTATAGCAGTTATATTCTTGTACATAGAAGCAGTATTATAGTAGTTATATTCTTGTACATAGGGGCAGTATTATAGTAGTTATATTCTTGTACATAGAAGCAGTATTATAGTAGTTATATTCTTGTACATAGGGGCAGTATTATAGTAGTTATATTCTTGTACATAGGAGCAGTATTATAGCAGTTATATTCTTGTACATAGAAGCAGTATTATAGTAGTTATATTCTTGTACATAGGGGCAGTATTATAGTAGCTATATTCTTGTATATAGGAGCAGTATTATAGTAGTTATATTCTTGTACATAGGAGGCAGTATTATAGTAGTTATATTCTTCTACACAGGAGCAGTATTATAGTAGTTATATTCTTGTACATAGGGGGCAGTATTATAGTAGTTATATACTTGTACATAGGGAGCAGTATTATAGGAGTTACATTCTTGTACATAGGAGCAGTATTATAGTAGTTATATTCTTGTATATAGGAGCAGTATTATAGTAGTTATATTCTTGTACATAGGGGCAGTATTATAGTAGTTATATTCTTGTACATAGGAGCAGTATTATAGTAGTTATATTCTTGTACATAAGAGCAGTATTATAGTAGTTATATTCTTGTACATAGGGGGCAGTATTATAGGAGTTATATTCTTGTACATAGGAGCAGTATTATAGGAGTTATATTCTTGTACATAGGGGCAGTATTATAGTAGTTATATTCATGTACATAGAAGCAGTATTATAGTAGTTATATTCTTGTACATAGGGGGCAGTATTATAGTAGTTATATACTTGTACATAGGGAGCAGTATTATAGTAGTTATATTCTTGTACATAGGAGCAGTATTATAGGAGTTATATTCTTGTACATAGGGGCAGTATTATAGCAGTTATATTCTTGTACATAGAAGCAGTATTATAGTAGTTATATTCTTGTACATAGGGGCAGTATTATAGTAGTTATATTCTTGTACATAGAAGCAGTATTATAGTAGTTATATTCTTGTACATAGGGGCAGTATTATAGTAGTTATATTCTTGTACATAGGAGCAGTATTATAGCAGTTATATTCTTGTACATAGAAGCAGTATTATAGTAGTTATATTCTTGTACATAGGGGCAGTATTATAGTAGTTATATTCTTGTATATAGGAGCAGTATTATAGTAGTTATATTCTTGTACATAGGAGGCAGTATTATAGTAGTTATATTCTTCTACACAGGAGCAGTATTATAGTAGTTATATTCTTGTACATAGGGGGCAGTATTATAGTAGTTATATACTTGTACATAGGGAGCAGTATTATAGGAGTTACATTCTTGTACATAGGAGCAGTATTATAGTAGTTATATTCTTGTATATAGGAGCAGTATTATAGTAGTTATATTCTTGTACATAGGGGCAGTATTATAGTAGTTATATTCTTGTACATAGGAGCAGTATTATAGTAGTTATATTCTTGTACATAAGAGCAGTATTATAGTAGTTATATTCTTGTTCATAGGAGCAGTATTATAGTAGTTATATTCCTGTACATAGGGGCAGTATTATAGGAGTTATATTCTTGTACATAGAGGGCAGCATTATAGTAGTTATATTCTTGTACATAAGGGGCAGTATTATAGGAGTTATATTCTTGTACATGGGAGCAATATTATAGGAGTTATATTCTTGTACATAGGGGGCAGTATTATAGCAGTTATATTCTTGTACATAGGAGCAGTATTATAGGAGTTATATTCTTGTACATAGGAGCAGTATTATAGGAGTTATATTCTTGTACATAGGAGCAGTATTATAGGAGTTATATTTTTGTACATAGGGGCAGTATTATAGTAGTTATATTCATGTACATAGAAGCAGTATTATAGTAGTTATATTCTTGTACATAGGGGGCAGTATTATAGTAGTTATATACTTGTACATAGGGAGCAGTATTATAGTAGTTATATTCTTGTACATAGGAGCAGTATTATAGGAGTTATATTCTTGTACATAGGGGCAGTATTATAGCAGTTATATTCTTGTACATAGAAGCAGTATTATAGTAGTTATATTCTTGTACATAGGGGCAGTATTATAGTAGTTATATTCTTGTACATAGAAGCAGTATTATAGTAGTTATATTCTTGTACATAGGGGCAGTATTATAGTAGTTATATTCTTGTACATAGGAGCAGTATTATAGCAGTTATATTCTTGTACATAGAAGCAGTATTATAGTAGTTATATTCTTGTACATAGGGGCAGTATTATAGTAGTTATATTCTTGTATATAGGAGCAGTATTATAGTAGTTATATTCTTGTACATAGGAGGCAGTATTATAGTAGTTATATTCTTCTACACAGGAGCAGTATTATAGTAGTTATATTCTTCTACACAGGAGCAGTATTATAGTAGTTATATTCTTGTACATAGGGGGCAGTATTATAGTAGTTATATACTTGTACATAGGGAGCAGTATTATAGGAGTTACATTCTTGTACATAGGAGCAGTATTATAGTAGTTATATTCTTGTATATAGGAGCAGTATTATAGTAGTTATATTCTTGTACATAGGGGCAGTATTATAGTAGTTATATTCTTGTACATAGGAGCAGTATTATAGTAGTTATATTCTTGTACATAAGAGCAGTATTATAGTAGTTATATTCTTGTACATAAGAGCAGTATTATAGTAGTTATATTCTTGTTCATAGGAGCAGTATTATAGTAGTTATATTCTTGTTCATAGGAGCAGTATTATAGTAGTTATATTCCTGTACATAGGGGCAGTATTATAGCAGTTATATTCTTGTACATAGAAGCAGTATTATAGTAGTTATATTCTTGTACATAGGGGAAGTATTATAGTAGTTATATTCTTGTACATAGAAGCAGTATTATAGTAGTTATATTCTTGTACATAGGGGCAGTATTATAGTAGTTATATTCTTGTACATAGGAGCAGTATTATAGTAGTTATATTCTTGTACATAGGAGCAGTATTATAGTAGTTATATTCTTGTACATAGGGGGCAGTATTATAGTAGTTATATTCTTGTACATAGGGGGCAGTATTATAGTAGTTATATTCTTGTACATAGGAGGCAGTATTATAGTAGTATATTCTTCTACATAGGAGCAGTATTATAGTAGTTATATTCTTGTACATAGGGGGCAGTATTATAGTAGTTATATACTTGTACATAGGGAGCAGTATTATAGGAGTTATATTCTTGTACATAGGAGCAGTATTATAGTAGTTATATTCTTGTACATAGGAGCAGTATTATAGTAGTTATATTCTTGTTCATAGGAGCAGTATTATAGTAGTTATATTCCTGTACATAGGAGCAGTATTATAGTAGTTATATTCTTGTACATAAGAGCAGTATTATAGTAGTTATATTCTTGTTCATAGGAGCAGTATTATAGTAGTTATATTCCTGTACATAGGGGCAGTATTATAGGAGTTATATTCTTGTACATAGAGGGCAGCATTATAGTAGTTATATTCTTGTACATAAGGGGCAGTATTATAGGAGTTATATTCTTGTACATAGGAGCAATAATATAGGAGTTATATTCTTGTACATAGGGGGCAGTATTATAGTAGTTATATTCTTGTACATAGGAGCATTATTATAGTAGTTATATTCTTGTACATAGGAGCAGTATTATAGTAGTTATATTCTTGTATATAAGGGGCAGTATTATAGTAGTTATATTCTTGTACATAGGGGCAGTATTATAGTAGTTATATTCTTGTACATAGGAGCAGTATTATAGTAGTTATATTCTTGTATATAGAGAGCAGTATTATAGTAGTTATATTCTTGTACATAGGAGCAGTATTATAGTAGTTATATTCTTGTACATAGGGGCAGTATTATAGTAGTTATATTCTTGTACATAGGGGCAGTATTATAGTAGTTATATTCTTGTATATAGTGGGCGGTATTATAGTAGTTATATTCTTGTTCATAGGAGCAGTATTATAGTAGTTATATTCCTGTACATAGGGGCAGTATTATAGGAGTTATATTCTTGTACATAGAGGGCAGTATTATAGTAGTTATATTCTTGTACATAGGGGGCAGTATTATAGGAGTTATATTCTTGTACATGGGAGCAGTATTATAGGAGTTATATTCTTGTACATAGGGGCAGTATTATAGTAGTTATATTCATGTACATAGAAGCAGTATTATAGTAGTTATATTCTTGTACATAGGGGGCAGTATTATAGTAGTTATATACTTGTACATAGGGAGCAGTAGTATAGTAGTTATATTCTTGTATATAGGAGCAGTATTATAGGAGTTATATTCTTGTACATAGGGGCAGTATTATAGCAGTTATATTCTTGTACATAGAAGCAGTATTATAGTAGTTATATTCTTGTACATAGGGGAAGTATTATAGTAGTTATATTCTTGTACATAGAAGCAGTATTATAGTAGTTATATTCTTGTACATAGGGGCAGTATTATAGTAGTTATATTCTTGTACATAGGAGCAGTATTATAGTAGTTATATTCTTGTACATAGGAGCAGTATTATAGTAGTTATATTCTTGTACATAGGGGGCAGTATTATAGTAGTTATATTCTTGTACATAGGGGGCAGTATTATAGTAGTTATATTCTTGTACATAGGAGGCAGTATTATATTAGTATATTCTTCTACATAGGAGCAGTATTATAGTAGTTATATTCTTGTACATAGGGGGCAGTATTATAGTAGTTATATACTTGTACATAGGGAGCAGTATTATAGGAGTTATATTCTTGTACATAGGAGCAGTATTATAGTAGTTATATTCTTGTACATAGGAGCAGTATTATAGTAGTTATATTCTTGTTCATAGGAGCAGTATTATAGTAGTTATATTCCTGTACATAGGAGCAGTATTATAGTAGTTATATTCTTGTACATAAGAGCAGTATTATAGTAGTTATATTCTTGTTCATAGGAGCAGTATTATAGTAGTTATATTCCTGTACATAGGGGCAGTATTATAGGAGTTATATTCTTGTACATAGAGGGCAGCATTATAGTAGTTATATTCTTGTACATAAGGGGCAGTATTATAGGAGTTATATTCTTGTACATAGGAGCAATAATATAGGAGTTATATTCTTGTACATAGGGGGCAGTATTATAGCAGTTATATTCTTGTACATAGGAGCAGTATTATAGGAGTTATATTCTTGTACATAGGGGCAGTATTATAGTAGTTATATTCATGTACATAGAAGCAGTATTATAGTAGTTATATTCTTGTACATAGGGGGCAGTATTATAGTAGTTATATACTTGTACATAGGGAGCAGTATTATAGTAGTTATATTCTTGTACATAGGAGCAGTATTATAGGAGTTATATTCTTGTACATAGGGGCAGTATTATAGCAGTTATATTCTTGTACATAGAAGCAGTATTATAGTAGTTATATTCTTGTACATAGGGGCAGTATTATAGTAGTTATATTCTTGTACATAGCAGTATTATAGTAGTTATATTCTTGTACATAGGGGCAGTATTATAGTAGTTATATTCTTGTACATAGAAGCAGTATTATAGTAGTTATATTCTTGTACATAGGAGCAGTATTATAGCAGTTATATTCTTGTACATAGAAGCAGTATTATAGTAGTTATATTCTTGTACATAGGGGCAGTATTATAGTAGTTATATTCTTGTATATAGGAGCAGTATTATAGTAGTTATATTCTTGTACATAGGAGGCAGTATTATAGTAGTTATATTCTTGTACATAGGAGCAGTATTATAGTAGTTATATTCTTGTACATAGGAGCAGTATTATAGCAGTTATATTCTTATACATAGAAGCAGTATTATAGTAGTTATATTCTTGTACATAGGGGCAGTATTATAGTAGTTATATTCTTGTATATAGGAGCAGTATTATAGTAGTTATATTCTTGTACATAGGAGGCAGTATTATAGTAGTTATATTCTTGTACATAGGAGCAGTATTATAGTAGTTATATTCTTGTACATAGGAGGCAGTATTATAGTAGTTATATTCTTGTACATAGGAGCAGTATTATAGTAGTTATATTCTTGTACATAGGATCAGTATTATAGTAGTTATATTCTTGTACATAGAGGCAGTATTATAGTAGTTATATTCTTGTACATAGGAGCAGTATTATAGTAGTTATATTCTTGTACATAGGGGCAGTACTATAGTAGTTATATTCTTGTACATAGGAGGCAGTATTATAGTAGTTATATTCTTGTACACAGGAGCAGTATTATAGTAGTTATATTCTTGTACATAGGAGCAGCATTATAGTAGTTATATTCTTGTACATAGGGGGCAGTATTATAGCAGTTATATTCTTGTACATAGGGGGCAGTATTATAGTAGTTATATTCTTGTACATAGGGGTAGTATTATAGTAGTTATATTCTTGTACATAGGGGGCAGTATTATAGTAGTTATATTATTGTACACAGGGGTAGTATTTAGTAGTTATATTCTTGTACATAGGGGTAGTTTTATAGTAGTTATTTTCTTGTACATAGGAGCAGTATTATAGTAGTTATATTCTTAAACATAGGAGCAGTATTATAGTAGTTATATTCTTGCATATAGGGGGCAGTATTATAGTAGTTATATTCTTGAACATAGGGGGCAGTATTATAGTAGTTATATTCTTGTACATAGGGGTAGTATTATAGTAGTTATATTCTTGTACATAGGAGGCAGTATTATAGTAGTTATATTCTTGTACATAGGAGCTGTATTATAGTAGTTATATTCTTGTACATAGGAGCAGTATTATAGTAGTTATATTCCTGTACATAGGAGCAGTATTAAAGTAGTTATATTCTTGTACATAAGAGCAGTATTATAGTAGTTATATTCTTGTTCATAGGAGCAGTATTATAGTAGTTATATTCCTGTACATAGGGGCAGTATTATAGGAGTTATATTCTTGTACATAGAGGGCAGCATTATAGTAGTTATATTCTTGTACATAAGGGGCAGTATTATAGGAGTTATATTCTTGTACATAGGAGCAATAATATAGGAGTTATATTCTTGTACATAGGGGGCAGTATTATAGCAGTTATATTCTTGTACATAGGAGCAGTATTATAGGAGTTATATTCTTGTACATAGGGGCAGTATTATAGTAGTTATATTCATGTACATAGAAGCAGTATTATAGTAGTTATATTCTTGTACATAGGGGGCAGTATTATAGTAGTTATATACTTGTACATAGGGAGCAGTATTATAGTAGTTATATTCTTGTACATAGGAGCAGTATTATAGGAGTTATATTCTTGTACATAGGGGCAGTATTATAGCAGTTATATTCTTGTACATAGAAGCAGTATTATAGTAGTTATATTCTTGTACATAGGGGCAGTATTATAGTAGTTATATTCTTGTACATAGAAGCAGTATTATAGTAGTTATATTCTTGTACATAGGGGCAGTATTATAGTAGTTATATTCTTGTACATAGAAGCAGTATTATAGTAGTTATATTCTTGTACATAGGAGCAGTATTATAGCAGTTATATTCTTGTACATAGAAGCAGTATTATAGTAGTTATATTCTTGTACCTAGGGGCAGTATTATAGTAGTTATATTCTTGTATATAGGAGCAGTATTATAGTAGTTATATTCTTGTACATAGGAGGCAGTATTATAGTAGTTATATTCTTGTACATAGGAGCAGTATTATAGTAGTTATATTCTTGTACATAGGAGCAGTATTATAGCAGTTATATTCTTATACATAGAAGCAGTATTATAGTAGTTATATTCTTGTACATAGGGGCAGTATTATAGTAGTTATATTCTTGTATATAGGAGCAGTATTATAGTAGTTATATTCTTGTACATAGGAGGCAGTATTATAGTAGTTATATTCTTGTACATAGGAGCAGTATTATAGTAGTTATATTCTTGTACATAGGAGGCAGTATTATAGTAGTTATATTCTTGTACATAGGAGCAGTATTATAGTAGTTATATTCTTGTACATAGGATCAGTATTATAGTAGTTATATTCTTGTACATAGAGGCAGTATTATAGTAGTTATATTCTTGTACATAGGAGCAGTATTATAGTAGTTATATTCTTGTACATAGGGGCAGTACTATAGTAGTTATATTCTTGTACATAGGAGGCAGTATTATAGTAGTTATATTCTTGTACACAGGAGCAGTATTATAGTAGTTATATTCTTGTACATAGGAGCAGTATTATAGTAGTTATATTCTTGTACATAGGAGCAGTATTATAGCAGTTATATTCTTATACATAGAAGCAGTATTATAGTAGTTATATTCTTGTACATAGGGGCAGTATTATAGTAGTTATATTCTTGTATATAGGAGCAGTATTATAGTAGTTATATTCTTGTACATAGGAGGCAGTATTATAGTAGTTATATTCTTGTACATAGGAGCAGTATTATAGTAGTTATATTCTTGTACATAGGAGGCAGTATTATAGTAGTTATATTCTTGTACATAGGAGCAGTATTATAGTAGTTATATTCTTGTACATAGGATCAGTATTATAGTAGTTATATTCTTGTACATAGAGGCAGTATTATAGTAGTTATATTCTTGTACATAGGAGCAGTATTATAGTAGTTATATTCTTGTACATAGGGGCAGTACTATAGTAGTTATATTCTTGTACATAGGAGGCAGTATTATAGTAGTTATATTCTTGTACACAGGAGCAGTATTATAGTAGTTATATTCTTGTACATAGGAGCAGCATTATAGTAGTTATATTCTTGTACATAGGGGGCAGTATTATAGCAGTTATATTCTTGTACATAGGGGGCAGTATTATAGTAGTTATATTCTTGTACATAGGGGTAGTATTATAGTAGTTATATTCTTGTACATAGGGGGCAGTATTATAGTAGTTATATTATTGTACACAGGGGTAGTATTTAGTAGTTATATTCTTGTACATAGGGGTAGTTTTATAGTAGTTATTTTCTTGTACATAGGAGCAGTATTATAGTAGTTATATTCTTAAACATAGGAGCAGTATTATAGTAGTTATATTCTTGCATATAGGGGGCAGTATTATAGTAGTTATATTCTTGTACATAGGGGGCAGTATTATAGTAGTTATATTCTTGTACATAGGGGTAGTATTATAGTAGTTATATTCTTGTACATAGGAGGCAGTATTATAGTAGTTATATTCTTGTACATAGGAGCTGTATTATAGTAGTTATATTCTTGTACATAGGAGCAGTATTATAGTAGTTATATTCTTGTACATAGGAGCAGTATTATAGTAGTTATATTCTTGTACATAGAGGCAGTATTATAGTAGTTATATTCTTGTACATAGGAGCATTATTATAGTAGTTATATTCTTGTACATAGGAGTAGTATTATAGTAGTTATTTTCTTGTACATAGGGGGCAGTATTATAGTAGTTATATTCTTGTGTATAGGGAGCAGTATTATAGTAGTTATAATCTTGTACATAGGAGCAGTATTATGGTAGTTATATTCTTGTACATAGGAGCAGTATTATAGTAGTTATATTCTTGTACATACGGGCAGTATTATAGTAGTTATATTCTTGTACATAGGGGCAGTATTATAGTAGTTATATTCTTGTACATAGGGGCAGTATTATAGTAGTTATATTCTTGTACATAGGAGCAGTATTATAGTAGTTATACTCTTGTACATACGGGCAGTATTATAGTAGTTATATTCTTGTACATAGGGAGCAGTATTATAGTAGTTATATTCTTGTACATAGGGGCAGTATTATAGTAGTTATATACTTGTACATAGGGGACAGTATTATAGTAGTTATATTCTTGTACATAGGGGACAGTATTATAGTAGTTATATTCTTGTACATAGGGGCAGTATTATAGTAGTTATATTCTTGTACATAGGGGACAGTATTATAGTAGTTATATTCTTGTACATAGGGGACAGTATTATAGTAGTTATATTCTTGTACATAGAGGCAGTATTATAGTAGTTATATTCTTGTACATAGGGGCAGTATTATAGTAGTTATATTCTTGTACATAGGGGGCAGTATTATAGTAGTTATATTCTTGTACATAGGGAGCAGTATTATAGTAGTTGTATTCTTGTACATAGGGGGCAGTATTATAGTAGTTATATTCTAGTACATAGGAGCAGTATTATAGTAGTTATGTTCTTGTGTATAGGGAGCAGTATTATAGTAGTTATATTCTTGTGTATAGGGAGCAGTATTATAGTAGTTATAATCTTGTACATAGGAGCAGTATTATGGTAGTTATATTCTTGTACATAGGAGCAGTATTATAGTAGTTATATTCTTGTACATACGGGCAGTATTATAGTAGTTATATTCTTGTGCATAGGGGCAGTATTATAGTAGTTATATTCTTGTACATAGGGGCAGTATTATAGTAGTTATATTCTTGTACATAGGAGCAGTATTATAGTAGTTATATTCTTGTACATACGGGCAATATTATAGTAGTTATATTCTTGTACAAAAGGGCAGTATTATAGTAGTTATATTCTTGTACATAGGAGCAGTATTATAGTAGTTATATTCTTGTACATAGGAGCAGTATTATAGTAGTTATATTCTTGTACATATGGGCAGTATTATAGTAGTTATATTCTTGTACATAGGGGCAGTATTATAGTAGTTATATTCTTGTACATAGGGGCAGTATTATAGTAGTTATATTCTTGTACATAGGGGCAGTATTATAGTAGTTATATTCTTGTACATAGGGGACAGTATTATAGTAGTTATATTCTTGTACATAGAGGCAGTATTATAGTAGTTATATTCTTGTACATGGGGGCAGTATTATAGTAGTTATATTCTTGTACATAGGGGCAGTATTATAGTAGTTATATTCTTGTACATAGGGGGCAGTATTATAGTAGTTATATTCTTGCACATAGGGGCAGTATTAGAGTAGTTATATTCTTGTATATAGGAGCAGTATTATAGTAGTTATATTCTTGTATATAGGAGCAGTATTATAGTAGTTATATTCTTGGACATAGGAGGCAGTATTAGATTAGTTATATTCTTGTATATAGGAGCAGTATTATAGTAGTTATATTCTTGTACATAGGGGGCAGTATTATAGTAGTTATATCCTTGCACATAGGGGCAGTATAAGAGTAGTTATATTCTTGTATATAGGAGCAGTATTATAGTAGTTATATTTTTGTTCATAGGAGCAGTATTATAGTAGTTATATTCTTGTACATAGGGGGTAGTATTACAGTAGTTATATTCTTGTACATAGGGAGCAGTATTATAGTAGTTATATTCTTGTACATAGGAGCAGTATTATAGTAGTTATATTCTTGTACATAGGGGGCAGTATTATAGTAGTTATATTCTTGTACATAGGAGCAGTATTACAGTAGTTATATTCTTGTGTATAGGGAGCAGTATTATAGTAGTTATATTCTTGTACATAGGGAGCAGTATTATAGTAGTTATATTCTTGTACATAGGGAGCAGTATTATAGTAGTTATATTCTTGTATATAGGAGCAGTATTATAGTAGTTATATTTTTGTTCATAGGAGCAGTATTATAGTAGTTATAATCTTGTACATAGGGGGCAGTATTATAGTAGTTATATTCTTGCACATAGGAGCAGTATTATAGTAGTTATATTCTTGTACATAGGGGCAGTATTATAGCAGTTATATTCTTGTACATAGGGGCAGTATTATAGTAGTTATATTCTTGTATATAGGAGCAGTATTATAGTAGTGATATTCTTGTACATAGAGGCAGTATTATAGTAGTTATATTCTTGTATATAGAAGCAGTATTATAGTAGTTATATTCTTGTACATAGGGGCAGTATTATAGTAGTTATATTCTTGTACATAGGGGACAGTATTATAGTAGTTATATTCTTGTACATAGGGAGCAGTATTATAGTAGTTGTATTCTTGTACATAGGGGCAGTATTATAGTAGTTATATTCTTGTACATAGGAGCAGTATTATAGTAGTTATGTTCTTGTGTATAGGGAGCAGTATTATAGTAGTTATATTCTTGTGTATAGGGAGCAGTATTATAGTAGTTATAATCTTGTACATAGGAGCAGTATTATGGTAGTTATATTCTTGTACATAGGAGCAGTATTATAGTAGTTATATTCTTGTACATACGGGCAGTATTATAGTAGTTATATTCTTGTGCATAGGGGCAGTATTATAGTAGTTATATTCTTGTACATAGGGGCAGTATTATAGTAGTTATATTCTTGTACATAGGAGCAGTATTATAGTAGTTATATTCTTGTACATACGGGCAATATTATAGTAGTTATATTCTTGTACAAAAGGGCAGTATTATAGTAGTTATATTCTTGTACATAGGAGCAGTATTATAGTAGTTATATTCTTGTACATAGGAGCAGTATTATAGTAGTTATATTCTTGTACATATGGGCAGTATTATAGTAGTTATATTCTTGTACATAGGGGCAGTATTATAGTAGTTATATTCTTGTACATAGGGGCAGTATTTTAGTAGTTATATTCTTGTACATAGGGGACAGTATTATAGTAGTTATATTCTTGTACATAGAGGCAGTATTATAGTAGTTATATTCTTGTACATGGGGGCAGTATTATAGTAGTTATATTCTTGTACATAGGGGGCAGTATTATAGTAGTTATATTCTTGCACATAGGGGCAGTATTAGAGTAGTTATATTCTTGTATATAGGAGCAGTATTATAGTAGTTATATTCTTGTATATAGGAGCAGTATTATAGTAGTTATATTCTTGGACATAGGAGGCAGTATTAGATTAGTTATATTCTTGTATATAGGAGCAGTATTATAGTAGTTATATTCTTGTACATAGGGGGCAGTATTATAGTAGTTATATTCTTGCACATAGGGGCAGTATAAGAGTAGTTATATTCTTGTATATAGGAGCAGTATTATAGTAGTTATATTTTTGTTCATAGGAGCAGTATTATAGTAGTTATATTCTTGTACATAGGGGGTAGTATTACAGTAGTTATATTCTTGTACATAGGGAGCAGTATTATAGTAGTTATATTCTTGTACATAGGAGCAGTATTATAGTAGTTATATTCTTGTACATAGGGGGCAGTATTATAGTAGTTATATTCTTGTACATAGGAGCAGTATTACAGTAGTTATATTCTTGTGTATAGGGAGCAGTATTATAGTAGTTATATTCTTGTACATAGGGAGCAGTATTATAGTAGTTATATTCTTGTACATAGGGAGCAGTATTATAGTAGTTATATTCTTGTATATAGGAGCAGTATTATAGTAGTTATATTTTTGTTCATAGGAGCAGTATTATAGTAGTTATAATCTTGTACATAGGGGGCAGTATTATAGTAGTTATATTCTTGCACATAGGAGCAGTATTATAGTAGTTATATTCTTGTACATAGGGGCAGTATTATAGCAGTTATATTCTTGTACATAGGGGCAGTATTATAGTAGTTATATTCTTGTATATAGGAGCAGTATTATAGTAGTGATATTCTTGTACATAGAGGCAGTATTATAGTAGTTATATTCTTGTATATAGAAGCAGTATTATAGTAGTTATATTCTTGTACATAGGGGCAGTATTATAGTAGTTATATTCTTGTACATAGGGGACAGTATTATAGTAGTTATATTCTTGTACATAGGGAGCAGTATTATAGTAGTTGTATTCTTGTACATAGGGGCAGTATTATAGTAGTTATATTCTTGTACATAGGAGCAGTATTATAGTAGTTATGTTCTTGTGTATAGGGAGCAGTATTATAGTATTTATATTCTTGTGTATAGGGAGCAGTATTATAGTAGTTATATTCTTGTACATAGGGGCAGTATTATAGTAGTTATATTCTTGTACATAGGGGACAGTATTATAGTAGTTATATTCTTGTATATAGGGGCAGTATTATAGTAGTTATATTCTTGTACATAGGGGACAGTATTATAGTAGTTATATTCTTGTACATAGAGGCAGTATTATAGTAGTTATATTCTTGTACATAGGGGCAGTATTATAGTAGTTATATTCTTGTACATAGGGGACAGTATTATAGTAGTTATATTCTTGTACATAGGGAGCAGTATTATAGCAGTTGTATTCTTGTACATAGGGGGCAGTATTATAGTAGTTATATTCTTGTACATAGGAGCAGTATTATAGTAGTTATGTTCTTGTGTATAGGGAGCAGTATTATAGTAGTTATATTCTTGTGTATAGGGAGCAGTATTATAGTAGTTATATTCTTGTACATAGGAGCAGTATTATAGTAGTTATATTCTTGTACATACGGGCAGTATTATAGTAGTTATATTCTTGTACATAGGGGCAGTATTATAGTAGTTACATTCTTGTACATAGGGGCAGTATTATAGTAGTTATATTCTTGTACATAGGGGCAGTATTATAGTAGTTATATTCTTGTACATAGGAGCAGTATTATAGTAGTTATATTCTTGTACATACGGGCAGTATTATAGTAGTTATATTCTTGTACATAGGGAGCAGTATTATAGTAGTTATATTCTTGTACATAGGGGCAGTATTATAGTAGTTATATTCTTGTACATAGGGGACAGTATTATAGTAGTTATATTCTTGTACATAGGGGCAGTATTATAGTAGTTATATTCTTGTACATAGGGGACAGTATTATAGTAGTTATATTCTTGTACATAGGGGACAGTATTATAGTAGTTATATTCTTGTACATAGAGGCAGTATTATAGTAGTTATATTCTTGTACATAGGGGCAGTATTATAGTAGTTATATTCTTGTACATAGGGGGCAGTATTATAGTAGTTATATTCTAGTACATAGGGAGCAGTATTATAGTAGTTGTATTCTTGTACATAGGGGGCAGTATTATAGTAGTTATATTCTAGTACATAGGAGCAGTATTATAGTAGTTATGTTCTTGTGTATAGGGAGCAGTATTATAGTAGTTATATTCTTGTGTATAGGGAGCAGTATTATAGTAGTTATAATCTTGTACATAGGAGCAGTATTATGGTAGTTATATTCTTGTACATAGGAGCAGTATTATAGTAGTTATATTCTTGTACATACGGGCAGTATTATAGTAGTTATATTCTTGTACATAGGGGCAGTATTATAGTAGTTATATTCTTGTACATAGGGGCAGTATTATAGTAGTTATATTCTTGTACATAGGAGCAGTATTATAGTAGTTATATTCTTGTACATACGGGCAGTATTATAGTAGTTATATTCTTGTACATAGGGAGCAGTATTATAGTAGTTATATTCTTGTACATAGGGGCAGTATTATAGTAGTTATATACTTGTACATAGGGGCAGTATTATAGTAGTTATATACTTGTACATAGGGGACAGTATTATAGTAGTTATATTCTTGTACATAGGGGACAGTATTATAGTAGTTATATTCTTGTACATAGGGGCAGTATTATAGTAGTTATATTCTTGTACATAGGGGACAGTATTATAGTAGTTATATTCTTGTACATAGGGGACAGTATTATAGTAGTTATATTCTTGTACATAGAGGCAGTATTATAGTAGTTATATTCTTGTACATAGGGGCAGTATTATAGTAGTTATATTCTTGTACATAGGGGGCAGTATTATAGTAGTTATATTCTTGTACATAGGGAGCAGTATTATAGTAGTTGTATTCTTGTACATAGGGGGCAGTATTATAGTAGTTATATTCTTGTACATAGGGAGCAGTATTATAGTAGTTGTATTCTTGTACATAGGGGGCAGAATTATAGTAGTTATATTCTAGTACATAAGAGCAGTATTATAGTAGTTATGTTCTTGTGTATAGGGAGCAGTATTATAGTAGTTATAATCTTGTACATAGGAGCAGTATTATGGTAGTTATATTCTTGTACATAGGAGCAGTATTATAGTAGTTATATTCTTGTACATACGGGCAGTATTATAGTAGTTATATTCTTGTGCATAGGGGCAGTATTATAGTAGTTATATTCTTGTACATAGGGGCAGTATTATAGTAGTTATATTCTTGTACATAGGAGCAGTATTATAGTAGTTATATTCTTGTACATACGGGCAATATTATAGTAGTTATATTCTTGTACATAGGGGCAGTATTATAGTAGTTATATTCTTGTACACAGGAGCAGTATTATAGTAGTTATATTCTTGTACATAGGAGCAGTATTATAGTAGTTATATTCTTGTACATATGGGCAGTATTATAGTAGTTATATTCTTGTACATAGGGGCAGTATTATAGTAGTTAAATTCTTGTACATAGGGGGCAGTATTATAGTAGTTATATTCTTGTACATAGGAGCAGTATTATAGTAGTTATATTCTTGTACATAGGGGCAGTATTATAGTAGTTATATTCTTGTACATAGGGGCAGTATTATAGTAGTTATATTCTTGTACATAGGGGACAGTATTATAGTAGTTATATTCTTGTACATAGAGGCAGTATTATAGTAGTTATATTCTTGTACATGGGTGCAGTATTATAGTAGTTATATTCTTGTACATAGGGGCAGTATTATAGTAGTTATATTCTTGTACATAGGGGGCAGTATTATAGTAGTTATATTCTTGCACATAGGGGCAGTATTAGAGTAGTTATATTCTTGCACATAGGGGCAGTATTAGAGTAGTTATATTCTTGCACATAGGGGCAGTATTATAGTAGTTATATTTGAGACAGGTTTCTCTCTACACACAGAAAGGGGCTGTGCACCATAAATGACTTATCCTTCTGCAGACTTGACAGGTAACCATGTAAAATCCAATAACTAAGATATTTCCAATTAATTTGAAGTATTTCTGCTTTAAACAAGACGGGAGCGACATTAGCCTTTTCTCAGACACACAGGCCTGAAGCTGGAAATCCTGGAGCTGGTATACGGTATCTGAAGGATAAGCCTTTCCCGGTTAGTTGAGCTCCTCGGAGTAACATGTCTCCCGCGCAGTATACAGTATACAATGAGGGAGTCTGGAATTGGCTGCTGAAGCTTAAGAAGTCAGATGAAGAAGATCTCCGTAAAGCTCCTCTGCAGCGTCTGAATCCTCGTCTAAATCCCAAATCCTTTGTGTGACTTATATTAATAATATAAAACGTGTAAGCTTTCTCATGTTGCAGTGAATCATATCAATGGTGGTATGAATTTACTGGGGGAAAGTCTACATAGAGGCATCGCAACGACAATAAGCTGCCATAAAGGCCAAACTTCTCCGAAGACGCACAGTCTCGCTATACTGGGAATGATCCACTCTCATAGGTAACCTGGACCTGCGCAAGAACCAGAAGAATTTGGCCAGGGGCACAGATTCAAGGTCTACATGGATTTCCAGGCCAGAAAGTTACCACCTATCCAGGAAACGGGGCTCTGAAACGCCCTGTCGGATTTCAGAGTTTTCTGGCATCGCTCTCATTCATTGTCTACAGGATTGCTGGAGCACATGCGTGGTCACGGCTTCCTGCCCATCGGGGACTTCATAGCCCCGGGTTTTTTAGGCGATCAGTCAGACCCATGGTGATCAAAAAGTTAGATGAAAAAAAGTGGAAAGGTGATAAGTTTCAATGTTGGGAATAACCCCATAATTACAGAATGTTTGGAAAATCTATAAGTCTCGAAATCCAACATATCAATTCTTTATAAATCATAACAGACAGTAATTCTGCGGGAGCGACAGATTCTGGTGGACTCGAATCATACTTATGTTACATGGACAGCTATTCATTAGTGGCTGCAGTTGCATCCCCCTCCTCTCCCCTCTTCCTTGTATATTTACTGTTTTAATGTAGATGGATTTTTTTGGGGGGAAGAGTGTCTGAGGAGGTTTCTTAAATGTGTTGTCCAGGATTTACCAAGTGATAATGTATTCATAGGATAGTAGGAACCTCAGCACCATAGAAAGGATAACAGTCTTGCTGTAGGTGTTATTTAAGAGAGAGTCAAAACTGACACGGCCCACGGCCTAGACCTTGCCACATTTCCTGGTTTCCGGCTCTTGCTACACACAGTTGTCCTTAACAAAGACCCCTCTCTCAGTCGAAACGTTGGACCATATCTGTTTTTACTCCTTGCCGGATCAAAATACGTAACACTTGCAGAAAGACCTATAGTCTCTTATCCTTTCCGTGGTTCCTACTTTGACAAGTCTGGACCACGACTGCCTTCCTCGAGCACACTACGTTCAACGACAGTGCTGCTGGTCTAACTCCTTCTATCAAACTTATTCATAGGATAGGTCACGAATATGAAATTGGTATGAGTCCATAAACTGGCTCCCATACCCCACCCCCGATTGGCTGTAATCAGCTTTAGTAATGATGTACATGGTGGAACATAGCATTGTGGTCGCAGCAGAATACTGCTGTTTATTTCTCATTCAAGTAAATTTGGATAGAGTCCATGCCGCTACTGTGGACTTGCTCCCTGCACCAGATCTGCTACATTCACTAAGTGAGTCTCCTGACAAGCCATGCTCTGCTACATCTTCACAAGTATGCCTATTTACAAACCATGCTCTGCTACGCTGCTGGGCTCTGCTACGCTGCTGGGCTCTGCTACATCACCAGAAGTGTGCCTCCTTGTATACTCTGCTGCTGGGTTCTGCTATATCGCCACAAGCGAGTCTCCTGACATACTAGCCCTGCAGTTTTGCCAGGTCCTGCTACAGTACTCACCTCTATGTGTCCCCTGACATTTTCAGCTTTTATTAGGCTTACCTACTGTGCGGCTATTCCAACTCTAATACATTGGTCTTCCTAAGCCAAGTTTCCAGCCTCTGCAACCTCCATTCTCTCAAGCTCTATAACTTTCTTTACTCTGACCGGTTCTCTTCGCTGCATCAACGTCACCGGGTCCGTGCTGCACTCCATCTGCTCATATGAAACAAAGGTTTAAAAGGATCCATCTGGCTTCATTTTAACAGAACAATCCCAAAAAATCATCAGTAAAAATCAGTAAAAAAAAAGGGTGGGGGCTTATGTTAACCACATTCGAAGGTGGGAGATCAGGAGGCATTTCTGGGTGGACACGGGGTGGGGTTTAAATTTCCTGCTTTGGGGCATGAAAAAAAAAATTGGTAAGTAAATAATACCTGTGAGAAACTTATGCAACTTGATCTGTAAAAATAAAATTATATTTGTAAAAAAAAAAAAAAAAAAATTAAAAAAAAAGCGATTTAGTTAGTCCAGAAACGATCTGACCTTATTTAAGTCTAGTCCAATATAATCAAATGAAGAGTTAGGATTTGAGGCTTAGCTTTCTTATGTTTTTAAGACACGGCATAATTTTGACATAAATCATAGCAGTGTGCCTAACTAATCCCACCCGTGTATAATATGTGTTAGGCAGATTTCCAGCCATCATTCAAAGCTTGGCACAAAACACGGATGGAAGCTTTGTGCCAGTTTGGCAAAGGAAATGGATCGTTTTCTAACTTATTTTAGAAAGGTTTTCTTGCGAAAATTTTGAAGAGTAGAACAAGTCGATTTATTATTGCTTGTTTAAAAATAATAAAGCACCCCTCCCCCCAAAAAAAATACAATAAAAAAAAAGTGCCAATCCAACAACTTTATGTCCTGTCAAATCACAGATCGTAGAAAAAGAAAAAAATGGGGATGCAAAGTCAGGTGATCACAGCAGCATAGGGAACACAGGGATTGTAGAGAAAAAGAGGATGCAAAGTCAGGTGATCACTGCAGCATAGGGAACACAGGGATTGTAGAGAAAAAGAGGTTGCAAAGTCAGGTGATCACTGCAGCATAGGGAACACAGGGAATGTAGAGAAAAAGAGGATGCAAAGTCAGGTGATCGCAGCAGCATAGGGAACACAGGGAATGTAGAGAAAAAGAGGATGCAAAGTCAGGTGATCGCAGCAGCATAGGGAACACAGGGATTGTAGAGAAAAAGAGGTTGCAAAGTCAGGTGATCACTGCAGCATAGGGAACACAGGGACTGTAGAAAAAAAAGGTTGTAAAGTCAGGTGATCACTGCAGCATAGGGAACACAGGGATTGTAGAGAAAAAGAGGTTGAAAAGTCAGGTGATCACTGCAGCATAGGGAACACAGGGATTGTAGAGAAAAAGAGGTTGAAAAGTCAGGTGATCACTGCAGCATAGGGAACAGAGGGATTGTAGAGAAAAAGAGGTTGCAAAGTCAGGTGATCACTGCAGCATAGGGAACACAGGGACTGTAGAAAAAAAAGGTTGTAAAGTCAGGTGATCACTGCAGCATAGGGAACACAGGGATTGTAGAGAAAAAGAGGTTGAAAAGTCAGGTGATCACTGCAGCATAGTGAACAGAGGGATTGTAGAGAAAAAGAGGTTGCAAAGTCAGGTGATCACCGCAGCATAGGGAACACAGGGATTGTAGAGAAAAAGAGGTTGAAAAGTCAGGTGATCACTGCAGCATAGGGAACACAGGGATTGTAGAGAAAAAGAGGTTGAAAAGTCAGGTGATCACTGCAGCATAGTGAACAGAGGGATTGTAGAGAAAAAGAGGTTGCAAAGTCAGGTGATCACTGCAGCATAGGGAACACAGGGATTGTAGAGAAAAAGAGGTTGAAAAGTCAGGTGATCGCAGCAGCATAGGGAAAAGAGGGATTGTAGAGAAAAAGAGGTTGCAAAGTCAGGTGATCACTGCAGCATAGGGAACACAGGGATTGTAGAAAAAAAGAGGTTGCAAAGTCAGGTGATCACTGCAGCATAGGGAACACAGGGATTGTAGAAAAAAAAGGTTGAAAAGTCAGGTGATCACTGTAGCATAGGAAACAGAGGGATTGTAGAAAAAAAAGGTTGAAAAGTCAGGTGATCACCGCAGCATAGGGAACACAGGGATTGTAGAAAAAAAGGTTGAAAAGTCAGGTGATCACTGCAACATAGGTGTAGCGTCGGCGTCCCTGCCTCCTGCTAGGCAGGGACGCCGTTCCCCTCACCTCTCCGCTCCGTGCCCGGCGTCTTCCTCCCGCTCTGCTGGCAGTGCGCGCTGCTTCCCGGCCTCTGTGCTTAGGGCGCGCGCGCTCCCCCTCTCTTAAAGGGGCCGCGCGCGCTGTCCTAAGGAGTCCCCGGCCAATGGCCGGAGGACCTCACCATATATAAGGCACCTCCTCCAAAATGGAGGTGCCCGAGCAATGTTGTTGCAAAGCCTTTCAACTCTGCTTCAGCCCTCAGGTCCCGTTACCAGTTACCTGCCAGTCACCTGCCAGATTCCTGCTTGATACCTGCCTGATATCTGCTTACCTGCTTGCTATCCTGTGGTCCGACAGTCTGCCTACCAGCACCTGCCAGTCTGTCTATGGATCAGTCCGCCTGCGGACCAGGAAGTACCTGCCAGATACCTGCCTGATACCTGCCTGCCTGTCCAGAGACTCTTACTCGCACACCTGGGAGCGCTCACCTGATAACTGCCTGCTAGCCTACCTTGAGGCTTAGCCGTCACTTGCTGTGACCACCTGCCTGTCCAGAGACTCTTGCCCGCTCACCTGGGAGCGCTTACCTGCTACCTGCCTGCTAGCCTACCTGGAGGCTCTGCCGTCACTTGCCGTGACCACCTGCCTGTCCAGAGACTCTTGCCCGCTCACCTGGGAGTGCTCACCTGCTACCTGCCTGCTAGCCTACCTGGAGGCTCTGCCGTCACTTGCCGTGACCACCTGCCTCTCCAAAGACTCTTGCCCGCTCACCTGGGAGCGCTCACCTGCTACCTGCCTGCTAGCCTACCTGGAGGCTCTGCCGTCACTTGCTGTGACCACCTGCCTGTCCAGAGACTCTTGCCCGCTCACCTGGGAGCGCTCACCTGCTACCTGCCTGCTAGCCTACCTGGAGGCTCTGCCGTCACTTGCCGTGACCACCTGCCTGTCCAGAGACTCTTGCCCGCTCACCTGGGAGCGCTCACCTGCTACCTGCCTGCTTGCCTATCTAGAGACTCTTTCCCTGTCACTTGCCGTGACCACCTGCCCGTCTAGAGACTCTTTCCCTGCTGTCACTTGCCGTGACCACCTGCCCGTCTAGAGACTCTTACCCTGCTGTCACTTGCCGTGACCATCCGCCTGTCAAGAGACTGTCCCCATCACTTGCCGTGACCTCCTGCCCTTCTACCCAGAGACTGTTCCTGTCACTTGCCGTGACTACCTGCCCGCCTTCCCTGGTAGCCACCCGCTTCTTTACAAGGACTGCCCCTTTGTATAGTTGCTCAGAGGTTCCACCTCCCAGACCCGTTACAATAGGGAACACAGGGATTGTAAAAAAAAAAAAAGAGGTTGAAAATTCAGGTGATCACTGCAGCATAGAGAACACAAGGAATGTAGAAAACAAAGGTTGCAAAGTCAGGTGATAGCAGCAGCATAGGGAACACAGGGATTGTAGAAAAAGAAGGTTGAAAAGTCAGGTGATCACTGCAGCATAGGGAACAGAGGTATTGTAGAGAAAAAGAGGATGCAAAGTCAGGTGATCGCAGCAGCATAGGGAACACAGGGATTGTAGAAAAAGAAGTTGCAAAGTCAGGTGATCACTGCAGCATAGGGAACACAGGGAGTGTAGAAAAAAGGTTGTAAAGTAAGGTGATCACTGCAGCATAGGGAACACAGGGATTGTAGAAAAAAAGAGTTTGCAAAGTTAGGTGATCACTGCAGCATAGGAAACAGAGGGATTGTAGAAAAAAAAAGGTTGAAAAGTCAGGTGATCACCGCAGCATAGGGAACACAGGGATTGTAGAAAAAAAAGGTTGAAAAGTCAGGTGATCACTGCAACATAGGGAACACAGGGATTGTAGAGAAAAAGAGGTTGAAAAGTCAGGTGATCACTGCAACATAGGGAACACAGGGATTGTAAAAAAAAAAAAGAGGTTGAAAAGTCAGGTGATCACTGTAACATAGGGAACACAGGGATTGTAAAAAAAAAAAAAAAAAAAAGACATTGCAAAGTCAGGTGATCACTGCAGCATAGAGAACACAAGGAATGTAGAAAACAGAGGTTGCAAAGTCAGGTGATCGCAGCAGCATAGGGAACACAGGGATTGTAGAAAAAAAAGGTTGAAAAGTCAGGTGATCACTGCAGCATAGGGAACAGAGGGATTGTAGAGAAAAAGAGGATGCAAAGTCAGGTGATCGCAGCAGCATAGGGAACACTGGGATTGTAGAAAAAGAGGTTGCAAAGTCAGGTGATCACTGCAGCATAGGGAACACAGGGATTGTAGAAAAAAGGTTGTAAAGTAAGGTGATCACTGCAGCATAGGGAACACAGGGATTGTAGAAAAAAAAGGTTGAAAAGTCAGGTGATCGCAGCAGCATAGGGAACAGAGGGATTGTAGAGAAAAAGAGGTTGCAAAGTCAGGTGATCACTGCAACATAGGGAACAGAGGGATTGTAGAAAAAAAGAGGTTTAAAAGTCAGGTTATCACTGCAACATAGGGAACACAGGGATTGTAAAAAAAAAAAGACATTGCAAAGTCAGGTGATCACTGCAGCATAGAGAACACAGGGAATGTAGAAAAAAGAGGTTGCAAAGTCAGGTGATCGCAGCAGCATAGGGAACACAGGGATTGTAGAAAAAAAGAGGTTGCAAAGTCAGGTGATCACTGCAGCATAGGGAACACAGGGATTGTAGAAAAAAGGTTGTAAAGTCAGGTGGTCGCAGCAGCATAGGGAACACAGGGATTGTAGAAAAAAAGAGATTGCAAAGTCAGGTGATCACTGCAGCATAGGGAACAGAGGGATTGTAATAAAAAAAGAGGTTGCAAAGTCAAGTGATCACTGCAGCATAGGAAACACAGGGCTCTTAGAAAAAAAAGAGGTTGCAAAGTCAGGTGATCACTGCACCATAAGGAACAAAGTCCAGAAAAGACAACTAGAGTGGAGGTGCTGCTAATGTGCTGAGATTTACCTAAAATTATATTATTGTAAATGCATGCATTAACGCTTAAGATCCACAGGCGATTGATTACTTGCTGATCGCTAAGGGTCCAAAGATCTGGATCCCAACCGAACCCTAGTACAGGGGGCTCCGAAATATCAAGGTAGAATGGAGCGATGGCAGCGCATGCACGGCCACTGTCTTATTTCTTTTGCATGCAGAGAAATAAAGTTTGCGATGGACAATTCCTCTCCACATATTGAAACCACAATACCCCTTTAAATTCCAAAATCTGATTTTTTTTTCCTATTCTGTATATCTCCCCCCAGCACTACCCTACCTAAGGTACACCCACTTACAATAATCAAAGTCATTAGCGTAATCTCAGTGCCGTCTATTACATACGAATATGTTTTACTCTGAATATTCTGAATACAGCGGGAAGTGAACACGTAGCGCAGATTAAATACCTTATAATGTGGAGAATTGAAATGAGCGCCGCATGGGGGTTTTTAATTATTCATCATCTGTAATTACTGGCTGCAATCCTGCTCCTTGGTGTTTAGTTTTCTGTTTACTGAACTAAGATGAGATGGAAGTTTAAAGGGAGCTTGACATTTTGTATAAAGCGGGCTGTAAAAAAATAAATCTTTAACCCCCCCCCCTCCAAGACTCACACATCCACCATTTCAACATGTTTTTATATTTCTTCTTTCTTACTTGGCTTAAAAAAGATTGTCCGATATTTCCATTTTATATTCCATCTTGGAAAAGGAAGTATTTTATTTTCTAATTGACATATATTTAAATGTTCCACTATAGAGTGCTCCTGGTCAAGTGACGTGCCACTATTATAGAGTGTTCCTGGTCACTTGGCACCCCATCGTTGTAGAGTGCTCCTAGTCATGTGACATCCCACTATTATAGAGTGCTCCTGGTTACTAGGCACCTTATCGTTGTAGAGTGATCCTGGTCATGTGACGTGCCACTATTATAGAGAGCTCCTGGTTACTAGGCACCTTATCGTTGTAGAGTGATCCTGGTCATGTGACGTTCTACTATTATAGAGTGATCCTGGTTACTAGGCACCTTATCGTTGTAGAGTGATCCTGGTCACGTGACGTCCTACTATTATAGAGTCCTCCTGGTTACTTGGCACCTTATCGTTGTAGTGCTCCTGGTTACGTGACGTGCCACTATTATAGAGTGCTCCTGGTTACTTGGCACCTTATCGTTGTAGAGTGATCCTGGTCACGTGACATCCTACTATTATAGAGTGCTCCTGGTTACTTGGCACCTTATAGTTGTAGAGTGATCCTGGTCACGTGACGTCCCACTATTATAGTGTTCCTAGTCATGTGACGTCCCAGTATTATAGAGTGATCCTGGTTACTTGGCACCTTATCGTTGTAGAGTGATCCTGGTCACGTGACGTCCCACTATTATAGAGTGCTCCTGGTTACTTGGCACCTTATAGTTGTAGAGTGATCCTGGTCACGTGACGTCCCACTATTATAGTGTTCCTAGTCATGTGACGTCCCAGCATTATAGAGTGCTCCTGGTTACTTGGCACCTTATCGTTGTAGAGTGATCCTGGTCACGTGACGTCCCAGCATTATAGAGTGCTCCTGGTTACTTGGCACCTTATCGTTGTAGAGTGATCCTGGTCACGTGACGTCCCACTATTATAGAGTGCTCCTGGTTACTTGGCACCTTATCGTTGTAGAGTGATCCTGGTCACGTGACGTCCCACTATTATAGAGTGATCCTGGTCACTTGACGGCCCACCATTATAGACAGCTTTTGATTACTTGACGGCCCACCATTGAACAGCGATACTGGTCACTTGACGTCCCACTATTGTAGAGTGCTCCTGGTTTCTTGACATCCCATTGTTGTAGAGCGCTCCTGGTCTCCTGACCTCCCACTATTTTAGAGCGGTCATGGTCACTTGACGGCCTATGACTGTAGAGTACTCCTGTTCGCTTGACGGCCTACTATTGTAGAGAGCACCTGGTCACTTGCCACTGCACCATTATAGAGCGCTTCTGGTCACTTGATGTCACAACATGGCAGATCACTTCTGGTTACTTGAAGCCCCACCAATACAGATCGCTCCTAGTCACTTAAAGTTCAAACCTCTATAAAGCTCTATTTGTCACTTAACCTCCTACTGTTGTAGTGCGAAAACAGACAGCTTGATGCCTCACCATTGTGGAGGGCTCCTGGTCACTTGACGTCCCACAATTATAGAGTGCTCCTGGTCACAGGACAGCCCTTTCTCGATTTATATCCCTTACTAAAGCCCTGGGGTATTTGCCTTGTCCTGGGTCATCCTCGTAGGATCAAACAGGTCCTTTATGACCCTCTAGATGGTAATACGTTGCCAAGGTTCAGGAAGCGTCATTTCTTGGTTATCGTGCTCTCCCACATGGCACCAGATGAGACACGTAATCATAGGGAACACACCAGTTGGTATCCAGATTTCCAAAAAGCCTAATGGGCATTTCTTTCTGCACTGGTTCTAAGTGTTAGTTCCCTCTCCCTCTGCTCAGGTCCATTGACCATCTTGGAGAGCTCCTGGCCCCTTGTGGTTCTCAACAATTTTGGTTCTCAAGTCCTCAGATAGTTCTCTTCTCCTCTTTCTGTTCTCCATGCTTAGTGTGGCGCACACAGACACACAATGCAAAGATTGAGTCAACTTCTCCCCTTTTTATCTGGTTTCAGGTGTGATTTTCATATTGCCCACGCCTGTTACTTGCCACAGGTGAGTTTGAACGAGCATCACATGCTTGAAATAAAGTTGTTTACCCATCATTTTGGAACGGTGCCAACAGTTTTGTCTGGCCCGTTTTTGGGGGGTTTTGTGGGAAATTATGTTGAATTTGCCTTTTTTCCTCTGTTTTTTTTTTTGCGCTGTTCCAATACACACAAAGGAAATAAACGTGTGTATAACAAAACATGTGTAACTGCAATAATTTTCTGTAAGAAATACTTAAACATTTCTGAGACAGTTTCAAGGGTGCCAACACTTCCGGCCATAAAATCATCACCAACTGTGAGCTAATAGAATCTAGAATGGGGGTACCCAATGCACCCCGCTCTCACATGTTCACTGCCCTATTATCTTCACTTTTAGTATAACAAAGTGAGTTTCCATTCTGAGAACGATGATATACAGGTCATAGCCACAAATCACTAGGCTTTCTAGTATTGCTGCCAAATGACTAAGGGTGGGCTGCCACCCGAAACGCGTTGATGTCGCATTTCTACTAGCTGTACTGCTGACCATGTCCTCTATCATGCACGTTGTGTGAATAAAAGTCAATTCACAGTTTGTTGAGCTGGATCATCTTCATTTTTCAATTGCTCCAAGCCTTGACGCAGCGTTTCGGGGCTCCAAACACCTTCAAGATGTTTTTCATGGTGAGCTGGATCTAATCTTGCCGCCAAATCCAAAGAAAAGACAAGTCGGCAAACCTATGATTTGAGCAAACATTGGCAGGGGACCAGCAGAGCGTTAGCGTTGGACTAGTAAGAAAAATAAGCTGTGAGTACGCCAGGCTAAGGCGGTAAGGACTGGCTCGGTCAAGACTCACGAGGCGGTAAGGACTGGCTCGGTCAAGACTCACGAGGCGGTAAGGACTGGCTCGGTCAAGACTCACGAGGCAGTAACCGTCCGGCAGGACATCAAGCACCGATGCTGCAATGAATGTGATGGACAGGGTCAGGATGGCCCGGGGTCAATACCAGAGATAAGTGTAAGCATTAGGGATGAAGAAGAGTGATGAATAGTCAAATCAACAGTGAAGGTACCGGAGGTGGATCCAAGAAGATGAAGTCCAGACAATCAATGTGAAAGACACTGCATTAATCTATCGTTAGATTTGAAGGAGAGATATCCATTTAATTTGAGATATAAATCAGAAATTGTGCTTGGTTTTTGTCTTTCATGTACAGTATTTATTTCTTTTCATATCACGTCCCTGATTAACCTCTTAACGATGAGCGCTGTACATGTACGGTTGTATGGAGGGCGTGGATGGGTTGTCAAAGCCGCTGGGCGTCTGCAGAAGACCCTCGTGCCGACCAGGATGGCTGGGCTTCATAGGTGTCCGTGATTTTTATTATATACCGCAATATATAGTAGGAGCATTCATATAACTGCAAGGTAAAAGTCTCCCAACGGGACTAAGCATAAAAAAAAAACATAAAAAAAATAAATTTGGAACCCCCTCCATTTTACCACACTAAAAATAAATAAATTAAAAAAAAATAAAGAAATAAAACATATTTGGTATCTCAATGTCCGTAGTATCAAAATATTAAATGAACCTTAACCAGCAGAAACAGCAATGAGAAAAAAAAAGAATTGAAAAGTCAAAATTGAATCTTTTTGGTCGCCATAATTCAGCAAAAGGCGATCAAGAGAATGCCAAGAGTGTGCAAAGCAGTCATCAAAGCAAAAGGTGGCTACTTTGAAGAACCTAGAATATAAGACATATTTTCAGTTGTTTCACACTTTTTTGTTAAGTATATAATTCCACATGTGTTAATTCATAGTTTTGATGCCATCAGTGTGAATGTCCAATTTTGATAGTCATGAAAATACAGAAAAATCTTTAAATGAGAAGGTGTGTCCAAACTTTTGGTCTGTACTGTATATATAGATGCAAGTTAGGTATTTACGTTAAAAAGTTATAGCTCTTGGAGGGAGGGGAGAAAAAAAACTAAATTGTATAAAATAAAAAAAAATTAGTAATCTTGCCATCTTCACTCTGAACAATAGGACTTTTTATGACTCATACTTTCTGTCCTTTCAGGAAGAGTTTCCAGCAGCCTCATTATCATCACAGACAGTGTTAGAATGACAGTTATTCACAGCCACTAACAATCAAAATAGGCGAAGTCTCAGCTCTCCTGCTCCTCCTTCCTTTACAATGAGCTTTGCACACGCTCATTAGACAGTATATATAGTACATAAGATAGAGTCAGAGTCTGTTCATTGCTGCTAATATGCATGTGCATTTCATGAAACAATTGGAAGTTACAGTCTAAAAAAAAAAAAAAGCCCCAGTGGCCGGTGTGACGATTGCAAGACTTCAAATTTTTATTTTTAATGGATTGTGGAAAAAAAAAATGACAAAAAAGACAAAAACCTGATTGAAACAATAGGTTATTTTCTGATCACAGCTTCCCTTTAAATATAGCATCATCGCTAGGCCATGGATACAATGCACATGAGGGTGCAGAGTACATTGAGGAGGAGTGTGGTCAGGGTAGGTAGAGGAACTGGTCCGCAGGGGTAAGAGTGACAACGCGCGATCATCACCACTATCTCTTCACCTGTTATTACTGGATCGGACAAAATCAGGGGGCACATACTTTATACCATGCATTATATACCTGAAATAACAGTCCCTGAAAGTTCTAGGAAAGAAAAGTGAATAATCGTAATGTGCCAAAGGGGCGAAAATTTAATTACTGCACCATAACTCCCCGGAGCGCCGCGCTGCTATATCAGAGGTTACGCGGAGCGCCCGCCGCTGTCACCACGAGGTCAAAACAGTTAACTACCGGGAAATGAGAGCAAAGGAGGAGGATTTTTTTTTTTTATTGTCTTTAATATTCGATGGAGTCATTGAAATTTTACGCTCTCGTCTCATTTAGACTCCTGTTCCCTCCAAGGTATTTCATAGAATTTAAGACTTTAATAAAAGGCTGGATAATGTAAAGAGTAATAGGAAATTACATTCGGGGAACGTCGTCTTGAAGGTTTGAGCCCATGAATTGTGACAGAACTTTAGACTGTTAATAAAAAAATGTTCAAAAAAGGGGCCACGTGACGGACACGGACATAAAATACTCCGCTCTCCCCGGCAGGAGTGGAGGAATCGGCTTTTACCGCATAAAAAAGGATAAAAGTCACCAATATCACCGCTCCACATCCCCGCTGCGATCCGAAAATCTGCGTGGGGGTCTCATCTCTCCTCCCCTCCTCCAGTGCAGGAGAAATAATTACCTTTGGGAAATGGGAGAGGTTTAGGATTCAGCCTTAAAGGGAGACTCCAACAAAAAACAAAATGCCCCATGTGCTTCATAAAAGGCTGTGGACAAAGTTTCAGGCTGCAATCTTTATCCCTTCACTCATTTTCAGACTTGTTTCTATGCACCTAATTTCAGAATTTTCCCTCCCAATAATAAATGATAAGGTCTGTGTGTCCAGGATACTGCTGTATTCACTAGCCCTCCAGAACAAGCGAGCACAGCTTCATTCCTGGACGGATTTTCCCACCTCTGCTGGCAGTGGCTCTTTCCTCTGCAGAGGCTTCTTCACAAGTCTCTTCTTTCTCCCTATCTGTTGCTATGTGCATGATCTCTTCCTTCTCTTCATGCAGATTCTGCTCTCCCTCTACTATTTTGCTGTTTGTGCAAATTCTCCTTCCTCCCCTGCAAATTCGGCTTTCCTTCTCCTCTAGAGCTGCCTGACAGTGACATCTTGTTCCTGCCTTGCAGATTCTGCTCTTTCTACTCTGCAGCCTCTCCTCCCGCACGCTCTGTAGACCCTCCTCCCGCGCGCTCTGCAGACCCTCCTCACGCGTGCTCTGCAGACCCTCCTCCCGCGCGCTCTGCAGACCCTCCTCCCGCACGCTCTGTAGACCCTCCTCCCGCACGCTCTGTAGACCCTCCTCCAGCACGCTCTGTAGACCCTCCTCCCGCACGCTCTGTAGACCCTCCTCCCGCACGCTCTGTAGACCCTCCTCCCGCACGCTCTGTAGACCCTCCTCCCGCACGCTCTGTAGACCCTCCTCCCGCACGCTCTGTAGACCCTCCTCCCGCACGCTCTGTAGACCCTCCTCCCGCACGCTCTGTAGACCCTCCTCCCGCACGCTCTGTAGACCCTCCTCCCGCACACTCTGTAGACCCTCCTCCTGCAGACTCGGTCTTACTAGCTGCTTTTCAGCAGATTTCTTATTTAACCTCTTAACTTCAAACACAATTGACCGAGCTGAAAGTTCATCTTATTCTGGACAAATTATGAGAAAACTTTGCTTCCTGCGAAAGACAATTATGGTCGGAATAGATTAAAGGAAAAGAGGACGACCAGAAATAAGATGGATGGGGACAACCATGGAAGCCATGATGACATCAATGAAAAGTCTGACTCTAACTTTCTGGCATCTCCACTGTCTGATATAGGAGAGGCTCGGCAAAACACGACTTGGCAGCCACCTGCCCATCCACACGTCGGCTACAGATTCATAGGAATAACAGCCCACAGCATTATCCTCCTCCACCATCTGTACAGCGCACAATGCAGTCAGGGGGTAACGTCCTCCTGGAATCACCAAACCCCAGACTCCTCCATCAGATGCAGATAGAGAAGTGCGATCTGTCATTGCACAGAACACATCTCCTCCAGAGTCCAGTGGTGGCGGCTTTACACACTCCATCCGCCACTCGGCATTGTGCTTGGTGATGTACGGCTGCATGCTGCTGCTCGGCCATGAAGCTCCCGGCGGGGGCGCAGTGTTTGTGCTGATACCAGAGGAGGTCTGGACTCTGCAGTAATGGGGTCAGCAGAGCGGTGGTGACTTTTCTGCCCTACTATCCTCAGCACTCGGCCCCCCCCCTCCCCCCGTAACGTTACGGGGTCTCCACTTCGTGGCTGAGTTGCTGCGGTTCCTTCAACTTCTCAATAATATCACTCATAGGTAATGGGGGAAGATTCAGGAGGAAGAAATGTCAGGAACGGACTTGTTACCCCGGAGGCTCCTATTACAGGATCGCGCTGGTATCAGTGAGCTCTGCACCACCGGCCGCTCTGTCATGTCAAAGGCAGACGGCATGGCGGAGGTTATACACCGGGGGGTGAAAGACCGGATGTTATACACCGGGGGGGTGAGGGGCAGAGATTATACACAGGGGGCCGGATGTTATACATCAGGGTGAGAGGGTCAGATGTTGTACACAGGGGCGAGGGGTCGGATATCATACACCGAGGGGCTGGCTGTTACATACTGGTTGGCAATGGGGCTGGATGTTGTACACCAGGGGGGACAAATGTTATACACTGGGGGGCTGAGGGGCCAGTTGTTATACACTGGGGGGCATGGGGCCGGATGTGATACACGGGGGCTGAGGGGCCAGTTGTTATACACGGGGGCATGGGGCCGGATGTTATACACGGGGGCTGAGGGACCTGATGTTATACACTGGGGGGCTGAGGGGCCAGTTGTTATACACTGGGGGGCATGGGGTCGGATGTGATACACGGGGGCTGAGGGGCCGGATGTGATACACTGGGAGAGGGGCCGGATGTTATACACGGGGGCTGAGGGGCCGGATGTGATACACGGGGGCTGAGGGGCCGGATGTTATACACGGGGGCTGAGGGGCCGGATGTTATACACGGGGGCTGAGGGGCCGGATGTTATACACGGGGGCTGAGGGGCCGGATGTTATACACGGGGGCTGAGGGGCCGGATGTTATACACGGGGGCTGAGGGGCCGGATGTTATACACGGGGGCTGAGGGGCCGGATGTTATACACTGAGGGGCCGGATGTTATACACGGGGGCTGAGGGATCTGATGTTATACACTGGGGGGCTGAGGGGCCAGTTGTTATACACTGGGGGGCATGGGGTCGGATGTGATACACGGGGGCTGAGGGGCCGGATGTGATACACTGGGAGAGGGGCCGGATGTTATACACGGGGGCTGAGGGGCCGGATGTTATACACGGGGGCTGAGGGGCCAGATGTTATACACGGGGGCTGAGGGACCTGATGTTATACACGGGGGCTGAGGGGCCGGATGTTATACACGGGGGCTGAGGGGCCGGATGTTATACACGGGGGCTGAGGGGCCGGATGTTATACACGGGGGCTGAGGGGACGGATGTTATACACGGGGGCTGAAGGGCCGGATGTTATACACGGGGGCTGAGGGACCTGATGCTATACACTGGGGGGCTGAGGGGCCAGTTGTTATACACTGGGGGGCATGGGGCCAGATGTGATACACGGGGGCTGAGGGGCCGGATGTGATACACGGGGGCTGAGGGGCCGGATGTGATACACTGGGGGCTGAGGGGCCGGATGTTATACACTGGGAGAGGGGCCGGATGTGATACACTGGGAGAGGGGCCGGATGTTATACACGGGGGCTGAGGGGCCGGATGTTATACACGGGGGCTGAGGGGCCGGATGTTATACACGGGGGCTGAGGGGCCGGATGTTATACACGGGGGCTGAGGGGCCGGATGTTATACACGGGGGCTGAGGGGCCGGATGTTATACACGGGGGGCTGAGGGGCCGGATGTTATACACGGGGGCTGAGGGGCCGGATGCTGTACACGGAGGCTGAGGGGCCGGATGTTATACACGGGGGCTGAGGGGCCGGATGTTATACACGGGGGCTGAGGGGCCGGATGTTTACACACTCCATCCGCCACTCGGCATTGTGCTTGGTGATGTACGGCTGCATGCTGCTGCTCGGCCATGAAGCTCCCGGCGGGGGCGCAGTGTTTGTGCTGATACCAGAGGAGGTCTGGACTCTGCAGTAATGGGGTCAGCAGAGCGGTGGTGACTTTTCTGCCCTACTATCCTCAGCACTCGGCCCCCCCCCTCCCCCCGTAACGTTACGGGGTCTCCACTTCGTGGCTGAGTTGCTGCGGTTCCTTCAACTTCTCAATAATATCACTCATAGGTAATGGGGGAAGATTCAGGAGGAAGAAATGTCAGGAACGGACTTGTTACCCCGGAGGCTCCTATTACAGGATCGCGCTGGTATCAGTGAGCTCTGCACCACCGGCCGCTCTGTCATGTCAAAGGCAGACGGCATGGCGGAGGTTATACACCGGGGGGTGAAAGACCGGATGTTATACACCGGGGGGTGAAAGACCGGATGAAACACATCGGGGGGTGAAAGGCCGGATGTTATACACCGGGGGGGTGAGGGGCAGAGATTATACACAGGGGGCCGGATGTTATACATCAGGGTGAGAGGGTCAGATGTTGTACACAGGGGCGAGGGGTCGGATATCATACACCGAGGGGCTGGCTGTTACATACTGGTTGGCAATGGGGCTGGATGTTGTACACCAGGGGGGACAAATGTTATACACTGGGGGGCTGAGGGGCCAGTTGTTATACACTGGGGGGCATGGGGCCGGATGTGATACACGGGGGCTGAGGGGCCAGTTGTTATACACGGGGGCATGGGGCCGGATGTTATACACGGGGGCTGAGGGACCTGATGTTATACACTGGGGGGCTGAGGGGCCAGTTGTTATACACTGGGGGGCATGGGGTCGGATGTGATACACGGGGGCTGAGGGGCCGGATGTGATACACTGGGAGAGGGGCCGGATGTGATACACTGGGAGAGGGGCCGGATGTTATACACGGGGGCTGAGGGGCCGGATGTTATACACGGGGGCTGAGGGGCCGGATGTTATACACGGGGGCTGAGGGGCCGGATGTTATACACGGGGGCTGAGGGGCCGGATGTTATACACGGGGGCTGAGGGGCCGGATGTTATACACGGGGGCTGAGGGGCCGGATGTTATACACGGGGGCTGAGGGGCCGGATGTTATACACGGGGGCTGAGGGGCCGGATGTTATACACTGAGGGGCCGGATGTTATACACGGGGGCTGAGGGATCTGATGTTATACACTGGGGGGCTGAGGGGCCAGTTGTTATACACTGGGGGGCATGGGGTCGGATGTGATACACGGGGGCTGAGGGGCCGGATGTGATACACTGGGAGAGGGGCCGGATGTTATACACGGGGGCTGAGGGGCCGGATGTTATACACGGGGGCTGAGGGGCCAGATGTTATACACGGGGGCTGAGGGACCTGATGTTATACACGGGGGCTGAGGGGCCGGATGTTATACACGGGGGCTGAGGGGCCGGATGTTATACACGGGGGCTGAGGGGCCGGATGTTATACACGGGGGCTGAAGGGCCGGATGTTATACACGGGGGCTGAGGGACCTGATGCTATACACTGGGGGGCTGAGGGGCCAGTTGTTATACACTGGGGGGCATGGGGCCAGATGTGATACACGGGGGCTGAGGGGCCGGATGTGATACACGGGGGCTGAGGGGCCGGATGTGATACACTGGGGGCTGAGGGGCCGGATGTTATACACTGGGAGAGGGGCCGGATGTGATACACTGGGAGAGGGGCCGGATGTTATACACTGGGGGCTGAGGGGCCGGATGTTATACACTGGGGGCTGAGGGGCCAGATGTTATACACTGGGGGCTGAGGGGCCGGATGCTATACACGGGGGCTGAGGGGCCGGATGTTATACACGGGGGCTGAGGGGCCGGATGTGATACACTGGGAGAGGGGCCGGATGTGATACACGGGGGCTGAGGGGCTGGATGTTATACACGGGGGCTGAGGGGCTGGATGTTATACACGGGGGCTGAGGGGCCGGATGTTATACACGGGGGCTGAGGGGCCGGATGTTATACACGGGGGCTGAGGGGCCGGATGTTATACACGGGGGGCTGAGGGGCCGGATGTTATACACGGGGGCTGAGAAGCCGGATGTTATACACGGGGGCTGAGGGGCCGGATGTTATACACTGGGGGCTGAGGGGCCGGATGTTATACACGGGGGCTGAGGGGCCGGATGTTATACACTGGGGGCTGAGGGGCCGGATGTTATACACTGGGGGCTGAGGGGCCGAATGTTATACACGGGGGTTGAGGGGCCGGATGTTATACACGGGGGCTGAGGGGCCGGATGTTATACACGGGGGCTGAGGGGCCGGATGTTATACACTGGGGGCTGAGGGGCCGGATGTTATACACGGGGGCTGAGGGGCCGGATGTTATACACTGGGGGCTGAGGGGCCGGATGTTATACACTGGGGGCTGAGGGGCCGAATGTTATACACGGGGGCTGAGGGGCCGAATGTTATACACGGGGGCTGAGGGGCCGGATGTTATACACTGGGGGGCTGAGGGGCCGGATGTTATACACTGGGGGGCTGAGGGGCCGGATGTTATACACGGGGGCTGAGGGGCCGGATGTTATACACTGGGGGCTGAGGGGCTGGATGTTATACATGGGGGCTGAGGGGCTGGATGTTATACACTGGGGGCTGAGGGGCCGGATGTTATACACTGGGGGCTGAGGGGCCGGATGTTATACACGGGGGGCTGAAGGGCCGGATGTTATACACGGGGGCTGAGGGGCCGGATGTTATACACGGGGGCTGAGGGGCCGGATGTTATACACGGGGGCTGAGGGGCCGGATGTTATACACGAGGGCTGAGGGGCCGGATGTTATACACGAGGGCTGAGGGGCCAGTTGTTATACACTGGGGGACGAGGGGCCAGTTGTTATACACTGGGGGACGAGGGGCCAGTTGTTATACACTGGGGGACGAGGGGCCAGTTGTTATACACGGGGGGCTGAGGGGCCGGATGTTATACACGGGGGCTGAGGGGCCGGATGTTATACACGGGGGCTGAGGGGCCGGATGTTATACACTGGGGGACGAGGGGCCAGTTGTTATACACTGGGGGACGAGGGGCCAGTTGTTATACACGGGGGGCTGAGGGGCCGGATGTTATACACGAGGGCTGAGGGGCCGGATGTTATACACGGGGGCTGAGGGGCTGGATGTTATACACGGGGGCTGAGGGGCCGGATGTTATACACTGGGGGCTGAGGGGCCGGATGTTATACACGGGGGCTGAGGGGCCGGATGTTATACACGGGGGACTGAGGGGCTGGATGTTATACACGGGGGCTGAGGGGCTGGATGTTATACACGGGGACTGAGGGGCCGGATGTTATACACGGGGGCTGAGGGGCCGGATGTTATACACTGGGGGGCTGGATGATATACACGGGGGCTGAGGGGCCGGATGTTATACACGGGGGCTGAGGGGCCGGATGTTATACACGGGGGACTGAGGGGCTGGATGTTATACACGGGGGCTGAGGGGCTGGATGTTATACACGGGGACTGAGGGGCCGGATGTTATACACGGGGGCTGAGGGGCCGGATGTTATACACTGGGGGGCTGGATGTTATACACGGGGGCTGAGGGGCCGGATGTTATACACTAGGGCAAAGGGGCCGGATGTTATACACGGGGGCTGAGGGGCCGGATGTTATACACGGGGGCTGAGGGGCCGGATGTTATACACGGGGGCTGAGGGGCCGGATGTTATACACGGGGGCTGAGGGGCCGGATGTTATACACCAGGGCAATGGGGTTGAAGGGAAAACTTGAACTCAATATTAAGACATGTGTTTGATATTTTTCTCCATATATTGCAGCTCAGAAGTCCCATCGCTCCGGGTGACCTAGTGAGCACGGAGACATAGACGCCATATAATGAGCCGGCTGATCCCGCGGTCGCCGCTCGGTTTCTTACCTTGAAGGAGGTATGTTGCTCCATGTGTCGGAGGAGCTGTGGTTTTTGGACTGCAGTGAACTCACATATTGCGCACTTGAACTGCTTTCCTGCAAATAAAAAAAAAAAAAATACAAAACGCATTGTCAAAAGGTAAATAATCCTTCCACACGTGAAAACTCGAGCAGAGTAGGTAATGCAGCTCCGGATGTGACTGGAGCCGTATGTGACCGTGACGTCTGTCCTCACCGTCCGCTGTGTGCAGGAGTTTGTGACTCTTTAGTGTCCCTTTGGTCTTGAACTTTTTGCCGCACATGTCGCAGAGGTGCGTCTTCTCCGTGCTGTGCCGGTTCATGTGCGCCTTCAGGTTGCTCTTGCTGCGAGTGGCGTAGTCGCACGCCGAGCACTTAAAGGGCTTCAGACCTGGGGAAAAAAAACAAGAAGAAAGGTCGTACAACATCCCCGAGGGTCATAGACAACAGAGGGGTCCGACCAATAAGACAAGGCGGAGGAGTAAAGCCGGACACAGACACAAGAAGAAAACCAGGAGGAAAATCTTATGGCTGAAAAGGAGGATATAAAAAATAAATAAATAAATTATTTATAAAAAATAATAAAAAAAAAAAAAAAAAAAAGTGCAAAAAAAAAAAAAGAAGAAAAAATACATAAATAATTAAAAAAAAGAAAAAAAAAAAGAAAACGACAAACCTTCGTGAGCCCAAATATGCCGCTGAAGATCAGAGCCGTTCTTCATGAAGTAGGAGTCACAATACGGGCATTTTGCTGCTCTTTTTCCTATCAGACCTTTTAACTGAACCTTGCGGCCCAGGACCTCAGAGATCAGACTCGCAGAAACCTCTGCGAAAAAAAAAATAAAAAATGTGTGTATGCAGAAGGAGTTACCAGCGAATTGGTCAGCGAGCTCGTCCAGATATCAAAGTGTGTAATCCTTACTTCTTTCTTCTCCTGAACCATATTTTTAGCTGATTTATGACCAAATCAAAGTCCAAGTTGGATTGTGGGGGGTAAATGTAGCTTAGAAGAAGGTTTAGGAGCAGGGAGATCCATACTGACATCAGAATGAGCTCGCTGACTGATTCGCTGCTACCTCATTCTACAGCCTGTTGTGTCCTGTGACACACAGGATTTAGAAGACAACATCTTTAATGCAAAACATATGAAAAAAAAATGATTTTCAGCCCAAAATACTGCACACAAATGAATAAAAAAAAGACCCCCAAAGGAGCAGAGGGGTCTGCTGCATTCAAGGTATTAGTATTTTTAATAAGTGCAAAAAACATTGCAGCAAAAAAAAAAAAATTAAAAGTACAAAAAAATAAATAAATAAAATAAAAAAATTCAATAAAAAAAAAAATGAGCAAAAAAGACATGTTTAAATTAATTTCAACCTCTTCATTTCGGAACCCCCCCCACCCAGTAGTGCATTGATACCTGTGCCCACTACGGCAGTTTTGTCCCATTTAACCCCTTCTTGCCGTGGACAATTTTCATTATTGACCCCCCACCTTCTTCCAAGAGCCATAACTTTTTTTGTGTCTCCGTCTATACAGCCGTATGAGTCTGATTTTTGGGGGACGAGCTGCAGGTTGGAATGACACCATTTATTTTACCATTTAATGTCGAAAAATGGAGGAAAAAAATTCCAAGTGCGGTGAAATAAATGAGATTCCGGATGGAAAGTGTGGGGGCTCCGGGCTTTCACAAAATGTTGCCGGAGCCCCCGCACAGCTGAACACCCCCTCCTACCAGCCTGGGACCTGCCATAGCCAGCAATCTACATTCGGATAATAAGACGCACCCCCATTTTCCCCCCAAAAAAGTGTGTCTAAGGCAGTGTGCCCACGATGCGTATTTCATGCGTTTTTGGTGTGGAAATTTCCGCAGCGTAAACCCATGGTAAGCCTTCTACCATGGTCCCCTATGCAATTCCGCACTTTCAATGCCCATGCTGCGGATTTTTCCGCAGCGTTTATGCTGCGCTCAAAAATCCGCAGCATGTCCATTACTTTTGCGGAAGCGCAGCGTTTTCGCCGCCATTGACTTGCATTAGAACGCGCCAATTCCGCAAGACTGCATCTGTACTTGCGCTATAGGCGCGTTCTAATGTGCGGATGGTACCCGGGTGTGGAGGACAGGAGACTCTCCTCCACACCCAGGTACCATAAAAAGCTGTAAAAAACAAGAATAAAATAAAAAATAAATATATACTTACCCTCTGTCGGCCCGCGCAGCGCTCCTGCTTGGTTCCCGGCACTTTGCAGTGAGTTGAAGGACCTGCGCTGACGTCAGAGTCATGTGACGGGTCACGTGACGCTGACGTCGGCAGGTCTTTCAATCCACTGCTGCCGGCAGCCGGGACCGAGCGAAACAAGCCAGCGCGGGCCATCGGAGGGTAAGTATATATTTATTTTTTTATTTTTACCACTCTCTCGGGTCACACTATATAAATCCATGCAGTTTGCATGGATTTATATAGTGTGACCTAGTTGTCACAAGCACTTTCCAAGTGATGCTAAAATCACCTGGAAAGCGCTTGTCAATCTGCATGTGGAAATGTCAGGGGGTAACCGCTCCATTTCCGCATGTCCCTGGCAGGAAAACGCATGTACAATCCGCATGTACAATCCGCATGTACAATCCGCATGTACAATTCGCATGTGTTTTTTCTGCCAGGGAGATGCAGAAATGCTCAGGAAAAAATCCAGAGCATTTCTGCATCGTGGGCACATAGCCTTATAATCCGAACAATACAGTACATACAGTGCATTGTGAAAGTATTTGGCCCCTTGAACTTTTCTACCTTTTGCCACATTTCTGGCTTCAAACATAAAGATATAAAATTCTAATTTTTTGGGAAGAATCAACAACAAGTGGAACACAATCATGAAGTGGAACGAAATTTATTGGATATTTTAAACTTTTTTAACAAATTAAAAACTGAAAAGTGGGGCGTGCAATATTATTCGGCCCCCTTGAGTTAATACTTTGTAGCGCCACCTTTGGCTGCGATTACAGCTGCAAGTGACTTGGGGTATGTCTCTATCAGTTTTGCACATCGAGAGGCTGAAATTCTTGCCCATTCTTCCTTGCAGAACAGCTCGAGCTCATTGAGGTTGGGTGGAGGGCGTTTGTGAACAGCAGTTTTCAGCTCTTTCCACAGATTCTCGATTGGATTCAGGTCTGGACTTTGACTTGGCCATTCTAACACCTGGATATGTTGTAGATTTTGCTTTATGTTTGGGATCATTGTCTTGTTGGAAGATAAATCTCCGTCCCAGTCTCAGGTATTTTGCAGACTCCAACAGGTTTTCTTCCAGAATGGTCCTGTATTTGGCTCCATCCATCTTCCCATCAATTTTAACCATCTTCCCTGTCCCTGCTGAAGAAAAGCAGGCCCAAACCACGATGCTGCCACCATCATGTTTGACAGTGGGGATGGTGTTTTGAGGGTGATGAGCTGTGTTGCTTTTACGCCAAGCATATCGTTTTGCATTGTGGCCAAAAAGTTCGATTTTGGTTTCATCTGACCAGAGCACCTTATTCCACATGTTTGGTGTGTCTCCCAGGTGGCTTGTGGCAAACTTCAAACGAGACTTTTTATGGATATCTTTGAGAAATGGCTTTCTTCTTGCCACTCTTCCATAAAGGCCAGATTTGTGCAGTGTACGGCTGATTGTTGTCCTATGGACAGACTCTCCCACCTCAGCTGTAGATCTCTGCAGTTCATCCAGAGTGATCATGGGCCTTTTGGCTGCATCTCTGATCAGTCTTCTCCTTGTTTGAGATGAAAGTTTAGTGGGACGGTCAGGTCTTGGTAGATTTGCAGTGGTCTGATACTCCTTCCATTTCAATATGATCGCTTGCACAGTGCTCCTTGCGATGTTTAAAACTTGGGAAATCTTTTTGTATCCAGATCCGGCTTTAAACTTCGCCACAACAGTATCCCGGCGCTGCCTGGTGTGTTCCTTGGTCTTCATGATGCTCTCTGCACTTGAAACAGAACCCTGAGACTATCACAGAGCAGGTGCATTTATACGGAGACTTCATTACACACAGGTGGATTCTAGTTATCATTACCAGTCATTTAGGACAACACTGGATCATTCAGAGATCCGCACTGAACTTCTGCACTGAAAGAAAAGAGGCCGAATAATATTGCACGTCCCACTTTTCAGTTTTTAATTTGTTAAAAAAGTTTAAAATATCCAATAAATTTCGTTCCACTTCACGATTGTGTCCCACTTGTTGTTGATTCTTCCCAAAAAAAATTAGAATTTTATATCTTTATGTTTGAAGCCAGAAATGTGGCAAATGCTGTCATAATTAAAGTTAATTTCGTTATTTTAAGGCAGGTTTATTATTGACCTATATATAGATACACATCCGTATATCCTCTATGATATAGAAGTGCTGAACCAATTAAATGCATCAATATTAATCAGTTAATTAGCGGCTTTAATTATTTAAATTAAATTAATGTATTAATTGTTCATTTTTTAATCTATCTCTGCATGTATAATGCAATAGGAAGTGCTGCACCAGTTAATTACTTAATTGCCTTAATTATGTTGTTAGTTCACTTTGTACTAATATACAAATACTATCTGCATATATATATATATAATATAAACATAGTGTGATAAGAAGGTATTTTCTACTGAGATATAACTATATAATGCTGTACAGTGTTCTATTAGTTCAGCAAATACCCTGTTTTTCAGACTATAAGACGCACTTTTTATCAATAAAAACTCCTGCCAACAAGTGTGCTCGTCTTATAGTCCGGAGAAGACTACCGGGATCTGCATACACAAACAGCAGACACACACAGCTCTGCTACATGCACATCTACACACAGCTCTGCTACATGCACATTTATATACACACAGAGTTGTGCTACATGCACATTAATATACACACACAGCTCTGCTACAGTCACACGCACAGCTCTGCTACATGCACATCTACACACAGCTCTGCTACATGCACATCTACACACAGCTCTGCTACATGCACATTTATATACACACAGAGTTGTGCTACATGCACATTAATATACACACACAGCTCTGCTACAGGCACATTTATATACACACAGCTCTGCTACATGCACATTTATATACACAGCTTTGCTACATGCATATTTATATACACACAGTTCTGCTACATGCACATGTATATACACACACAGCTCTGCTACAGGCACATTTATATACACACACAGTTCTGCTACATGCACATTTATATACACACACAGTTATGCTACATGCACATTTATATACACACAGCTCTGCTACATGCACATTTATATACACACACAGTTCTGCTACATGCACATTTATATACACACACATCTCTGCCACATGCACATTTATATACACACAGTTCTGCTACATGCACATTTATATACACACAGCTCTGCTACATGCATATTTATATACACACACAGCTTTGCTAGCTGCACAATTATATACACACACAGTTGTGCTACATGCATACTTACATACACAAACAGCTCTGCTAAATGCATATTTATATATACACACATCGCTCTGCTACATGCACATTTTCACACAGAAGTATGAGAGGAGCAAAAAGCCCTGGAAAGTCCTGACACCGGCTGAAATCGATCAGTGATTAGAAAGCAATCCTGCCCGAGCCTGACAGCTTCATGTATTTCTGCGCAGCTGGCATGCTCGGAGAGCTGCTGGCCAGTACGTACACTGCATTCCTATCTACGTCTGATTTATACAGAAATCCGAGTACGTCCTAGAGGAATCTGTCAGCAGGTGTTGCTATGTAATCTGACAGCAGCATGATGTAGGTGCAAAAAGTCTAATTTCAGCGATGTATCACTTAGTTTACTGGGTGCTGCCATTGTGATAGAATCACAGTTTTCTCTGCTGCAGATCTGGCAGTGCTCTGAATGCTGAGCTGTGTATAACCCCGCCGAAACACAACTAATTGACAGAAAGCCGCCAATCAGAAATATAATGCATCAAAGGATGTTTCTTACCTGGATGATTGGCCTTTATGTGAGATTTAATAAGACGATCGTCTGAAAAGGATTTTTTACAGGCAGGACAGGAATAAGTCTTTTTGACCTACACGCAAAAAAAAAAAAAAAAATTAAAAGTACAATCAATAAAATTACACAAAAATTGTGACTTATGTGCCCGCGAAGGCAGAGTATTGATCAGCCGCTAATGTGATTGATGAAGAGGACGGATTTAGTGCAGGACTAGGTTTTCTTTGTGTATCCTAATGACACAAAAAAAAAAAATCTATTGGAAACAATTGATGCTATAAAACTTTGTATAAATTATAAGGTGGAGTGAAAAAGACAGGAAAAAATAAATAAAAAATAAAAAAAATATTATTGTGACGTTAGCAGCAGAACCTTTAGGTCCGGTACAATGTGAGGTTCGGCCTCCATGGATCGGCCTTGTCCACAGCCCACTGGAGCTCATGACCCAATCTGCCAAACCATTTTTCGTCAACCCCACAAGACCCGCCATTTCTGAGATTAATTGACCCAGTCGTCTAACCATTACAATTTGGCTGTTGTCACCCACATCCTTCCACTTGCTCATTTTCTTACTTTCTACCCATCAATTTTAAGCTCTTTTGTGGTAGTATAAACCGCGGACCTGAGAGCTGCACATCCGCAATTTGCTCTGTCCTGAGAAGTGATCAACTGTGTATGCAGCGGTCAACTAAGCGCAAGCACGAGATGCATACGCATCCATTGGAGGTGGTGGAGATGCATCAGCAGGCACCAGGCATGGTCAGTAGACAACAACCGGCCCGCCTGGCACTTAGGATATGGATAGAGTTGTTTTTAACATGGTGGCTCTACTTTAATCAGAGAAAACTTGATCACAGGATCCCTTTAAAAGAAGGACTATGAAAAACATTTCTATGTTTAAGAACTGGGTCCAAAAATTAGCCATTTTCAACAACAAAAAGGCATGAAATGCCGCTTCTTTCTCCCGCTTGAGTTAAGTAAATTTGTTTTCCAAATAGTAAGAAAGGGAGCAACTCCGAACTTCTGCCAAATTTTTTTTTTAAAAAAATGACTCCCAGACTTCTTAAATTTTAAGTTGGTCAAAAAACAAAAAAAAACAAACAAACACCAAAACAGAAATGCATCAGGGAAAGCTCAGAAACGGAGAGGAGGAGGTGTGAGTGCTGCAGCCCATCAGCAACCCCTGATGGGCTGCAGTGCTCGCGTGGTCTAACAATGTCAGAAGACCATGTGACGGCACTGTCAAAACAGTGCCGGTAAGAGTGGTAACTATTCTTTTTTTTTTTAAATGGGGGTATTCAACATTTAAGAAGGGGATGTCCAAGTAGGGGACCACCCCTTTAATGGCAAAAAAAAAAAGTGTAATTCCTATCTGGGAAGAAAAAAATATATCTTTCAGGAGGGAAAATAAGCTAGGAAATATTGATTCTGCATTTGCAAACTGATCAACTAAGGCTCCATTCATCAAATGCAATTTCTCTGACATTTTTCGGTCTCGTCCTTTTGTTTCTACCATTGGACTTGGTGCCAAATTCATCAAAAAAATCCTAAAGTCTGAATAATTTGCTGTAAATGATGTTGTTTTTTTCTTTATGCAGTTTTTTTCCAGTAAAAAAATTAGCACAGTGTTCTCAATGAGCTTTAAAAAATTGCATTTTAGTTGTCAAATGTGCACAAAAAAATTAGCTCATGTACTCAACAAAGGTATTGGGGTATTAGTATGCAAAAAATTAACTTGCCAACAATATCTGGGTAATGAAAACAGCAAATATCAAAAAAATATTGAGGACAGGAAAAAATTACACAAAAAGGAACTGAGCAATTTTTTTCCCCATAAAAAAACAAATTTTTGCCCCCCCAAAAATGATGCATTTGGGCCTATAAGGAGTAGGGTCCATGCCATTGGCATTTACAATTTGGAGAATGAAGGGAATAGTATTAGCACCCTTGAACTAGATTTTTTTGATGAATGTTTTTGAGATTCTTGTGAAAAAGTTTAAATTAAAACCATTGACCACAACGAGCCAGGCGGAAACTTTAATATATTCTGGATGTATTACAAGAAGTGTTTAAGAAATCTATTAAAACAGTCTTTGTCGTTTCAAGAAATCAATAGTAAAAGCAAATACAATAATCTTTATAATGTATCTTATCACATAAATATGCTTCTTTCTCCACTTATGAGACACTTCTTCCCCTTCCATTTGTACTCATTATTCCTTTTGAAAAAACAGCTCCAATCTATCTTGGTCAAAGCAAGACTGACTGCCAGCAGTGAGGTGGTAGGTTACAGAGAACACTGAAGTCTATAGAGAGGGGAAGAGGAGAACTCAGAGCAGAGAGAGACCAGGCAGGCTAATTACAAATCTATTTTACCACAGTGCTAGATTCCCAGCTACACTGCTCAGTACTGCTGTGTAAAGTCATCTTTCCCCTAATCCAGGACCCTCCAGTAATAATAACACTAACTCTTTCCCTGTTACATTCAGAAACCCTGCTAATCTCATTAATATTCCCGGCATATCTCCTGTCTCATTCAACTGTGCCCTTTGGAATGCACGCTCAGCTTGTAATAAACTCTCTTACATCCATGACTTTTCCCTCTCTAATTCCCTCAACCTTCTGGCTCTCACTGAAACCTGGATCCAGCAGTCGGACACCACCACCGCTGCAGCTTTCTCCTATGGTGGCCTACATTTCTCTCATACCCCGCGACCTGACAACAGATCAGGGGGAGGAGATGGTCTGCTTCTTTCGACAAAATGGACTTTTCAGGTTATCCCCCCAGTACCCTCCCTTATCTTCCCTTCTTTGGAGGTCCACACAGTCAGACTCTACCGGCCCTTCTCCCTGCGAGTGGCGGTTGTCTATCGCCCTCAAGGTCCCTCCCGTCAGTTCCTGGATCACTTTGCTGCCTGGCTTCCAAATTTTCTATCCTGCGACATCCCCACGATAATCATGGGAGATTTTAACATCCCAATTGGTTATCCTCTTTCCCCATCTGCCGCTCACCATTTATCACTAACCTCCTCCTTCGGCCTTTCACAGCTTGCTAATTCTCCAGGTCACAATACTAATGCACTGCAGGATGAAAGAGGTCCATGTGATAAAAGCCGAAGAAGCACAGGTGCAAAATACTGGTGAAAACCACTGACACGTCTACTATTCATGGAGATGGGAGGAGGAGCATTCAGCACAGAGAAGAGCAGGCAGACTTATTGTAAATATATATTACTGTAGTGCTAGACTCACAGCTACACTGCTCAGTACTGCTCTATAATGTCCTACATGCTGCTGCTTTTATGAATATGTGAAATAAAACGTCACAAAAAATGCAGCTGTATTTACTAACACTAGGTCACCATACTATGCACTGCAGGATGCAGCAGGCCCCCCCAGAATAAAGTCGAAAGCTGTGCAAAATACTGATTAAGCAACCACTCACAGGCTTATCGTTCATGGAGATGGGAAGAGACGAACTCAGCACAACGGGAGACCAGGCAGACACATTGGAAATGTATTTTACTGCAGTGCTAGATTCCCAGCTACACTGCTCAGTACTGCCGTATAATGTCCTCCATGATGCTGCTGCTGCTGCTGCTGAACACGCGCTACATAGAGGCAGGAGAGCAGAACGCCCTCATGTCTGTGTGTGCTGTGTAGGGGAGACATCAGAAGGAGCGACTGTCCATCTACCAGCTCCGAGACAACTGAAAATTAAAAATACAGCCTGCAGAGGGGGACACTGGTGAAAAAAGGATAAAAGTAATGCAATGACCAGAAATGGTGTTCTTCCTCATCTACATGCACAAAATGTTAGGTGCCTCTGTAATGATGCATGCAGCATTTGCAGACAAAGCTGCTGGCAGACACCTTAATATACACTGGATTTCACTTACCACAGACCCGTCCAGCAGAGTTTGCAAAAGATGAAGAATTTTTTTTTTTTTTTTTTTGCTTTTTCTGCGAAAATCTTTTTCCCTTAGTATGGGAAATCTGGAAATGCAGAAACTGTCAAATCATAAGGCTGAAAGGGAAATAAAGAGCGGAGCCTCCTCCTTCTCATATTCCCAATATCGAGACAACTTGTGTCTGGTGGAAAATGCTTCAAAGAACATCAATCAGCAGAGAAGAGCTCCTCCAGGTGAGAAAGCTCACATCAAAGGCTTCCCGGAAACAGCAGGCAGAAGATTTTTTGTTTTGTTTTGTTTTTTTTTGCTATATTTCCCCTTGAATAATCTTCAAAAAAAAAAAAAAAAGATGGAAAAAACAACGTCCTTTGCCTCGGACAACTTAAACGTACCAGCGGTGGTCTGAAAAGTCAGCAAAGCAACGCACCCGGGCTGGATTTGGTATTGTCTTTACATTCCCTTCTAACCGACCATATTAGACATTTCTTACGAGGCATAATTCATGAGAAAATATAATCAAATGGTTGAAGTTTTTATTTTTTTTCTAACCCAAAATAAAAAAAAAAATCAATGTGTTTCCCGATCCCTGTGAGGAAGGCGCATTAGAGAATGTGCAGAGGAGACGCATAAAGCTGAAATTTCCCCGGAGTGTAAGTGTAGAATAATGGGGCCGCTATTGTAAAGGGTTTACAGACAACAACTGCAGAGGATGTATACTGACAATCCACGCCGCTACCCAACGTATGGCAAGACTATTCCACGGCATAACATACAGACAACTCCGATCATTCAACACGCCGCGAGGCAATTACAGCGTAGTAAGGGGGGATCAGATCACACTGCACATTAACGGTAACGACCGCTAGGACAACACGGTGAAGACCATGTAAGAAAAGAGTTTTGCTACGATGTCAGCTTCTATAATCCCTCACATCATCTACACTGGAAGCAGCTTTACTGTGTGTTCATTAATAACCCTGACTAAGTACCATAACATATTGAGGAGCTCAGTAGAACGGCAAAGAAATATAACTACTATAATACTGCCCCTATGTACAAGAATATAACTACTATAATACTGCCCCTATGTACAAGAATATAACTCCTATAATACTGCCCCCTATGTACAGGAATATAACTACTATAATACTGCCCCTATGTACAAGAATATAACTACTATAATACTGCTCCTATGTACAAGAATATAACTACTATAATACTGCTCCTATGTACAAGAATATAACTACTATAATACTGCTCCCTAAGTACAAGAATATAACTACTATAATACTGCCTCTATGTACAAGAATATAACTACTATAATACTGCCTCCTATATACAAGAATATAACTACTATAATACTGCTCCCTATGAACAAGAATATAACTACTATAATACTGCCCCTATGTACAAGAATATAACTACTATAATACTGCTCTCATGTACAAGAATATAACTACTATAATACTGCCCACTATGTACAAGAATATAACTACTATAATACTGCTCCTATGTACAAGAATATAACTACTATAATACTGCCCCTATGTACAAGAATATAACTACTATAATACTGCTCCTAAGTACAAGAATATAACTACTATAATACTGCCCCCTATGTACAAGAATATAATTACTATAATACTGCTCCTATATACAAGAATATAACTACTATAATACTGCTCCTATGTACAAGAATATAACTACTATAATACTGCTCCTATGTACAAGAATATAACTACTATAATACTGCCCCCTATGTACAAGAATATAACTACTATAACACTGCTCCTATGTACAAGAATATAACTACTATAACACTGCTCCTATGTACAAGAATATAACTACTATAATACTGCCCCTATGTACAAGAATATAACTACTATAATACTGCTCCTATGTACAAGAATATAACTACTATAATACTGCTCCTATGTACAAGAATATAACTACTATAATACTGCCCCCTATGTACAAGAATATAACTACTATAATACTGCTCCTATGTACAAGAATATAACTACTATAATACTGCCCCTATGTGCAAGAATATAACTACTATAATACTGCCCCCTATGTACAAGAATATAACTACTATAATACTTCCCCTATGTACAAGAATAAAACTACTATAAAACTGCCCCCTATGCACAAGAATATAACTACTATAATACTGCTCCTATGTACAAGAATATAACTATTATAATACTGCTCCTATATACAAGAATATCACTACTATAATACTGCCCCTATGTACAAGAATATAACTACTATAATACTGCCCCTATGTACAAGAATATAACTACTATAATACTGCCCCCTATGTACAAGAATATAACTACTATAATACTGCTCCCATGTACAAGAATATAACTACTATAATACTGCCCCCTATGTACAAGAATATAACTACTATAATACTTCCCCTATGTACAAGAATATAACTACTATAATACTGCCCCTATGTACAAGAATATAACTACTATAATACTGCCCCTATGTACAAGAATATAACTCCTATAATACTGCCCCCTATGTACAGGAATATAACTACTATAATACTGCCCCCTATATACAAGAATATAACTACTATAATACTGCTCCCTATGTACAAGAATATAACTACTATAATACTGTCCCTATGTACAAGAATATAACTACTATAATACTGCCCCTATGTACAAGAATATCACTACTATAATACTGCCCCTATGTACAAGAATATAACTACTATAATACTGCTCCTATGTACAAGAATATAACTACCATAATACTGCTCCCTATGAACAAGAATATAACTACTATAATACTGCCCCTATGTACAAGAATATAACTACTATAATACTGCTCTCATGTACAAGAATATAACTACTATAATACTGCCCACTATGTACAAGAATATAACTACTATAATACTGCTCCTATGTACAAGAATATAACTACTATAATACTGCCCCTATGTACAAGAATATAACTAATATAATACTGCTCCCTATGTACAAGAATATAACTACTATAATACTGCCCCCTATGTACAAGAATATAATTACTATAATACTGCTCCTATATACAAGAATATAACTACTATAATACTACTCCTATGTACAAGAATATAACTACTATAATACTGCTCCTATGTACAAGAATATAACTACTATAATACTGCCCCCTATGTACAAGAATATAACTACTATAACACTGCTCCTATGTACAAGAATATAACTACTATAACACTGCTCCTATGTACAAGAATATAACTACTATAATACTGCCCCCTATGTACAAGAATATAACTACTATAATACTGCTCCTATGTACAAGAATATAACTACTATAATACTGCCCCTATGTGCAAGAATATAACTACTATAATACTGCCCCCTATGTACAAGAATATAACTACTATAATACTGCTCCTATGTACAAGAATATAACTACTATAATACTGCCCCTATGTGCAAGAATATAACTACTATAATACTGCCCCCTATGTACAAGAATATAACTACTATAATACTTCCCCTATGTACAAGAATAAAACTACTATAATACTGCCCCCTATGCACAAGAATATAACTACTATAATACTGCTCCTATGTACAAGAATATAACTATTATAATACTGCTCCTATATACAAGAATATCACTACTATAATACTGCCCCTATGTACAAGAATATAACTACTATAATACTGCTCCCATGTACAAGAATATAACTACTATAATACTGCCCCCTATGTACAAGAATATAACTACTATAATACTTCCCCTATGTACAAGAATATAACTACTATAATACTGCCCCTATGTACAAGAATATAACTACTATAATACTGCTCCTATGTACAAGAATATAACTACTATATTACTGCCTCCTATGTACAAGAATATAACTACTATAATACTGCCCCCTATGTACAAGAATATAACTACTATAATACTTCCCCTATGTACAAGAATATAACTACTATAATAATGCCCCTATGTACAAGAATATAACTACTGTAATACTGCTCCTATGTACAAGAATATAACTACTATAATACTGCTCCTATGTACAAGAATATAACTACTATAATACTGCCCCTTATGTACAAGAACATAACTACTATAATACTGCTCCCATGTACAAGAATATAACTATTATAATACTGCCCCCTATGTACAAGAATATAACTACTATAATACTGCTCCCATGTACAAGAATATAACTACTATAATACTGCTCCTATGTACAAGAATATAACTACTATAATACTGCCCCCTATGTACAAGTATATAACTACTATAATACTTCCCCTATGTACAAGAATATAACTACTATAATACTGCTCCTATGAACAAGAATATAACTACTATAATACTTCCCCTATGTACAAGAATATAACTACTATAATACTGCCCCTATGTACAAGAATATAACTACTATAATACTGCTCCTATGTACAAGAATATAACTACTATATTACTGCCTCCTATGTACAAGAATATAACTACTATAATACTGCCCCCTATGTACAAGAATATAACTACTATAATACTGCTCCTATGTACAAGAATATAACTACTATATTACTGCCTCCTATGTACAAGAATATAACTACTATAATACTGCCCCCTATGTACAAGAATATAACTACTATAATACTTCCCCTATGTACAAGAATATAACTACTATAATACTGCCCCTATGTACAAGAATATAACTACTGTAATACTGCTCCTATGTACAAGAATATAACTACTATAATACTGCTCCTATGTACAAGAATATAACTACTATAATACTGCCCCTTATGTACAAGAACATAACTACTATAATACTGCTCCCATGTACAAGAATATAACTACTATAATACTGCCCCCTATGTACAAGAATATAACTACTATAATACTGCTCCCATGTACAAGAATATAACTACTATAATACTGCTCCTATGTACAAGAATATAACTACTATAATACTGCCCCCTATGTACAAGTATATAACTACTATAATACTTCCCCTATGTACAAGAATATAACTACTATAATACTGCTCCTATGAACAAGAATATAACTACTATAATACTGCTCCCTATGTACAAGAATATAACTACTATAATACTGCTCCCTATGTACAAGAATATAATTACTATAATACTGCCCCTATGTACAAGAATATAACTACTATAATACTGCCCCCTATGTACAAGAATATAACTACTATAATACTGCTCCTATGTACAAGAATATAACTACTATAATACTGCTCCTATGTACAAGAATATAACTACTATAATACAACTACTATAATACTGCCCCTATGTACAAGAATATAACTACTATAATACTGCCCCTATGTACAAGAATATAACTACTATAATACTGCCCCTATGTACAAGAATATAACTACTATAATACTGCCCCTATGTACAAGAATATAACTACTATAATACTGCTCCTATGTACAAGAATATAACTACCATAATACTGCTCCCTATGAACAAGAATATAACTACTATAATACTGCCCCTATGTACAAGAATATAACTACTATAATACTGCTCCTATGTACAAGAATATAACTACTATAATACTGCTCCCATGTACAAGAATATAACTACTATAATACTGCTCCTATGTACAAGAATATAACTACTATATTACTGCCTCCTATGTACAAGAATATAACTACTATAATACTGCCCCCTAGGTACAAGAATATAACTACTATAATACTGCTCCTATGTACAAGAATATAACTACTATATTACTGCCTCCTATGTACAAGAATATAACTACTATAATACTGCCCCCTATGTACAAGAATATAACTACTATAATACTGCCCCTATGTACAAGAATATAACTACTATAATACTGCCCCTATGTACAAGAATATAACTACTGTAATACTGCTCCTATGTACAAGAATATAACTACTATAATACTGCTCCTATGTACAAGAATATAACTACTATAATACTGCCCCTTATGTACAAGAACATAACTACTATAATACTGCTCCCATGTACAAGAATATAACTACTATAATACTGCCCCCTATGTACAAGAATATAACTACTATAATACTGCTCCCATGTACAAGAATATAACTACTATAATACTGCTCCTATGTACAAGAATATAACTACTATAATACTGCCCCCTATGTACAAGTATATAACTACTATAATACTTCCCCTATGTACAAGAATATAACTACTATAATACTGCTCCTATGAACAAGAATATAACTACTATAATACTGCCCCTATGTATAAGAATATAACTACTATAATACTGCTCCTTTGTACAAGAATATAACTACTATAATACTGCTCCCTATGTACAAGAATATAATTACTATAATACTGCCCCTATGTACAAGAATATAACTACTATAATACTGCCCCCTATGTACAAGAATATAACTACTATAATACTGCTCCTATGTACAAGAATATAACTACTATAATACTGCTCCTATGTACAAGAATATAACTACTATAATACAACTACTATAATACTGCCCCTATGTACAAGAATATAACTACTATAATACTGCCCCTATGTACAAGAATATAACTACTATAATACTGCCCCTATGTACAAGAATATAACTACTATAATACTGCCCCTATGTACAAGAATATAACTACTATAATACTGCCCCCTATGTACAAGAATATAACTACTATAATACTGCTCCTATGTACAAGAATATAACTACTATAATACTGCTCCTATGTACAAGAATATAACTACTATAATACAACTACTATAATACTGCCCCTATGTACAAGAATATAACTACTATAATACTGCCCCTATGTACAAGAATATAACTACTATAATACTGCCCCTATGTACAAGAATACAACTACTATAATACTGCCCCTATGTACAAGAATATAACTACTATAATACTGCTCCTATGTACAAGAATATAACTACCATAATACTGCTCCCTATGAACAAGAATATAACTACTATAATACTGCCCCTATGTACAAGAATATAACTACTATAATACTGCTCCTATGTACAAGAATATAACTACTATAATACTGCTCCCATGTACAAGAATATAACTACTATAATACTGCTCCTATGTACAAGAATATAACTACTATATTACTGCCTCTTATGTACAAGAATATAACTACTATAATACTGCCCCCTATGTACAAGAATATAACTACTATAATACTTCCCCTATGTACAAGAATATAACTACTATAATACTGCCCCTATGTACAAGAATATAACTACTGTAATACTGCTCCTATGTACTAGAATATAACTACTATAATACTGCTCCTATGTACAAGAATATAACTACTATAATACTGCCCCTTATGTACAAGAACATAACTACTATAATACTGCTCCCATGTACAAGAATATAACTACTATAATACTGCCACCTATGTACAAGAATATAACTACTATAATACTGCTCCCATGTACAAGAATATAACTACTATAATACTGCTCCTATGTACAAGAATATAACTACTATAATACTGCCCCCTATGTACAAGTATATAACTACTATAATACTTCCCCTATGTACAAGAATATAACTACTATAATACTGCTCCTATGAACAAGAATATAACTACTATAATACTGCCCCTATGTATAAGAATATAACTACTATAATACTGCTCCTATGTACAAGAATATAACTACTATAATACTGCTCCTTTGTACAAGAATATAACTACTATAATACTGCTCCCTATGTACAAGAATATAATTACTATAATACTGCCCCTATGTACAAGAATATAACTACTATAATACTGCTCCCTATGTACAAGAATATAACTACTATAATACTGCTCCTATGTACAAGAATATAACTACTATAATACTGCTCCTATGTACAAGTATATAACTACTATAATACAACTACTATAATACTGCCCCTATGTACAAGAATATAACTACTATAATACTGCCCCTATGTACAAGAATATAACTACTATAATACTGCCCCTATGTACAAGAATATAACTACTATAATACTGCCCCTATGTACAAGAATATAACTACCATAATACTGCTCCCTATGAACAAGAATATAACTACTATAATACTGCCCCTATGTACAAGAATATAACTACAATACTGCCCCTATGTACAAGAATATAACTACCATAATACTGCTCCCTATGAACAAGAATATAACTACTATAATACTGCCCCCTATGTACAAGTATATAACTACTATAATACTTCCCCTATGTACAAGAATATAACTACTATAATACTGCCCCTATGTACAAGAATATAACTACTATAATACTGCTCCTATGTACAAGAATATAACTACTATATTACTGCCTCCTATGTACAAGAATATAACTACTATAATACTGCCCCCTATGTACAAGAATATAACTACTATAATACTGCTCCTATGTACAAGAATATAACTACTATATTACTGCCTCCTATGTACAAGAATATAACTACTATAATACTGCCCCCTATGTACAAGAATATAACTACTATAATACTTCCCCTATGTACAAGAATATAACTACTATAATACTGCCCCTATGTACAAGAATATAACTACTGTAATACTGCTCCTATTTACAAGAATATAACTACTATAATACTGCTCCTATGTACAAGAATATAACTACTATAATACTGCCCCTTATGTACAAGAACATAACTACTATAATACTGCTCCCATGTACAAGAATATAACTACTATAATACTGCCCCCTATGTACAAGAATATAACTACTATAATACTGCTCCCATGTACAAGAATATAACTACTATAATACTGCTCCTATGTACAAGAATATAACTACTATAATACTGCCCCCTATGTACAAGTATATAACTACTATAATACTTCCCCTATGTACAAGAATATAACTACTATAATACTGCTCCTAAGAACAAGAATATAACTACTATAATACTGCCCCTATGTATAAGAATATAACTACTATAATACTGCTCCTTTGTACAAGAATATAACTACTATAATACTGCTCCCTATGTACAAGAATATAATTACTATAATACTGCCCCTATGTACAAGAATATAACTACTATAATACTGCCCCCTATGTACAAGAATATAACTACTATAATACTGCTCCTATGTACAAGAATATAACTACTATAATACTGCTCCTATGTACAAGAATATAACTACTATAATACAACTACTATAATACTGCCCCTATGTACAAGAATATAACTACTATAATACTGCCCCTATGTACAAGAATATAACTACTATAATACTGCCCCTATGTACAAGAATATAACTACTATAATACTGCTCCTATGTACAAGAATATAACTACCATAATACTGCTCCCTATGAACAAGAATATAACTACTATAATACTGCCCCTATGTACAAGAATATAACTACTATAATACTGCTCCTATGTACAATAATATAACTACTATAATACTGCTCCCATGTACAAGAATATAACTACTATAATACTGCTCCTATGTACAAGAATATAACTACTATATTACTGCCTCTTATGTACAAGAATATAACTACTATAATACTGCCCCCTATGTACAAGAATATAACTACTACAATACTTCCCCTATGTACAAGAATATAACTACTATAATACTGCCCCTATGTACAAGAATATAACTACTGTAATACTGCTCCTATGTACAAGAATATAACTACTATAATACTGCCCCTTATGTACAAGAACATAACTACTATAATACTGCTCCCATGTACAAGAATATAACTACTATAATACTGCCCCCTATGTACAAGAATATAACTACTATAATACTGCTCCCATGTACAAGAATATAACTACTATAATACTGCTCCTATGTACAAGAATATAACTACTATAATACTGCCCCCTATGTACAAGAATATAACTACTATAATACTTCCCCTATGTACAAGAATATAACTACTATAATACTGCTCCTATGAACAAGAATATAACTACTATAATACTGCCCCTATGTATAAGAATATAACTACTATAATACTGCTCCTATGTCCAAGAATATAACTACTATAATACTGCTCCTTTGTACAAGAATATAACTACTATAATACTGCTCCCTATGTACAAGAATATAATTACTATAATACTGCCCCTATGTACAAGAATATAACTACTATAATACTGCTCCCTATGTACAAGAATATAACTACTATAATACTGCTCCTATGTACAAGAATATAACTACTATAATACTGCTCCTATGTACAAGAATATAACTACTATAATACAACTACTATAATACTGCCCCTATGTACAAGAATATAACTACTATAATACTGCCCCTATGTACTAGAATATAACTACTATAATACTGCCCCTATGTACAAGAATATAACTACTATAATACTGCCCCTATGTACAAGAATATAACTACCATAATACTGCTCCCTATGAACAAGAATATAACTACTATAATACTGCCCCTATGTACAAGAATATAACTACTATAATACTGCTCCCTATGTACAAGAATATAACTACTATAATACTGCCCCCTATGTACAAGAATATAACTACTATAATACTGCTCCTATGTACAAGAATATAACTACTATAATACTGCCCCTATGTACAAGAATATAACTACTATAATACTGCTCCCTATGTACAAGAATATAACTACTATAATACTGCCCCCTATGTACAAGAATATAATTACTATAATACTGCTCCTATATACAAGAATATAACTACTATAATACTGCTCCTATGTACAAGAATATAACTACTATAATACTGCTCCTATGTACAAGAATATAACTAATATAATACTGCCCCCTATGTACAAGAATATAACTACTATAATACTGCTCCTATGTACAAGAATATAACTACTATAATACTGCTCCTATGTACAAGAATATAACTACCATAATACTGCTCCTATGTACAAGAATATAACTACTATAATACTGCTCCTATGTACAAGAATATAACTACTATAATACTGCCCCCTATGTACAAGAATATAACTACTATAATACTGCTCCTATGTACAAGAATATAACTACTATAATACTGCCCCTATGTGCAAGAATATAACTACTATAATACTGCCCCCTATGTACAAGAATATAACTACTATAATACTTCCCCTATGTACAAGAATAAAACTACTATAAAACTGCCCCCTATGTACAAGAATATAACTACTATAATACTGCTCCTATGTACAAGAATATAACTATTATAATACTGCTCCTATATACAAGAATATCACTACTATAATACTGCCCCTATGTACAAGAATATAACTAATATAATACTGCCCCCTATGTACAAGAATATAACTACTATAATACTGCTCCTATGTACAAGAATATAACTACTATAATACTGCTCCTATGTACAAGAATATAACTACCATAATACTGCTCCTATGTACAAGAATATAACTACTATAATACTGCTCCTATGTACAAGAATATAACTACTATAATACTGCCCCTTATGTACAAGAACATAACTACTATAATACTGCTCCCATGTACAAGAATATAACTACTATAATACTGCCCCCTATGTACAAGAATATAACTACTATAATACTGCTCCCATGTACAAGAATATAACTACTATAATACTGCTCCTATGTACAAGAATATAACTACTATAATACTGCCCCCTATGTACAAGTATATAACTACTATAATACTTCCCCTATGTACAAGAATATAACTACTATAATACTGCTCCTATGAACAAGAATATAACTACTATAATACTGCCCCTATGTATAAGAATATAACTACTATAATACTGCTCCTTTGTACAAGAATATAACTACTATAATACTGCTCCCTATGTACAAGAATATAATTACTATAATACTGCCCCTATGTACAAGAATATAACTACTATAATACTGCCCCCTATGTACAAGAATATAACTACTATAATACTGCTCCTATGTACAAGAATATAACTACTATAATACTGCTCCTATGTACAAGAATATAACTACTATAATACAACTACTATAATACTGCCCCTATGTACAAGAATATAACTACTATAATACTGCCCCTATGTACAAGAATATAACTACTATAATACTGCCCCTATGTACAAGAATATAACTACTATAATACTGCCCCCTATGTACAAGAATATAACTACTATAATACTGCTCCTATGTACAAGAATATAACTACTATAATACTGCTCCTATGTACAAGAATATAACTACTATAATACAACTACTATAATACTGCCCCTATGTACAAGAATATAACTACTATAATACTGCCCCTATGTACAAGAATATAACTACTATAATACTGCCCCTATGTACAAGAATACAACTACTATAATACTGCCCCTATGTACAAGAATATAACTACTATAATACTGCTCCTATGTACAAGAATATAACTACCATAATACTGCTCCCTATGAACAAGAATATAACTACTATAATACTGCCCCTATGTACAAGAATATAACTACTATAATACTGCTCCTATGTACAAGAATATAACTACTATAATACTGCTCCCATGTACAAGAATATAACTACTATAATACTGCTCCTATGTACAAGAATATAACTACTATATTACTGCCTCTTATGTACAAGAATATAACTACTATAATACTGCCCCCTATGTACAAGAATATAACTACTATAATACTTCCCCTATGTACAAGAATATAACTACTATAATACTGCCCCTATGTACAAGAATATAACTACTGTAATACTGCTCCTATGTACTAGAATATAACTACTATAATACTGCTCCTATGTACAAGAATATAACTACTATAATACTGCCCCTTATGTACAAGAACATAACTACTATAATACTGCTCCCATGTACAAGAATATAACTACTATAATACTGCCCCCTATGTACAAGAATATAACTACTATAATACTGCTCCCATGTACAAGAATATAACTACTATAATACTGCTCCTATGTACAAGAATATAACTACTATAATACTGCCCCCTATGTACAAGTATATAACTACTATAATACTTCCCCTATGTACAAGAATATAACTACTATAATACTGCTCCTATGAACAAGAATATAACTACTATAATACTGCCCCTATGTATAAGAATATAACTACTATAATACTGCTCCTATGTACAAGAATATAACTACTATAATACTGCTCCTTTGTACAAGAATATAACTACTATAATACTGCTCCCTATGTACAAGAATATAATTACTATAATACTGCCCCTATGTACAAGAATATAACTACTATAATACTGCTCCCTATGTACAAGAATATAACTACTATAATACTGCTCCTATGTACAAGAATATAACTACTATAATACTGCTCCTATGTACAAGAATATAACTACTATAATACAACTACTATAATACTGCCCCTATGTACAAGAATATAACTACTATAATACTGCCCCTATGTACAAGAATATAACTACTATAATACTGCCCCTATGTACAAGAATATAACTACTATAATACTGCCCCTATGTACAAGAATATAACTACCATAATACTGCTCCCTATGAACAAGAATATAACTACTATAATACTGCCCCTATGTACAAGAATATAACTACAATACTGCCCCTATGTACAAGAATATAACTACCATAATACTGCTCCCTATGAACAAGAATATAACTACTATAATACTGCCCCCTATGTACAAGTATATAACTACTATAATACTTCCCCTATGTACAAGAATATAACTACTATAATACTGCCCCTATGTACAAGAATATAACTACTATAATACTGCTCCTATGTACAAGAATATAACTACTATATTACTGCCTCCTATGTACAAGAATATAACTACTATAATACTGCCCCCTATGTACAAGAATATAACTACTATAATACTGCTCCTATGTACAAGAATATAACTACTATATTACTGCCTCCTATGTACAAGAATATAACTACTATAATACTGCCCCCTATGTACAAGAATATAACTACTATAATACTTCCCCTATGTACAAGAATATAACTACTATAATACTGCCCCTATGTACAAGAATATAACTACTGTAATACTGCTCCTATGTACAAGAATATAACTACTATAATACTGCTCCTATGTACAAGAATATAACTACTATAATACTGCCCCTTATGTACAAGAACATAACTACTATAATACTGCTCCCATGTACAAGAATATAACTACTATAATACTGCCCCCTATGTACAAGAATATAACTACTATAATACTGCTCCCATGTACAAGAATATAACTACTATAATACTGCTCCTATGTACAAGAATATAACTACTATAATACTGCCCCCTATGTACAAGTATATAACTACTATAATACTTCCCCTATGTACAAGAATATAACTACTATAATACTGCTCCTAAGAACAAGAATATAACTACTATAATACTGCCCCTATGTATAAGAATATAACTACTATAATACTGCTCCTTTGTACAAGAATATAACTACTATAATACTGCTCCCTATGTACAAGAATATAATTACTATAATACTGCCCCTATGTACAAGAATATAACTACTATAATACTGCCCCCTATGTACAAGAATATAACTACTATAATACTGCTCCTATGTACAAGAATATAACTACTATAATACAACTACTATAATACTGCCCCTATGTACAAGAATATAACTACTATAATACTGCCCCTATGTACAAGAATATAACTACTATAATACTGCCCCTATGTACAAGAATATAACTACTATAATACTGCTCCTATGTACAAGAATATAACTACCATAATACTGCTCCCTATGAACAAGAATATAACTACTATAATACTGCCCCTATGTACAAGAATATAACTACTATAATACTGCTCCTATGTACAATAATATAACTACTATAATACTGCTCCCATGTACAAGAATATAACTACTATAATACTGCTCCTATGTACAAGAATATAACTACTATATTACTGCCTCTTATGTACAAGAATATAACTACTATAATACTGCCCCCTATGTACAAGAATATAACTACTATAATACTTCCCCTATGTACAAGAATATAACTACTATAATACTGCCCCTATGTACAAGAATATAACTACTGTAATACTGCTCCTATGTACAAGAATATAACTACCATAATACTGCTCCCTATGAACAAGAATATAACTACTATAATACTGCCCCTATGTACAAGAATATAACTACTATAATACTGCTCCTATGTACAATAATATAACTACTATAATACTGCTCCCATGTACAAGAATATAACTACTATAATACTGCTCCTATGTACAAGAATATAACTACTATATTACTGCCTCTTATGTACAAGAATATAACTACTATAATACTGCCCCCTATGTACAAGAATATAACTACTATAATACTTCCCCTATGTACAAGAATATAACTACTATAATACTGCTCCTATGAACAAGAATATAACTACTATAATACTGCCCCTATGTATAAGAATATAACTACTATAATACTGCTCCTATGTACAAGAATATAACTACTATAATACTGCTCCTTTGTACAAGAATATAACTACTATAATACTGCTCCCTATGTACAAGAATATAATTACTATAATACTGCCCCTATGTACAAGAATATAACTACTATAATACTGCTCCCTATGTACAAGAATATAACTACTATAATACTGCTCCTATGTACAAGAATATAACTACTATAATACTGCTCCTATGTACAAGAATATAACTACTATAATACAACTACTATAATACTGCCCCTATGTACAAGAATATAACTACTATAATACTGCCCCTATGTACCAGAATATAACTACTATAATACTGCCCCTATGTACAAGAATATAACTACTATAATACTGCCCCTATGTACAAGAATATAACTACCATAATACTGCTCCCTATGAACAAGAATATAACTACTATAATACTGCCCCTATGTACAAGAATATAACTACTATAATACTGCTCCCTATGTACAAGAATATAACTACTATAATACTGCCCCCTATGTACAAGAATATAACTACTATAATACTGCTCCTATGTACAAGAATATAACTACTATAATACTGCCCCTATGTACAAGAATATAACTACTATAATACTGCTCCCTATGTACAAGAATATAACTACTATAATACTGCCCCCTATGTACAAGAATATAATTACTATAATACTGCTCCTATATACAAGAATATAACTACTATAATACTGCCCCCTATGTACAAGAATATAACTACTATAATACTGCTCCTATGTACAAGAATATAACTATTATAATACTGCTCCTATATACAAGAATATCACTACTATAATACTGCCCCTATGTACAAGAATATAACTACTATAATACTGCCCCTATGTACAAGAATATAACTACTATAATACTGCCCCCTATGTACAAGAATATAACTACTATAATACTGCTCCCATGTACAAGAATATAACTACTATAATACTGCCCCCTATGTACAAGAATATAACTACTATAATACTTCCCCTATGTACAAGAATATAACTACTATAATACTTCCCCTATGTACAAGAATATAACTACTATAATACTGCCCCTATGTACAAGAATATAACTACTATAATACTGCTCCTATGTACAAGAATATAACTACTATAATACTGCTCCCATGTACAAGAATATAACTACTATAATACTGCCCCTATGTACAAGAATATAACTACTATAATACTGCCCCCTATGTACAAGAATATAACTACTATAATACTTCCCCTATGTACAAGAATATAACTACTATAATACTGCCCCTATGTACAAGAATATAACTACTATAATACTTCTCCTATGTACAAGAATATAACTACTATAATACTGCCCCTTATGTACAAGAACATAACTACTATAATACTGCTCCCATGTACAAGAATATAACTACTATAATACTGCTCCCATTTACAAGAATATAACTACTATAATACTGCTCCCATGTACAAGAATATAACTACTATAATACTGCTCCTATGTATAAGAATATAACTACTATAATACTGCTCCCTTGTACAAGAATATAACTACTATAATACTGCCCCCTATGTACAAGTATATAACTACTATAATACTTCCCTTATGTACAAGAATATAACTACTATAATACTGCTCCTATGAACAAGAATATAACTACTATAATACTGCCCCTATGTATAAGAATATAACTACTATAATACTGCTCCTATGTACAAGAATATAACTACTATAATACTGCTCCTATGTACAAGAATATAACTACTATAATACTGCCCCTATGTGCAAGAATATAACTACTATAATACTGCCCCCTATGTACAAGAATATAACTACTATAATACTTCCCCTATGTACAAGAATAAAACTACTATAATACTGCCCCCTATGTACAAGAATATAACTACTATAATACTGCTCCTATGTACAAGAATATAACTATTATAATACTGCTCCTATATACAAGAATATCACTACTATAATACTGCCCCTATGTACAAGAATATAACTACTATAATACTGCCCCTATGTACAAGAATATAACTACTATAATACTGCCCCCTATGTACAAGAATATAAGTACTATAATACTGCTCCCATGTACAAGAATATAACTACTATAATACTGCCCCCTATGTACAAGAATATAACTACTATAATACTTCCCCTATGTACAAGAATATAACTACTATAATACTTCCCCTATGTACAAGAATATAACTACTATAATACTGCTCCTATGTACAAGAATATAACTACTATAATACTGCTCCCATGTACAAGAATATAACTACTATAATACTGCTCCTATGTACAAGAATATAACTACTATATTACTGCCTCCTAGGTACAAGAATATAACTACTATAATACTTCCCCTATGTACAAGAATATAACTACTATAATACTGCCCCTATGTACAAGAATATAACTACTATAATACTGCTCCTATGTACAAGAATATAACTACTATAATACTGCCCCTTATGTACAAGAACATAACTACTATAATACTGCTCCCATGTACAAGAATATAACTACTATAATACTGCCCCCTATGTACAAGAATATAACTACTATAATACTGCTCCCATGTACAAGAATATAACTACGATAATACTGCTCCTATGTACAAGAATATAACTACTATAATACTGCTCCCATGTACAAGAATATAACTACTATAATACTGCCCCCTATGTACAAGTATATAACTACTATAATACTTCCCCTATGTACAAGAATATAACTACTATAATACTGCTCCTATGAACAAGAATATAACTACTATAATACTGCCCCTATGTATAAGAATATAACTACTATAATACTGCTCCTATGTACAAGAATATAACTACTATAATACTGATCCTATGTACAAGAATATAACTACTATAATACTGCCCCCTATGTACAAGAATATAACTACTATAATACTGCTCCTATGTACAAGAATATAACTACTATAATACTGCTCCTATGTACAAGAATATAACTACTATAATACTGCTCCCTATGTACAAGAATATAACTACTATAATACTGCTCCTATGTACAAGAATATAACTACTATAATACTGCCCCTATGTACAAGAATATAACTACTATAATACTGCTCCTATGTACAAGAATATAACTACTATAATACTGCTCCTATGTACGAGAATATAACTACTATAATACTGCCCCTATGTACGAGAATATAACTACTATAATACTGCCCCTATGTATGAGAATATAACTACTATAATACTGCTCCTATGTACATGAATATAACTACTATAATACTGCTCCTATGTACAAGAATATAACTACTATAATACTGCTCCTATGTACAAGAATATAACTACTATAATACTGCCTCCTATATACAAGAATATAACTACTATAATACTGCCCCTATGTACAAGAATATAACTACTATAATACTGCTCTCTATATACAAGAATATAACTACTATAATACTGCTGCTATGTACAAGAATATAACTACTATAATACTGCTCCTATGTACAAGAATATAACTACTATAATACTGTCCCCTATGTACAAGAATATAACTACTATAATACTGCTCTCTATATACAAGAATATAACTACTATAATACTGCTGCTATGTACAAGAATATAACTACTATAATACTGCTGCTATGTACAAGAATATAACTACTATAATACTGCTCCTATGTACAAGAATATAACTACTATAATACTGTCCCCTATGTACAAGAATATAACTACTATAATACTGCTCTCTATATACAAGAATATAACTACTATAATACTGCTCCTATGTACATGAATATAACTACTATAATACTGCTCCTATGTACAAGAATATAACTACTATAATACTGCTCTCTATATACAAGAATATAACTACTATAATACTGCTGCTATGTACAAGAATATAACTACTATAATACTGCTCCTCTGTACATGAATATAACTACTATAATACTGTCCCCTATGTACAAGAATATAACTACTATAATACTGCTCCTATGTACAAGAATATAACTACTATAATACTGCCCCTATGTACAAGAATATAACTACTATAATACTGCCCCTATGTACAAGAATATAACTACTATAATACTGCTCCTATGTACAAGAATATAACTACTATAATACTGCTCCCATGTACAAGAATATAACTACTATAATACTGCTCCTATGTACAAGAATATAACTACTATATTACTGCCTCCTATGTACAAGAATATAACTACTATAATACTGCCCCCAATGTACAAGAATATAACTACTATAATACTTCCCCTATGTACAAGAATAAAACTACCGTATATTCCGGCGTATAAGACGACTTTTGAAGACTGAAAAATCTTCTGTCTAGTCTGGGGTCGTCTAATACGCCGGTAATGCTTTTGAACTTTCAGAAATTGACATGCGGGGATACTCTGGGGGTGTTAATAAGCTGTCGTGGCCGTATCCCTGCCATGTCGGAGTTAATATAAGGTGGAGGGAGTTAAAATACGGCGGCGGTAGGTCCAGACAGTCAGCGCTTCTGTGCTGAAACTGACACATCGCTGCGTATTCCCAGCTCCGGACACAGCGCAGGGCTTCTGTGCCGACAGCTTTCACTTGTCACAGAAGCGCTGCGCTGTGTCCGGAGCAGGGAAGTTCGCATCGCTTCTGTGACAATATATGAAAAGCCGGCAATTCAGCAGCGGCATAAGCCGGCACCCGACAATTTAGAATAGAAAGAATAGAGCTTCACACATAGATTAGATAGATAGAAACATGTCAGTCATATATATATGAAGTACAGTGATAGTGTTGCTTACTGTACTTGTCATTTAGTGTAAAGGATTTATTAAAACAAATAGTGTTTTCATGCACTGTCTCTTTAAAAAAGCCGGCCGGCAATTCAGCATCTGTACCCGACAATTTATAACAGAAAGATAGAGCATCACGCAAAGATTAGATAGATAGAAACATGTCAGTCACATATATAATAAGTACAGTGATAGTGTTGATTACTGTACTTGTCATCTAGTGTTAAAATAACGGATTTATTTAAAAAAAAATTGGCGTGGGGTTCCCCTTAATTTTAGGCTCTAGCGGAGATTAAGCAGACGGCTGGGGCAGATGTTTGAAGCCTGGGAAGGGGGTAATACCCACGGAGCTTCCCAGGCTACTAATATCAGCCCCCAGCTGAATACCTAGCCTTTACTAGCTATTAAAATGGGGGAACCCCCCAAAAAAATGACGTGGGGTCCCCCCTAATTTAATAGCTAGCAAAGGCTAGGCAGACAGCTGGGGGCTGATATTAATAGCCCAGGAAGGGAGCCATGAATATTGGCCCCCTCCCAGGCTAGAAACACCAGCCGTCAGCCGCCCCAGAAATGGCGCATTCATAGGATGCGCCAATTCTGGCACTTAGCCTCGCTCTTCCACGCTGCCCTGTAGCGGTGGCAGTGGGGTAATAGGGCTGGGGTTGATGTCAGCTTATAATGCCAGCTGACATCAAGCCCAGGTTAGTAATGGAGAGGCGTCTATAAGACACCCCCATTACTAACCCCATAGTCAAAGTTAAAAAAAACACAAACACCCAGAATAAAGTCCTTTAATTGAAATAAACACACAATTCTTTATTGTTCTAAATTAAACCATACTTACCATCACGCCCATTCCAGCTGAAGCCAACGATCTCCTGCAATAAAAGAAAAATAATAAAGCAACATCATCCTTACCTTTCCATGGTTCCCAGGACAGCTCCAGCTCTGCTACATCGAGATAACAGGCTGGACCGCAGCAGAACGCCGCCATCCAGCCTGTCATCCCGCAGACACTGAGAAGCGCAGGCTTGCTTGCGCTCTGCAGTGTCTGGCTGTGACGGCATCCAGATGAGCCGACAATGAAGTCAGCTCACCTCCTGGACGTCCGTCACTGACAGCGTGGGAAACTTCTACTGCGCATGCGGGGAGCAGGAGAATTTTCCCACGCTGTCAGTGACGTGCATGAGGTGAGCCGAGTTCATTGGACATGATCTCGGCTCATCTGGATGCCGTCACAGTCAGACACTGAGGAGCACAAGCATGCCTGCGCTTCTCAGTGTCTGCCGCATGGCAAGCTGAACGGCAGCGTTCTGCTGCGGTGCAGCCTGTCATGTGAATGTAGCAGAGCTGGACCGGTCCTGGGAACCATGGAGAGGTAAGGATGAGGTTGCTTTATTATTTTACTTTTATTGCAGGAGATCGTTGGCTTCAGCTGGAATGGGCGTGATGGTAAGTATGGTTTCATTTAGAACATTAAAAAATTGTGTCTTTATTTCAATTAAAGGACTTTTTTCTGGGTGTTTGTGTTTTTTTTAATTACTTTACTAGAAATTCATGGCGGTCATGTCTAATATTGGCGTGACCCCATGAATTTCGGGCTTAGGGCCAGCTGATAATGCCAAGCTGGCCTTAACCCCTTTATTACCCAGTGAGCCACCGCACCAGGGCCCTGGATGAGTTGGGTACAGCGCCAGAAGATGGCGCTTCTATGAACGCGCCATTTTCCGGGGTGGCTGCGGACTGCAATTTGCAGCGGGGAGGGCGGGGGGCAGAAAGCTTGGGCAACCCTGCGCTGCAGATTCCAGCCCCCAGCTGCCTAGTTGTACCTGGCTGGACACAAAAATAGGGCGAAGCCCCACGTACTTTTTTTTTTTAATTATTTCATGAAATTCATGAAATAATTAAGAAAAAAAGGGCTTCCCTATATTGTTGTGTCCGGCCAGGTACAAATAGGCAGCTGGTGGTTGGGGGCAGCCCGTTCCTGCCTGCTGTACCTGGCTGGACACAAAAATATGGTGAAGCCCACGTCAACATTTTTGGGAAAAATTAATTACAAAATTAATAATAATTTAGGGACTGCATCTTTATTAACCCCTCAATTGTCATTTAGTGTTAAAATAAAGGATTTTTTAAAAAGAAAATTGGCGTGGGATCCACCATCATTATAGTCTCTACCGGAGGTTAAGCAGACGGCTGGGGCAGATGTTTGAAGCCTGGGAAGGGGGTAATACCCACGGAGCTTCCCAGGCTACTAATATCAGCCCCCAGCTGAATACCTAGCCTTTACTAGCTATTAGAATGGGGGACCCCCCCAAAAAATGACGTGGGGTCCCCCCTATTTTAATATGTTTATGAGTGACAGTTTTCCTGCTATATACCTGCATGTCATAAGAATTTAAATTAAAAAAGGACCATGTTAAATTCAAATCTGTTTTTTTTTAATTTTTACCGGTGTTTAGTATGCGTTGGAAAAGGGGTAGTCTTATACGGTGAATATATCCTAAACTCTATATTTTAACAGGAAAGTAGGGGGGTCGTCTTATACGCCGGAATATACGGTACTATAACACTGCCCCTATGTACAAGAATATAACTACTATAATACTGCTCCTATGTACAAGAATATAAATACTATAATACTGCCCCCTATGTACAAGAATATAACTACTATAATACTGCCCCCTATGTACAAGAATATAACTACTATAATACTGCCCCCTATGTACAAGAATATAACTACTATAATACTGTCCCCTATGTACAAGAATATAACTACTATAATACTGCCCCTATGTACAAGAATATAACTACTATAATACTGCTCCTATGTACAAGAATATAACTACTATAATACTGCTCCTATGTACAAGAATATAAATACTATAATACTGCTCCCATGTACAAGAATATAACTACTATAATACTGTCCCCTATGTACAAGAATATAAATACTATAATACTGCCCCCTATGTACAAGAATATAACTACTATAATACTGCCCCCTATGTACAAGAATATAACTACTATAATACTGCCCCCTATGTACAAGAATATAACTACTATAATACTGTCCCCTATGTACAAGAATATAACTACTATAATACTGCCCCTATGTACAAGAATATAACTACTATAATACTGCTCCTATGTACAAGAATATAACTACTATAATACTGCTCCTATGTACAAGAATATAAATACTATAATACTGCTCCCATGTACAAGAATATAACTACTATAATACTGCCCCCTATGTACAAGAATATAACTACTATAATACTGCCCCTATGTACAAGAATATAACTACTATAATACTGCTCCCATGTACAAGAATATAACTACTATAATACTGCTCCTATGTACAAGAATATAACTACTATAATACTGCCCCTATGTACAAGAATATAACTACTATAATACTGCTCCTATGTACAAGAATATAACTACTATAATACTGCTCCTATGTACAAGAATATAACTACTATAATACTGCTCCTATGTACAAGAATATAACTACTATAATACTGCTCCCATGTACAAGAATATAACTACTATAATACTGTCCCCTATGTACAAGAATATAACTACTATAATACTGCCCCCTATGTACAAGAATATAACTACTATAATACTGCCCCCTATGTACAAGAATATAACTACTATAATACTGCCCCCTATGTACAAGAATATAACTACTATAATACTGCTCCTATGTACAAGAATATAACTACTATAATACTGCTCCTATGTACAAGAATATAACTACTATAATACTGCTCCTATGTACAAGAATATAACTACTATAATACTGCCCCTATGTACAAGAATATAACTACTATAATACTGCTCCTATGTACAAGAATATAACTACTATAATACTGCTCCTATGTACAAGAATATAACTACTATAATACTGCTCCCATGTACAAGAATATAACTACTATAATACTGATCCCATGTACAAGAATATAACTACTATAATACTGCCCCCTATGTACAAGAATATAACTACTATAATACTTCCCCTATGTACAAGAATATAACTACTATAATACTGCTCCTATGAACAAGAATATAACTACTATAATACTGCCCCTATGTATAAGAATATAACTACTATAATACTGATCCCATGTACAAGAATATAACTACTATAATACTGCCCCCTATGTACAAGTATATAACTACTATAATACTTCCCCTATGTACAAGAATATAACTACTATAATACTGCTCCTATGAACAAGAATATAACTACTATAATACTGCCCCTATGTATAAGAATATAACTACTATAATACTGCTCCTATGTACAAGAATATAACTACTATAATACTGCTCCTATGTACAAGAATATAACTACTATAATACTGCTCCCTATGTACAAGAATATAATTACTATAATACTGCTCCTATGTACAAGAATATAACTACTATAATACTGCCCCCTATGTACAAGAATATAACTACTATAATACTGCTCCTATGTACAAGAATATAACTACTATAATACTGCTCCTATGTAAAAGAATATAACTACTATAATACTGCTCCCTATGTACAAGAATATAACAACTATAATACTGCTCCTATGTACAAGAATATAACTACTATAATACTGCCCCTATGTACAAGAATATAACTACTATAATACTGCTCCTATGTACAAGAATATAACTACTATAATACGGCTCCTATGTACGAGAATATAACTACTATAATACTGCCCCTATGTACGAGAATATAAGTACTATAATACTGCCCCTATGTACGAGAATATAACTACTATAATACTGCTCCTATGTACATGAATATAACTACTATAATACTGCTCCTATGTACAAGAATATAACTACTATAATACTGCTCCTATGTACAAGAATATAACTACTATAATACTGCCTCCTATATACAAGAATATAACTACTATAATACTGCCCCTATGTACAAGAATATAACTACTATAATACTGCTCCTATATACATGAATATAACTACTATAATACTGCTCCTATGTACAAGAATATAACTACTATAATACTGCCTCCTATATACAAGAATATAACTACTATAATACTGCCCCTATGTACAAGAATATAACTACTATAATACTGCTCCTATATACATGAAAATAACTACTATAATACTGCTGCTATGTACAAGAATATAACTACTATAATACTGCTCCTATGTACATGAATATAACTACTATAATACTGTCCCCTATGTATAAGAATATAACTACTATAATACTGCTCCTATGTACATGAATATAACTACTAGAATACTGCTCCTATGTACAAGAATATAACTACTATAATACTGCTCCTATGTACATGAATATAACTACTATAATACTGCCCCTATGTACAAGAATATAACTACTATAATACTGCCTCTATGTACACGAATATAACTACTATAATACGGCTCGTATGTACAAGAATATAACTACTATAATACTGCTCCTATGTACAAGAATATAACTACTATAATACTGCTCCTATGTACAAGAATATAACTACTATAATACTGCTCCCTATGTACAAGAATATAACTACTATAATACTGCTCCTATGTACAAGAATATAACTACTATAATACTGCTCCTATGTACATGAATATAACTACTATAATACTGTTCCCTATGTACAAGAATATAACTACTATAATACTGCTCCTATGTACATGAATATAACTACTATAATACTGCTCCTATGTACAAGAATATAACTACTATAATACTGCTCCTATGAACATGAATATAACTTATATAATACTGCTCCTATGTACAAGAATATAACTACTATAATACTGCCCCTATGTACACGAATATAACTACTATAATACTGCTCCTATGTACAAGAATATAACTACTATAATACTGCTCCTATGTACAATAATATAACTACTATAATACAGCCCCTATGTACAAGAATATAACTACTATAATACTGCTCCAATGTACATGAATATAACTACTATAATACTGCTGCTATGTACAAGAATATAACTACTATAATACTGCTCCTATGTACATGAATATAACTACTATAATACTGTCCCCTATGTACAAGAATATAACTACTATAATACTGCTCCTATGTACATGAATATAACTACTATAATACTGCTCCTATGTACATGAATATAACTACTATAATACTGCCCCTATGTACAAGAATATAACTATCATAATACTGCCCCTATGTACACGAATATAACTACTATAATACTGCCCCTATGTACAAGAATATAACTACTATAATACTGCTCCTATGTACAAGAATATAACTACTATAATACTGCTCCTATGTACATGAATATAACTACTATAATACTGTTCCCTATGTACAAGAATATAACTACTATAATACTGCTCCTATGTACATGAATATAACTACTATAATACTGCTCCTATGTACAAGAATATAACTACTATAATACTGCTCCTATGAACATGAATATAACTTATATAATACTGCTCCTATGTACAAGAATATAACTACTATAATACTGCCCCTATGTACACGAATATAACTACTATAATACTGCTCCTATGTACATGAATATAACTACTATAATACTGTCCCCTATGTACAAGAATATAACTACTATAATACTGCTCCTATGTACAAGAATATAACTACTATAATACTGCTCCTATGTACATGAATATAACTACTATAATACTGCCCCTATGTACAAGAATATAACTACTATAATACTGCCCCTATGTACACGAATATAACTACTATAATACTGCCCCTATGTACAAGAATATAACTACTATAATACTGCTCCTATGTACATGAATATAACTACTATAATACTGCTCCTATGTACAAGAATATAACTACTATAATACTGCTCTCTATATACAAGAATATAACTACTATAATACTGCTGCTATGTACAAGAATATAACTACTATAATACTGCTCCTATGTACATGAATATAACTACTATAAGGCTATGTGCCCACGTTGCATTTATGAAGCAGAAATTTTCTGCTGCATAAATGCAAGTCCTCTCCCGGAAAAACGCATGCGGAATTCCGCACGCGTTTATCGCGCATTTTTCGCGCGTTTATCACGCGTTTTCCACATGCGGAATTGCCTTGCGTTTTTTATGCATTGGACAAAGGCAATTCCGCTTGCGGAAACGCAAAATTAAATGACATGCTGCGGATTTTTGAACGCGGCATAAACGCTGCGGAAAAATCCGCAGCATGTGCATAGAACTTGCGGAATCCCATTGGGGAACATGGGGTGCGGATATACATGCGTTTTTTCAAGCGTTTACGCTGCGGAAATTCCGCAGCATATACGCTTGAAAAATGCTACGTGGGCACACAGCCTTATACTGTCCCCTATGTACAAGAATATAACTACTATAATACTGCTCCTATGTACATGAATATAACTACTATAATACTGCTCCTATGTACAAGAATATAACTACTATAATACTGCTCCTATGTACAAGACTATAACTACTATAATACTGCCCCTATGTACAAGAATATAACTACTATAATACTGCTCCTATGTACAAGAATATAACTACTATAATACTGCCCCCTATGTACAAGAATATAACTACTATAATACTGCTCCTATGTACAAGAATATAACTACCATAATACTGCCCCTATGTGCAAGAATATAACTACTATAATACTGCCCCCTATGTACAAGAATATAACTACTATAATACTTCCCCTATGTACAAGAATATAACTACTATAATACTGCCCCTATGTACAAGAATATAACTACTATAATACTGCTCCCATGTACAAGAATATAACTACTATAATACTGCTCCCATGTACAAGAATATAACTACTATAATACTGCTCCTATGTACAAGAATATAACTACTATATTACTGCCTCCTATGTACAAGAATATAACTACTATAATACTGCCCCCTATGTACAAGAATATAACTACTATAATACTTCCCCTATGTACAAGAATAAAACTACTATAATACTGCCCCTATGTACAAGAATATAACTACTATAATACTGCTCCTATGTACAAGAATATAACTACTATAATACTGCTCCTATTTACAAGAATATAACTACTATAATACTGCTCCTATTTACAAGAATATAACTACTATAATACTGCTCCCATGTACAAGAATATAACTACTATAATACTGCTCCTATGTACAAGAATATAACTACTATAATACTGCTCCCATGTACAAGAAAATAACCACTATAATACTGCCCCCTATGTACAAGTATATAACTACTATAATACTTCCCCTATGTACAAGAATATAACTACTATAATACTGCACCTATGAACAAGAATATAACTACTATAATACTGCCCCTATGTATAAGAATATAACTACTATAATACTGCTCCTATGTACAAGAATATAACTACTATATTACTGCTCCTATGTACAAGAATATAACTACTATAATACTGCTCCCTATGTACAAGAATATAATTACTATAATACTGCCCCTATGTACAAGAATATAACTACTATAATACTGCCCCCTATGTACAAGAATATAACTACTATAATACTGCTCCTATGTACAAGAATATAACTACTATAATACTGCTCCTATGTAAAAGAATATAACTACTATAATACTGCTCCTATGTACAAGAATATAACTACTATAATACTGCCCCTATGTACAAGAATATAACTACTATAATACTGCTCCTATGTACCAGAATATAACTACTATAATACTGCTCCTATATACGAGAATATAACTACTATAATACTGCCCCTATGTACGAGAATATAACTACTATAATACTGCCCCTATGTACGAGAATATAACTACTATAATACTGCCCCTATGTACGAGAATATAACTACTATAATACTGCTCCTATGTACATGAATATAACTACTATAATACTGCTCCTATGTACAAGAATATAACTACTATAATACTGCTCCTATGTACAAGAATATAACTACTATAATACTGCCTCCTATATAAAAGAATATAACTACTATAATACTGCCCCTATGTACAAGAATATAACTACTATAATACTGCTCCTATGTACATGAATATAACTACTATAATACTGCTCCTATGTACAAGAATATAACTACTATAATACTGCTCTCTATATACAAGAATATAACTACTATAATACTGCTGCTATGTACAAGAATATAACTACTATAATACTGCTCCTATGTACATGAATA